>NC_053392.1:519947364-520260088 GCF_905171765.1 Bufo bufo
CAGCCCTGCACACCCATGTAGAACAAAAGGTGGGCCAGTCCTTGAGCCTGTCCGTGTCTGCCAAACTGCCGACATGTGGAGCTGTAACTACGGTTAGGGACAATACATGTCCTTTACGGCCCACTGGGTGAATGTGGTTCCTGCACAGCCACACGAGCAACTTGGCCAGGTGATGTCGTTTCCGCCTCCATGTTGCCATGCTGTTCGTCCAATGACAATGTCCGCCTCTGCCTTCTCATCCTCCACCGTGTCCTCAGCCTCCACTGCAGGGACAATACACAGTGCCCTTCCGGCATACCACATGTGCAGGACACGGCGGTGTCACGCTGTTTTGAACACAGGGGAGGAATTGCTCAGTGTCCTTCAGTAAGAAATCAAATCCTGGCTTTCTCCACGACAACTGAAAATCGGAACCATGGTGACCGACAACGGGAAGAACATGGTGTCGGTGCTGCGCCAAGGAGGGCTGAGCCAAGTGCCAAGTGCCCTGCTGCATGGCACATGTGTTTAATCTGGTTGTCAAGCGGTTCCTGAAGTTTTCCATCCATCTGCAAGACATTCTAAAAATGGCCAGAAAACTTTGCATGCACTTCAGCCACTCATACACCGCAAAGCACACCCTCCTTGAGCTTCAGCGGCAGAACGGCATCCCCCAACATAAGCTGATATGAGACGTTTCCACCTGTTGAAATTCCACCCTCCATATGTTGGAACGACTGTACAAACAGAGAAAGGCCATCAACGATTTCCTGATGATCCAAGCGGACAGGACAGCTCATGCATGACACCTGCCATTTGCTAAGGCCCTTTGAGAAGGCCATGTTATTTGTCAGTCACCAGGACTACGGGATGAACAATGTCATTCCACTGCTTCATGTCCTGGAACAGATGTTGCTAAATATGGCTTTCAGGGGACTGGAGACATGGCGCCTAAATCTCACGGTTACATGAGACCTGTGGGGCTGAACTGGAGGAGGAGGAGGACATTGGAGCACAAGCAATGTCTAGCGAAATGGGTGGTTTAACTACACAGGTGACAGGAGAGGAGGAGCAGGAGCATCCAGGAGGAGCTACAGGGCGATGAGGAAGATGAGGCAGAGGACCCAAACACACAGTTGGCAGTATGCAGTGGAGATGGAGGCAGGGAGTCCCTCCGAGTCACTTGCGCAAACGGACCGCTGCATGCTCACTTGTTTGGGTAGTGACAGCAGAATTGTCACCATTCGGCAGAGGGGTGACTTCTGGCTCTCCACCTTGTTGGACCCTTGCTACCAGTCCAAAACGGGGGCCTTTTTTACACCCACTGAGAGGGAGGACAATCTTAACTACTATAGAGACATTCTATGTAGTCAGTTGGCCGCTGCCTATCTGTGCCATCGTCCATCCTCACGCAGGCATGACCGGGGAAGGGCCCTTTGCACTCACGTTCCACTGCCATGGCCTTTGGGGAGGGGTAGGGTGTCAGAAGCAGTACCAGCTCCATCAGCAGCAGCCTGAGTCTAGAGTCGCTGATGAGCAGCTTTCTTCACCCGCCTAGTGAAGAAACAACTTATTTCTCTGTTTGTACTGAAATAGGCCACTTTCAACACATATAACCACCGCCGACGTGAACTAAGAATATATTTTTTCTGTTTGTACTGAAATAAGCATCTAAACGCTGTGAACATATATAACCACCGCCGACATGAACTGAAAATGCATTTTTCTGTTTGTACTGAAATAGGCCACTAAACGATTCCAACACATCTAACCGCCGCCGACGTGAACTGAGAATGCATTTTTCTGTTTGTACTGAAATAGGCCACTAAACTCTTTTAACACATCTAACTGCCGCCAACGTGAACTGAGCATGCATTTTTCTGTTTGTATTGAAATAGGTCACTAAACACATTCAAAACATATAACCGCCACCGACGTGAACTAAGAATGCATTTTTCTGTTTGTACTGAAATAGGCCACTAAACGCTTTCAACACATATAACAGCCGCCGACATGAACTGAGAATGTATTTTTCTTTTTGTACTGAAATACAAAATAACACACATAACCGCCGCACTGACTGACTGACTGCTACAGCAGCTACTTCCTTGAACCCCTCACCACTACTTCCCGAGCAAGTAGGCTGCTGCGAAGCAGGTGCTCTACCCCGGGCATGTTTGGATCCCGACCTCCCACTACTTTGATTTTATTTATTTAGAATGATCCCCATTTCTTAGCTCTATTGTTTGTATGTATAATGGTGTGCAGCTATTTTTCTTTTTTATCAATCATGTTTACTTTATGGATATGCACCTGTGATTCTGAATGTTCTAGTCTAAATTTTCTTGTAGTAGACCTCCCACTGCTGCCACCCTGCTGACTCCCAGCCATCCTTTCAACACATATAACCGCCGACATGAACTGAGAATATATTTTTCTTTTTGTACTGAAATAGGCCAGTAAACACTTTCAGCAGAAATAAATGCACAAGTGAAGTTCGTATACATTTTTCTTTCTCTAATGAAATTGCCACAAATAGTAATTTGTAATATATGCTTTCAACAGAAATAACTGCAACAGTGCAGTGCGTATATATTTTTCCTATTTTACTGAAATACGCCCCAATATGCTTTCACCAGAAATAACTGCAGAAATGCGCTGAGAATATATTTTTCTTTTTTTACTGTGATATGTCCCTATATCAGTGCTTCTCAATTATTTTCTGTCATGCCCCCCTAGGAAGAAGAAAACATTTTGCGCCCCCCCGCGCGACTGTAAATAGTATAATTTGTCTATAAAATTGTTATAAGTACACCTCTGCATAACACTGTATCCTTATTAATGTATAAGAGAATAAAAAAAAAAAGAAATGTGGATCGGACACACACTTATGGGGGGATCTGTGGATGACGGACACTTATGGGGGGGATCTGTGGATGACTGACACTTATGGGGGGATCTGTGGATGACGGACACTTATGGGGGGATCTGTGGATGACGGACACTTATGGGGGGATCTGTGGATGACGGACACTTATGGGGGGATCTGTGGATAACGGACACTTATGGGGGGGATCTGTGGATGACGGACACTTATGGGGGGATCTGTGGATGACGGACACTTATGGGGGGATCTGTGGATGACGGACACTTATGGGGGGATCTGTGGATAACGGACACTTATGGGGGGATCTGTGGATGACGGACACTTATGGGGGGATCTGTGGATGACTGACACTTATGGGGGATCTGTGGATAATGGACACTTATGGGGGGGATCTGTGGATGACGGACACTTATGGGGGATCTGTGGATGACGGACACTTATGGGGGGATCTGTGGATGACGGACACTTATAAGGGGATCTGTGGATAACGGACACTTATGGGGGGATCTGTGAATGACGGACACTTATGGGGGGATCTGTGGATGACGGACACTTATGGGGGGATCTGTGGATGACGGACACTTATGGGGGATCTGTGGATGACGGACACTTATGGGGGGGGATCTGTGGCTGGCACTGTTACAGGGGGATCTGTGGCTGGCACTGTTATATATGTGCCATCCACAGACCCCCCACCCCATAACAGTGCCATCCACAGTGCCCCCCCAGCCCATAACAGTGCCATCCACAGACCCCCACCCCTTAACTGTGCCATCCACCGATTCCGTGTGCCCGCCGCCGCCGTTTAAAGTTTTTAAACATGCCCCCCTCACTCCTAATAGTACCGTATATCTTCTGTATAATGTCGGCAGGCGGGCCGGGCGGCCGGCGCGTCCCTCAGTGACGTCACTTGTCTGCGCCGCCTGCTTCATTCATAAAGCAGGCGGCGCAGGCACGTGACATCACTGAGGGACGCGCCGGCCGCCCGGCCTGCCTGCCGGCATTATACAGAAGAAATTCTCACACCCCAAAGGCCGGTCCTAAGCGAGCCCCCCTTCATGGAGCCTGGCGCCCCCCCTGGGGGGCGCGCCCCACTATTTGAGAAACACTGCTATATGCTTTCACCAGAAATAACTGCAACAGTGCAGTGCGTATATATTTTTCTTATTTTACTGAAATACGCCCCTATATGCTTTCACCAGAAATAACTGCAACAGTGCAGTGCGTATATATTTTTCTGGTAGTACTGAAATACGCCCCTGTACGCTTTCACCAGAAATAATTGCAACAGTAAAGTGCATATATATTTGTCTTTTTTTTTCTGAAATAAGCCCCTATTCGCTTTCACCAGAAATAACTGCAGAAGTGACCTGGGAATATATATAGTCAGGTCCATAAATATAGGGACATCAAAAAAATTGTAACATTTTTGGCTCTATACACCACCACAATGGATCTGAAATGAAACGAACAAGATATGCTTTAACTGCAGACTGTCAGCTTTAATTTGAGGGTATTTACAGTTGCAAGAAAAAGTATGTGAACCCTTCAGAATGATATGGATTTCTGCACAAATTGGTCATAAAATGTGATCTGATCTTCATCTAAGTCACAACAATAGACAATCACAGTCTGCTTAAACTAATAACACACAAATAATTTAATGTTACCATGTTTTTATTGAACACACCATGTAAACATTCACAATGCAGGTGGAAAAAGTATGTGAACCCCTAGACTAATGACATCTCCAAGAGCAAATTTGGAGTGAGGTGTCAGCCAACTGGAGTCCAATCAATGAGATGAGATTAGAGGTGTTGGTTACAGCTGCCCTGCCCTATAAAAAACACACACCAGTTCTGGGTTTGCATTTTACAAGAAGCATTGCCTGATGTGAATGATGCCTCGCACAAAAGATCTCTCAGAAGACCTACGATTAAGAATTGTTGACTTGCATAAAGCTGGAAAGGGTTATAAAAGTATCTCCTAAAGCCTTTCTGTTCATCAGTCCATGGTAAGACAAATTGTCTATAAATGAAGAAAGTTCAGCCCTGCTGCTATTCTCTCTAGGAGTGGCCATCCTGTAAAGATGACTGCAAGAGCACAGCGCAGACTGCTCAATGAGGTGAAGAAGAATCCTAGAATGTCAGCTAAAGACTTACAAAAGTCTCTGGCATATGCTAACATCCCTGTTAGCGAATCTACGACACATAAAACACTAAACAAGAATGGATTTCATGGGAGGATACCAGAGAGGAAGCCACTGCTTTCCAAAAAAAACATTGCTGCACGTTTGCACAAGAGCACCTGGATGTTCCACAGCAGTGCTGGCAAAATATTCTGTGGACAGATGAAACCAAAGTTGATTTGTTTGGAAGAAACACACAACACTATGTGTGGAGAAAAAGAGGCACAGCGCACCAACATCAAAATCTCATCCCAACTGTAAAGTATGGTGGTGGGGGCATCATGGTTTGGGGCTGCATTGCTGCGTCAGGGCCTGGACGGATTGCCATCATCGAAAGAAAAATGAATTCCCAAGTTTATCAAGACATTTTGCAGGAGAACTTAAGGCCATCTGTCCACCAGCTGAAGCTCAATAGAAGATGGATGTTGCAACAGGACAACGACCCAAAGCATAGAAGTAAATTAACAACAGAATGGCTTAAACAGAAGAAAATACGCCTTCTGGAGTGGCCCAGTCAGAGTCCTGACCTCAACCCGATTGAGATGGTGTGGCATGACCTCAAGAAAGCGATTGACACCAGACATCCTAAGAATATTGCTGAACTGAAACAGTTTTGTAAAGAGGAATGGTCAAGAATTACTCCTGATCGTTGTGCACGTCTGATCTGCAACTACAGGAAACTTTTGGTTGAAGTTATTGCTGCCAAAGGAGGTTCAATCAGTTATTAAATGCAAGGGTTCACATAATTTTTCCACCTGCACTGTGAATGTTTACATGGTGTGTTCAATAAAAACATGGTAACATTTAATTATTTGTGTGTTATTAGTTTAGGCAGACTGTGATTGTCTATTGTTGTGACTTAGATGATCAGATCACATTTTATGACCAATTTATGCAGAAATCCATATCATTCCAAAGAGTTCACATACTTTTTATTGCAACTGTACATCCAAATCAGGTGAACAGTGTAGGAATTACAACAGTTTGCATATGTGCCTCCTACTTGTTAAGGAACCAAAAGTAATGGGACAGAATAATAATCATAAATCAAACTTTCACTTTTTAATAGTTGGTTGCAAATCCTTTGCAGTCAATTACAGCCTGAAGTCTGGAACGCATAGAGATCACCAGACGCTGGGTTTCATCCCTGGTGATGCTCTGCCAGGCCTCTACTGCAACTGTCTTTAGTTCCTGCTTGTTCTTGGGGCATTTTCCTTTCAATTTTGTCTTCAGCAAGTGAAATACATGCTGAATCGGATTCAGGTCAGGTGATTGACTTGGCCATTGCATAACATTCCACTTCTTTCCCTTAAAAAAATATTTTGTTGCTTTTGCAGTATGCTTTGAGTCATTGTCCATCTGCACTGTGAAGCGCCGTCCAATGAGTTCTGAAGCATTTGGCTGAATATGAGCATATAATATTGCCCGAAACACTTCAGAATTCATCCTGCTGCTTTTGTCAGCAGTCACATCATCAATAAATACAAGAGAATCAGTTCCATTGGCAGTCATACATGCCCACACCATGACACTACCACCACCATGCTTCACTGATGAGGTGGTATGCTTAGGATCATGAGCAGTTCCTTTCCTTCTCCATACTCTTCTCTTCCCATCACTCTGGTACAAGTTGATCTTGGTCTCATCTGTCTATAGGATGTTGTTCCAGAACTGTGAAGACTTTTTTAGATGTCGTTTGGCAAACTCTAATCTGGCCTTCCTGTTTTTGAGGCTCACCAATGGTTTACATCTTGTGGTAAACCCTCTGTATTCACTCTGGTGAAGTCTTCTCTTGATTGTTGACTTTGACACACATAAACCTACCTCCTGAAGAGTGTTCTTGATCTGGCAAACTGTTGTGAAGGGTGTTTTCTTCCCCACGGAAATAATTCTTCAGTCATCCACCACAGTTGTTTACTCTGGTCTTCCAGGTCTTTTGGTGTTGATGAGCTCACCGGTGCGTTCCTTCTTCTTAAGAATGTTCCAAACGGTTGTTTTGGCCATGCCTAATGTTTTTGCTATCTCTCTGATGGGTTTGTTTTGTTTTTTCAGCCTAATGATGGCTTGCTTCAATGATAGTGACAGTTCTTTGGATCTCATCTTGAGAGTTGACAGCAACAGATTCCAAATGCAAATAGCACACTTGAAATAAACTCTGGACCTTTTATCTGCTCATTGTAATTGGGATAATGAGGGAATAACACACACCTGGCCATAGAACAGCTGAGAAGCCAATTGTCCCATTACTTTTGGTTCCTTAACAAGTGGTAGCAAAATATGCAAACTCTTGTAATTCCTACACCGTTCACCTGATTTGGAAGTAAATATCCTCAAATTAAAGCTGGCAGACTGCAGTTAAAGCACATTTTATTTGTTTCATTTCAAATCCATAGTGGTGGTGTATAGAGCCAAAAATTTTACAATTGTGTCGATGTCCAAATATGTATGGACCTGGCTGTATTTCTTGTTGGAATAAAATAGGCCACTATACACTTTAACTAGAAAACAAAATAGTGAAGTGCGTATATATTTTTCTGGTAGTACTGAAATACGCCCCTATACGCTTTCACTAGAAATAACTGCAACAGTGCAGTGCGTATATATTTTTCTGGTAGTACTGAAATATGCCCCTATACGCTTTCACCAGAAATAATTGCAACAGTAAAGTGCATATATATTTGTCTTTTTTTTTTTCTGAAATAAGCCCCTATTCGCTTTTACCAGAAATAACTGCAAAAGTGACCTGGGAATATATATTTCTTGTTGGAATAAAATAGGCCACTATACACTTTAACTAGAAAACAAAATAGTGAAGTGCATATATATTTTTCTGGTAGTACTGAAATACGCCCCTATACGCTTTCACCAGAAATAACTGCAACAGTGCAGTGCGTATATATTTTTATTTTTTTACTGTAATACGCCCTTATATGCTTTTAACTGAAATAACTGCAACAGTGCAGTGCATATATATTTTTCTTTTTTTTAATGAATAGTGATGAGCGGGAGGTGCCATATTCGATTTTGCGATATTGAATATTCGTCTTATATTCGTCGAAATTGAATATTCGTCATTATGCTATTTATCGCGAATAATATGCGATTTAATTAATCGCGTATTGCGATTTTGTGTATTTTACGAATATTCGCCATATTGCTATATATTCTTGTTTTAGAATATGACGAATATTAGCAATATAGCGAATATTCGTAAATTACACATATAGACTGAAATTTCACTAATGTAGTGCTATAATCTTTTTTTTTTTAGTCTAATTTTTTTGTCTCTTTCTGAATCAGAAAGAGACAAAAAAAAATTGACAAAAAAAAAGATAGCTATGTTGCTAAATATTCGCTATGTTGCTAAATATTCCTTTCTTACAATATGACGAATATTCTAAAAAACTAATATATAGCACTATATCACATATATTCGTTTTTTAGAATATTCATATTTTATCCCTGAATTAGTACAGTTATTGCCCTTCGACATATTGCCCTTCGGTATATTCTAACCACCAGGCATTCCCATAGTGATGGGGACTCTTGAAGTTAGAATATACCGCCAGGGCGCTGTAATCCGTGCAATTAACCCCTCAGGTGCGGGTTAATTGCGCGGATCACAGCGCCCTGTGCGCCCTCTCCCCCACCTCACCAGTATTAAAATAATTGGTGGCCAGTGCGCCCCCCCTCCCCAGTATTAAAATAATTGGTGGCCAGTGCACCCTAACCCCCCTCCCCAGTATTAAAATAATTGGTGGCCAATGCGCCCTAACCCCCCCCAGTATTATAATCATTGGTGGCAGTGGCCACAGGGTCCCCCTCCCCCCTGGCAGTGGCCACAGGGTTCCCCTTCCCCCCCGTCATTGGTGGCAGCAGGCAGTTCCGATCGAGACCCAGCGTAATGGCCGGGCTTTGATCGGTTACCATGGCAGCCAGGACGCTACTGAAATCCTGGCTGCCATGGTTAGTTAATCACTCAGCAGCATTTACTTACCTGCGGGGCTCTCCTCCTTCTGAGAACTCACAGGTCTATGCGGCGCATTGCTGAAGGCAAATGCGGTGCATAGACCTGTGAGTTCTCAGAAGGAGGAGAGCCCCGCAGGTAAGTAAATACTGCTGAGTGAAACTGCCTGCTGCCACCAATGACAGGGGGGAGGAAGGGGGACCCTGTGGCCACTGCCAGGGGGGGAGGGGGACCCTGTGGCCACTGCCACCAATGATTTTAATACTGGGGGAGGGGGGGTTAGGGCGCACTGGCCACCAATTATTTTAATACTGGGGGGTTAATTGCGCGGATCACAGCGCCCTGGCGGTATATTCTAACTTCAAGCGTCCCCATCACCATGTGAACGCCTGGTGGTTAGAATATACCATCGGATCTGAGTTAGATTGTGAAAACTCAGATCCGATGGTATATTCTAACCACCAGGCGTTCCCATGGTGACAGGGACGCTTGTCGGGGAGGAGTATGCCGAAGGGCAATAACTGTACTAATTGGGGGTAAAAAAATGAATATTCTATAAAATGAATATATGTGATATAGTGCTATTTATTCGTTTTTTAGAGTATTCGTCAATGCCAAATATTCTAAAAAACTAATATATTCGATATAGTGCTATATATTCGTTTTTTCGAATATTCTGAATTTTTTGCCATCTAAACTCTTGATTCCTCCCTGCTTCTTGCTTTTGGGCCAATGAGTCATTGGCCCACAAGCATTTTAAGCAGGAAGGAATCATGTGTTCAGATGGAGAAAATGCTGAATATTTGATATAACCAATATATAGCACTATATTCGCAATATTCGCGAATTATTGAAGTTGCGATATTCGCGATTAATATTCGCTATGCGAATATTCGCGCTCAACACTATTAATGAAATACCCCCTTATACGTTTTCATCAGAAATAACTGCAACAGTGCAGTACGTATATACTGTATATTTCATGTTGTACTGAAATACGCCACTATACGCTTTCAACAGAAATAACTGCAGAAGAGAAATGCGTATATATATATTTTTGTAGTACTGAATAAGATACTAAGAAATTAGCCTCTAAAGGCTTTTCAACATAAGACTTGCAGCCCAATAACAAAAAACTTGAATGACAGAGCTGTCTAATGACTATTTTGATCCCCAAATAATCGTCCCCTGCACTTGTAAATCACTTTCCTATCAATGTCCCTAGCACCTTCTGACGTCTCTCCCTGCACTAAGATGCTGTGAAATTATTCCTCCCTATACTTTCTCTGCACTTTTAAATCATTTTTTCTGCCTTTTTTTTCACAGTCGTTTTTCCAATAGCTGTCCCTAGCACCTTCACACATATGTCCCTGCACTCTGAATGCTGTAAAATGGCAGAATCTAAAATGGCTGCCGTATTTATAGCGCTGTGACATCACAGGGCTGGCTGGCTGCTGATTGGCTGCATGCAGGCATGTCAATCAGGGGTATCCTACCTTACCAGAGTTCCTTGCCCCATGTCCTCATTCCTCACACGTGTAGCTGCCATTTTAGGAAAAAAGCCTTTTTTTACCACAAAGCGCAAGGAAATTCGTATTCATTGCGAATCTAATTTTTCCTGAAATTCTAAATGAATTCCATTCGTCAGCTTCGATTCGCTCATCTCTAATAATGAGGGCAGCCATCTTGCTAAAGCTGCTATGAATAGGACTTTAGAGATTTTCTTTACAACAGCCACATGGATATAGGTCACAAAGGACAGGGGATATTCACTGACTTCTCTGGGAGTTTACAAGATCTGCCTTGTAAACTTAGGTAATTATGCAGAGAGGAGGGATAGGTAAGCTGTGACCAATCCATCACCTATTCTCATGGGTGAATCCCATGTTATTTATACAAAGGTGTTATCTGTTATTTTAATCCTGCCTATAATAATAATTTGATGACTGCTAAAAAATGCCCTGTACAGAAGAGGAATTGTCAGCCATTTTGGGTTAGTAGCCTGGGTGATAACTAAGGGACTGGGTTTTGTTTTTTAAATATAGATACTGACATGAAAAATTATAAATAACATCACCAAAAATTCCTCGAAATGAATTTAACATAAAAACTTGTTCACGGAATAAAGATAAACGGGTGTGTGTCTATTGTATACACTAATCACTGCCTGTGCCTGTATAAGATGCTAAAATAAACACAATAAATCTTTATTAGTAATACACAAAAGGGGTGTTCTCTGTATTTTAGGTTACTCTTAGGACTCTTTGACACGGGCGCCATGTTTTTGGCCCGAATAAGATGCGGGTGCGTTGCGGGAAAATGCAAGATTTTTCAGCGTTTTGCACGCGCGTGAGAAAAATCGGCATGTTTGGTACCCAAACCCGAACTTCTTCACAGAAGTTCGGGTTTGGGTTAGGTGTTCTGTAAATTGTATTATTTTCCCTTATAACATGGTTAGAAGGGAAAATAATAGCATTCTTAATACAGAATGCATAGTACAATAAGGCTGGAGGGGTTAAAAAAAAAGAAAAAATAATTTAACTCACCTTAATCCACTTGATCGCGCAGCCGGCTTCTCTTCTGTCTTCTTCTTTGCTGTGCACAGGAATAGGACGTTTGACGTCACTGTGCTCATCACATGATCCAATCACATGGTTCATCACCATGGTGAGGGACCATGTGATTAAATCATGTGATGTGACGTCACCACAGGTCCTTAGCCGGCAGCTCAACATTACAGAAGAAGACAGAGATCCGCAACTACGCGATCAAGTGGACTCGGTGAGTTAATTTTTTTTAATTTTTAACCCCTCCATCACTATTTTACTTTGCATTCTGTATTCAGAATGCTATTATTTTCCCTTATAACCATGTTATAAGGGAAAATAATACAGATCGGGTCCCCAGCCCGATCGTCACCTAGCAACCATGCGTGGAAATCGCACCGCATCCGCACTTGCTTGCGGATGCTTGCGATTTTCACGCAGCCCCATTCACTTCTATGGGGCCTGCGTTGCGTGAAAAATGCAGAATATAGAGCATGCTGTGATTTTCACACAATGCACAAGTGATACATGAAAATCACCGCTCGTGTGCACAGCCCCATAGAAATGAATGGGTCAAGATTCAGTGCGGGTGCAATGCGTTCAACTCACGCATTGCACCCGAGGGGAATACTCGCCCGTGTGAAAGGGGCCTTAGGGCTTCTGGCTTCTATCCGGACCAGGGATCATTTCATGATGCCTTGGCTATTCTATTAGCCAGATTAATGTCATTTATGTAGGATTTGCGCTTGCTATCTCCTATGGTTTGTGCTTGGCACTATTTATTCCTAGCAGATAGCTTTGCAGCACTTATTTTTGTGCCGTTTGATTTTTCCATCGGCCTCCTTACATTGTGTCTTCCCTTGTTGTTACCTATTATCCCCTTCTTCATCCATTTTTTCCCCCCTTTGTTTGTTGAGCCGCTTGCAGGTCCCAGTAATACCAAGGTTTACTTACCTAGTAGGCGAGATTGCATACTTAGCGTGCGCGTAATGTAGGGTGCGGAGTGCAATGGGGTATGTCCTGCTCTTCCATTATGTTCTACTTCATAAGCTGGCCCAGTAGTGCGCGTGCCTACGGCCATACCAGTGCCGGACGCCGCACCACATGTGTAGTCACATCTATCTGTATTTGTTACACTGTTACTGTCTAAAAGGCTCCTGATGAGATGTGATCGTTGAAACGCGTTGAGCCGCTACTTTGTACTATCTTTGCCCCAGTGTTTGAGTGCTGTATTATTGGCGCATGTACTCTTGCTGGGGTAGAGATCTCACAGTAACTGGTAGTTTTGCCTGCAGCATAACCTGTTGAGCTGCAGGCATTAGTTGTGAGTGGTGCGACATTAGACAGTGGGGATTGTCTTCAATTCAGTGCTGTTGATACCCTAGGGTGTTTTACTGGTGTAGGCATACCACTATTCCCACCTTCAATTGGATAGTACAGCAGCGGGGATTATTATTACCCTCACTTCATACCATAAATGTACTACTGCGTAGCACGTGGTATGAACCACTCTTTGATGTGATGCCTGGTGCCACTGGTTAGCACCTCTTTTCTTCTCTTTGGGTGTCGAGAGTGCTTGTAAATAGGCCTGCAATCGGGTGCCACCCCTTTTACTTGTGTATTACTAATAAAGATTTCTTGTGTTTATTTTAGTGTCTTATACAGGCAGTGATTAACATAAAAACTTGATTTAAACACATGACACATTCCTTTTAAAGAGATTACACTGTATGAATTGATGACACATCTATGTTAAATATACAGTACTGTTAGAGATGAGCGAATCGAAGTAGACAAAATGGAATTCGATCCGAATTTCAGGAAAATTTTTATTCGCAACCAATCCTAATTTTCTGACTCTTCGTGGCAACAAATCTGATTTTTTCCTAAAATGGCTGCTGCACGTGTGAGGACATGGAGCAAGGAACTCTGGGAGGGCGGGATCACCCATAATGCCATGCCTTCAGCCAATCAGCAGCCAGCCAGCCCTGTGATGTCACAGCCCTATAAATAGCCTCAGCCATCTTGGATTCAGCCATTTCCAGTGTACTCAGTGCAAGGAGAGATGTCAGCAGGCGCTAGGGAAAGTGCTAGAAAATCTGAAAACTTTTATTTTGTTGTATAGAAGTTCAGGGAAAGAGCATTAAAAGTAGAGATGAGCGAATTTTTAAAAAATTTGATTCGCCAGATTTTTTGGGAAAAATTTGGTTCGATCAGAATAAATTTGCAGTGAATTACATTAAAAAACGTTTTTTTCCTGGCTGCAGAGAGCTTTTATAGTGGTGTAGAACACTGCGCCTTGCAGTAACACGCATAAAATGACTGCACCTTCGTGCCGATCACCTACTTCTGGTGGTTAACACCCCATCGGTTGGTGTTTGCATATCCTTGCGATAAACAATCTTCCCATTCACTGACTGTAAACAGAGATATTGACAGACAAACATATCAAACTCTGCCGCCATCTTTCTAGGTACCATGTCTCCAGTCCTCTGACCAGCCAGATTTACCAGCATATGTTCCAGGACATGAAGCAATGGAATGACATTGTTCATTTCGTAGTCCTGGCGACTGACAAATAACGTGACCTTTCTCTGTTCGTATAGTCGGTCCAACATATGGAGGGTGGAATTCCAATGGTTAGAAACGTTGCATATCAGCCTATGTTGGGGGAAGCCATTCTGCCACTGCAGCTCTAGAAGGGTGTGCTTTGCGATGTATGAGTGACTGAAGTGCATGCAAAGTCCTGGCCATTTTTCATTTCTTGATGAAGGACACGGAGCAGTTCCTCCCCTGTGTGACTCCGTTTGCCCAGGCAAACCAGGTGCAGAACAGCGTGAGAGTGATGAGAGGGGTTGCACATGGCTTGCATACACTACATGCCTCCAACATAACTCTTGGATCTCTACATGAAAATAATGTATTTGGTGTAAATCGCGAGAGGGGCATATTTGGAGACATTGACTTCACAAGAGATACAGAGCAGCGGAGTTTACTTTGAAATGTAAAATTTCAATACTGTGTAATTCAGACCATACAGCAAAAGGAGGTGTACAGTCATCCATAAATTTTCCCCAAAAAATTCTGTTTCGCATAACACATTTCACCACTACTTAATTTGGCCCATACTGCAAAAGGAGGTGAACATTCACCCATACATTTTATGAAAAAAAGCCAGTGTCACCAAAAGAATTTCACCACTAAGTACTTCAGTCCATACCGCAAAAGTAGGTGTACATTCACCCATACATTTTCCGAACAAAAGCCAGTGTCACATAAAGAAATTCACTGCAGAAATGGATTTACCACATATAACTGCCCCGCTGAATGGCAAGTAGGCCCTTAATTGAAAGGGGTCTCACATGGCTTGCATACACTACATGCCTCCAACATAATTCTTGGATCTCTACATGAAAATAATATATTTGCTGTAAATCGCGAAATGCTGGAGACTATGACTTCACAAGAGATACAGAGCAGCGGAGTTCAGCCACCTCTATTCGCTTCCCGCTGTTTACTGCTCCTGAATTTAAATTGGGGCAACCAGCTTCAGCTTCCTCTGATGTGTATGCCTACGGAGGCTTTGCACAGGGAGCAAGATTGCTACTCACAATTCTGATGGAACTCCTGATCTTAAGAAATTGGACCCACGATGACGTAATTCGGTCCGTACAGCAAAAAGAGGTCTACAATCACCCATCAATTTTCCTGAAGAAAACATGTTTGAAATAAAAAATCACCAATGAAAGGATAATGAAATTCGGTTCATACAGAAGAAAGTCTACTATCACCCATCAATTTTCCCCTCATTTTTTTCTACTTTTTCACAACATAAAAGGCTTTTTAACAGATTAGTGAAATGCTGGATGGTGATTATATTTTTATTTCACCAGTAATACACGGCAAACTGGCTGTAAAATATCTCACTGCACCTCTAAGCGGCAATTAGGTTCTAATTTTTTTCCATTTTTACGCAAAAGGCTTTTCAACAGTTAAGTGCAACGCAGGACGGCGAATATATTTTTATTTTGACAGTAATACATGGCAAACTGGGCTTTAGAATATATCACTGCAACGCTGAACTGCAATTAGGCCCTAATTTTTTTCTATTTTTAAACAAAAGGCTTTTCAACAGATAATACAAATTGGGGTAATTGCACGGCCGATATCGTAGTCAGGAGGAAGCCAATGGTCGATGCATGAGATGGAGAGTCAGTATTAGAGGAATAGGCAAATACCGTAGTCAGGAGGAAGCCAATGGTCGATGCACGAGATGGAGCATCAGGTTTAGCAGCAGAGCAGGAGAGACTAGCTTGATTACAGGCTGAGAGCACAATAATCTCACAAGGCAGGAAGTGCAAGGCTGGGCTTAAATAGGATGTTCAATCATGGAACATGGTGGAGCAAACCAGGGAAGCTGGAACCGAAACTAGAGGCACATGTACTAGGCTTAAGTTCAGCATAGGAGTTGTCCAGGAGACAGAATAGCTCAGTTGGAAGAGCTGCTGCCTGGCACACAGGATTTCCTGTGTTTGAATCCTGACAGTAGTCCCCTCCTTTCAGGATCACCTTTGGACATCTTAGGAGCTGGTTTATCTGCATTCCCTTTGTAAGCCTAGGGGCGTGAACATTGTTTTCTGGTTCCCATGAATTCTCTTCTGGTCCATAACCCTTCCATTGCATCAAATATTGCACTTTACCTCTGAAGATTCTAGAGTTCAACAATATATTCTTCCTCCCCCTTGGACTTTTACTGGTGCAGGAGACAGCTGATTTCTTCCTGGAAAGGGGTTTTCGTTAAATGGCTTGAGCAATGACAAGTGGAACACAGGGTGTATTTTCAATTTGTTAGGAAGTTTGAGACGGAAGGAAACTTGATTAACTTGTTCCGAAATCTAGAAAGGTCCTATGAATTTTTGACCCAATTTTGGAGATGGAACATGTGTTTTCAGATTTCTAGTGGGAGGAACTTTGCGATGTTTATCAGCTGCTTTCTTATAATCTTCTTGGGCTTCTTGTAGCATCTCTATTAGTTTCTTCTGGGTTTCTTGCAATTTTGTTAGTCTGTGAGTAACAGCAGGAATAGGTGTACTAAGAGGAAGATTAGGAATAAATACTGGATGTAAGCCAAAGTTCGCAAAAAATTGACTTTGAGATGTAACTCTATGTTTAGAGTTGTTGTATGCAAATTCTGCTGTTGGGAAATAGTCCATCCAACTTTCTTGAATGTAGGAAATAAAACAGCGGAGGTATTTATTGTTCCAGAATTTGGTTTGTTCTTCCCGTCTGGCTATTGGACTGGGGATGAAAAGCAGAAGACAAATTAACTGTAACTTCTAAGGCTGTACAGAAGTTCTTCCAAAATCTTGATGTGACTTGAACACCTCTATCTGAAATTACATTGTCAGGAATTCCATGCAACCTAAATATTTCCTTAATTATTAATTCTGCAGTTAGTTCTGCAGTAGGAATTCTTCTATGTCACCTTACTACTCTGTGGTCTCCTCATGCTTCTGCCAACACACAACTCTGTCTCTGTGCCACTCTGTCGTCTCCTCATGCTGCTGCCACCTCCACACTCTGTAATTGTGCCACTCTGTGGCCACCTCATGCTGCTGCTGCCACCTCGCCACTCTGTTGCCTCCTCATGCTGCTGCCACCTCAACACTATGTAAATGGGCCACTCTGTGGTCTCCTCATGCTGCTGCCACCTCCCTATTATGTTACTGGGCCACTGAGTGGTCTCCTCATGCTGCTTCCACCTCCACACTCTGTCATTGTGCAGCTTCCTTATGCTTCTGCCAGCTCCACTCTGGCACTGTCCTCTACCCTGTACCATTCATAGCCCTTTAGACAGTCTGTGCCACCTATTAGGCTCCACGTGCCACTGCTGGGCACCCTGTGCCAGTCAGAATCTATGGCCCCTAGTCAAGCAGCAGGTGTTGCCTGACCCCTGTACACAAGTGTGTTCCACCCTGCTGCCAGTCACTGTCCTGCAGCCTCTGACACCCTAGTGCAGGTTGTCAGAGTGTGGTTGCCAGGGGTGCTCACCAGGTTCTGCTCCAGGTCCACATTGCCGTGGCTCTTGCCAAGATCATGTGTCTTTGGCGCGTGATCCACCTCTGGAGGTCACTGGTCTCGCGGGATTGCGCGCTCGAAATCAGGGCCGGTGCAAGGATTTTTGTCAACAGCTTGGGGGCCCGGCGCCGTTTATTTTCAAGTAAGTTAAATATTGATTCTTGTCTTAATGTTCAGGGCCCCTTCGCTAATGTGATCTAATCTTACTGTCTCCTAAAGTCTCCTGATGTGTCTGGGATTCGAACCCACAACCTCCAATGTATCAGTGGCAAGGCATTTACCCACACAGCCATAAAGGCTGCATTACAACTGATTGTAATGAGACTTCTACTGTTATAGCTTGCTAAGTGTAAATCTATACACATGACAGCTGCCCCAACACACCCAGCACTGCTATATCTCTATATGACAGCTGTCCCAGCACACTCAGCTCTGCTATATCTCTATATATGAGCAGCTGTCATGTGTATAGATGTACACTTAGCCAGCTATAACAGTAGAAGTCTCATATTTTTTCAGTCAGCAGTAAGGCAGCTGTTATGGTCTTGTGGTTAAGTGCTTTGCCTCTGATATAGAAGGTCGTGGGTTCTAATCCCAGCAAAAACTTTTCTGAAATACAAGCACTGACTCCATATATGGACATACAGGGCGGGACACAGGAAGAGGCTGACATGGAGGTAAGAGAGGCACCTGATACTGGCACATGGGGGGGAGAGGGGTTGGCACCTAAGTAGAAGTGTTTATTTTATTTTTTTAATACCCGAATGTTACTGCCATGGGGGGAGCGGGGGGCACTTGATACTGGCACATGGGTGGAGGGGGGGTTGGCACCTGATTCTGGCACCTGGGGGTTGGCACCTGATACTGGCACATGGGGGGGAGAGGGGTTGGCACTTGATAATGGCACATGGGTGGGTTTGGCACTATGATACTGGCACATGGGGGGGAGAGAGGCACTTGTAACTGGCACTTTTTTTTGGGGGGGAGATGGCACTATGATACTGGGACATGGGGGGAAGAGAGAGGCACTTGATACTGGCACATGGGGGGGGTTTGGCACTATGATACTGGCATATGGCGGGTGGGAAGGAAAGAGGCACTTGATACTGGCACATTGGGGAGGGAAATGGCACTATGATACTGGGACATGTGGGGGGGGGGAGAGGCACTTGATACTGGCACATGATGGGGGGGCATCTATGGGGACACTTACTGGCACATTATTGGGGGGCATTATGGGGGACACTAGGCCGGCAGCCTATCAGAGGCCGGGCACTGAGGGGCATCTACTGGGGCACTATATATGGGGCATTTTATACTGGTACATTATGAGGGGCACTAGCAGGAAGGGGGAGAGGAGCACAATGGGGGAATTTACTGGGGGCACTATATAGGGGTATTTTATACTGGGACATTATGGGGGCACTATGGGGGCACTATGGGGACATTAGCTCAACTGGGGGCATTACAAGGGGGTATTTTTGCACTGTCACATTATAAGGAGAATTATTACTACTGGGGGGGCATTATAGTGGGCTTTATTACTCCCCCATGGTATGACCCCCTAGTAGCAGCACCAGCCTCTCCCTGCTATGCTATCCCTCTGCCCCTTCTCCAAATCCTTATTATGAAATCTTTCTCATTAGGATAAAGCACAACATCAGCTCCGCCGAGCCTCCGGCCAAGTGTTGAAGTGGTGTCCGAGATCCCCAAGGGTCAAGTAACTGTAAGTTTTCATATGAAATATGTTTATGTTATACACATATAGCATCCACTGTGCCACACAATATAGAGTATACCACTACACTGTGCCAAAGGAGTGGGGTTTACACAGGAGGAGGGAGGTGCAAAGCGCGCTGGAGGGGCCCTTACAAATATTTGCTGTGGGGCCCAGTCACTTCTACTTACGCCCCTGGCCAGTATAAAGTGCCTCCCCCCCCCCCCCTCCATGTGCCAGTATCATGGCGCCAATAGCCCCCCCCTCCCCCGTGGCAGTAAAGTAACAGTCCGGTATTTAAAAAAAAAAAACACTTTCAGAAAAGTTTCTTCTGGGACTCGAACTCACAAGCTTTTCCATCAGATGCAAGGCATTTACCCACACAGCTATGAAATCAGTGTAGCAAGTTACTTAAAAAAAAAAACGTTAAGTAGCAGTCCGGTATTTAAAAAAATAAATAAAAATAAACACTTTCAGAAAAGTTTCTCCTGGGATTTGAACTTACAACCTTTCATATCAGAGGCAAGGCATTTACCCTCACAGCTTTGAGAGCTGTATAGACAGTTCCATAAAAAAAAAATATATAAGACTTCTACTGTAGATAACTTTGTTACTTAGTGTACATCCATACACATGACAGCTGCCCCAGTACACTGTGTATGGATGTAGCAGAGCTGGGTGTGTTGGGGCAGCTGTCATGTGTATGGATGTACACTAGGTATCAAAGCTACCTACAGTAGAAGTTTTTTTTTTTTTTTTTTTTTTTTTTTTTAAAGCAATTAGTAATGCAGCTTTCATAGCTGTGAGGGTAAATGCCTTGCCTCTGATGTGAAAGGTTGTGAGTTCAAATCCCAGGAGAAACTTTTCTGAAAGAAAGCCTAAATGAGATTTAAATACACCAGGGTCTCGTAGCTGTGTGTCAGCTGCGTGCCGCTCTCTCTGCCCGAAGTGAACAAACTCATGCTCGCACTCATCGGAGCGCATCCGGCCAGCAAGTACAGGAACAGAAGGAGATGATGTCAGATGGATGACAAGTAGGGGGCCTGGTGCCCCCAGGCAGAGTGCGCTCTACGCGGTTGCCTACTCTGCTTATGGGTGGCGCCGGCCCTGATGCCACCTCAACACTATGTCACTAGTCCACTCTGTGATCCCCTCATGCTGCAGCTACCTCAACACTATGTCATTGGACTTCTCAAGCTGTTCTCCCACCCTCCCCACTCCATGATTGGGCCACTATTTTGCCTTTTTGGCCCGGTTAGCATAATAATTTATTTGACCCTTCTTCTGATCTGTCATAAGGAAGGAAAAATGAGACACACAACAGATCCTGTCTGTATAGCAGCTGTAAGGCCTGTATGGTCCCATCAGAATTGGCTTATGATTTGGTAGCCAAAAGCAGGAGTGGGTACAAAACACAGAAGACATGCAAATATTTAATTCACGTGTCATCTCTGTTTTGAATCCACTCCTGCTTTTTTTTGGCTTCAGCAATACTGATGAATTACTGAACAAATGCTGACTGAGTAAAGGCGGATGTTCAACAGACAGGATCCGTTTTTTGGGGGGTAATTGTTCGGACGGACCAAAGAAAGGCAAAATAATCAGTGACGTCAACACAAGCTTACTGCTGACACCCTCTCCACTCTGTCGGGGGGCTCTACTTGTATAAGCGTTTAATAGAACAGTTTCTGTAGACATCTATGAGGAATCAACTGAAGATGGTGTAAAAGGAGTGCACTCTTTTACGCTACAGTATGATCTTGGTCCTCTGCACAGTTCTTACCTGGTGCTAACATCGACCTGTAACGCTGAGTTCACACTTGAGTTATTTGGTCAGTTTGGCCCCGTAACTGCCCAAATAAGTGAAGTGTGCAGTGATTCTAAGAGCGACGCCTGTCATACTGACTTACAGTATTGTTTCAGTTCCACAGCACATTCCCTATGCGTGTTACTGCAGGGCACAGTGTTCTACACCACTATACAGGCTCTCTGCAACCATGAAATAGCTGTTTTTTAACGTGATTTGGCGCAAATAAATTCGTATAGATATTTTGGGAGAAAATTCGGCGAAGCGGCCGAATCGAATTTTTTAGAAATTTGCTCATCTGTAAGTACTGTATATACATAGATATTTTGCTATTATCTTATAATCTTTATAATCACTCTCATTGCAGTCAATATGCTTGAAAATTTGCATATTGCCACATTACAACACACAAGCAATTCTCAACCAGATATTAATAACATTATGATATTTTAGCTCAATGACAATTGAGAAATGATTAGTATTTGTATTCTGTTATATTACAGTTCAAATAATAAGGAAAAACCCACGCAGATGTCTCTCATGGTTCTGGATAGAATGGATGGAAGTACAGTAAAGACTGACACGTAAGGAGAGCAGTTCAGGAAAGTTACAGTGTGTCTTTGTATGTCAGTACGGACTTATATTCCATTCAGGGTTTGGAAGTTTTGTATAGCCATTGTAACAAAAAAGATCCTCTACTAATAAAATAATACTACAGCTATAACTGAAAAAAATGGATCAAATACATGTTTTATTGGCATGAGTTTAGGACTTCTGCATAATTGTTTCACAATAATATTCGATTTAATTTTTTTAAGCCTGACATATAATGGAGTACTACATTTTCCAGTTCAATAATTTTCTTTAAGTAGTTTATTCAGTGGAATTTTTTTAATAGTCATTTTTACTTTTGTAAAAATGAATTAAAGGGGAAAATGGTTATTTATACCTTAACTATACACATTGGTAGTAGGTCATTGCTATAATTATTTTGGCAGTCATTCTCTCTTGATATACTGTTAAGCAAATGACCTATTCGCTTTGCACACAAATTATTGAAACTCATTAAAAAGATAATAAAATGAATACAAACCGAAATTGCCAATGTTAACAAAATGCTATCACCCCTAAGGGTAACAATAGCAGACAAATCATAATGCCATCAGCATATACGCATGTATTATACATACCCAGGGGTCATGACTTATCCTTAAGGTATAATAGGTTTGCAAGATACATTTATGACAACGATGAGCTGATTTGCATTTTATTTGCATTTTTTTTAACTTGTGGCCAAGATAATAGAAATGTACAAAATAAATAGATAAAGGTAAGGGTCACTTACTTATTTGCATGCTGATCAACCCAGTCAAATGTTGCAGCTATATTACTCAATTATACAGGAGATGTTATCAACTTTTCCATTATAATGTGCTAGGGAACATTGACAATTTATTTTTGTACTGGTAGCAATTTGTAGAAATAAGCCTTAGTAAACATATGTACCAGTCCTGCTTGGGTAAGCACTTACTTTTATTATGTGTATATTAAATATGTAGGGATCGTTAGGAGGACAAGGTGACATATTCACTTATTTTGATTGCCTAAAGGCACTTCATCAGTGACATCTGGATTTGAATTTTGATTGGAAATGACCCAAATTATTGTAAAAATGTTAAGTCTACGTCCCCACAGTCGCACTTGGTACACAGCAGAGTTGCAACTTTTCTAGAAAATGTAGAGTAAAACTGTTTTAGGAGTCGATTGGAGCTATTTGGAGATTTAGAAAATTCATTAAGCAACAAATAATTATATTCCAGAATATTATATATATATATATATATATGTATAGATGTAGAAATGATTAATTAAACAATCACGCTAGTAAACATAAAAATAAAAAGATACAAATATGAATGACAGTCATTAATGATAAGGAAAATGAAGGAAAATGAAAAGTTAATTAAAGGGGTATCATGGGCCATGATTAATGTTAAAGGGGTATCATGGGCCATGATTAATGTTAAAAATAAAAATAAGTTATCATATAATACATGACAACCTCTATCTAGAACCTGCCCTGTACCTCACATGGATCCATTGATTATCCCATTAATTGCTAAAAAATTGCTCTGCTAGATTTTTTTTCAAGCTGGCAGCTCAGGAAGCGTGTCATTTCTCAGGGGTCATGTCCTTTCTCATGGGCCGTGTCCTGTATTCTGCAGCTGGTGACAGTTGAAGGATAGAATGGAGCATGTGCATCCACCTCTGTGAGGTGGACAGAGAAATTAGAAAAAGAGCAAACAGCAGGTGGCGCTATACAAATAGATTTAATTAAATAACTCAGTGGCTATGCAAAATTTTTAATTACATGTAATTTCAAAAGTATTTGAATATTTTTAGTGGGACAATCCCTTTAACAAATACATTGACACAAAATTAACCCTATAGGCTCCTTGTCCCCAACTTGTGTGAATATTTCTAAGGCTTTATTCATATTTGTCTTATGTCATTTGTTTAATACAGAGTTTTAATAAGGTTTAGAGGCTCAAATAATATGATCCCCATATGCCAAGCTTAAATTTAACACTTTAATATCCAGTGAATATGACTCAGAGAGAGCAGTGGCTTCCTTTATTATTTTGTGGTAGAGAAAGCAAGGCAGACTGCTACATTCTAGATAGCAAAAAATATAACATAATTACAGCTCTATTTGTGTATTTTAAACCAACATTTGGCTATTTTTTGCTTTCTTTGTTTTTAGTACTACCCTAAACCTGGTAAATGAAGCAAAAGTATAAATGTCACCTACAATACACACTGCTTTTTTCCACATTGTGTAATATAATTTCACAGTTACTGTTTGCCTTGGAGCTCCAGGTTATCATATTATTTCCATCAGATACAACCCTTATTACTTTTTTTTGTTAGGAGAATTGAGAAAACCTTAGGCTGCCATACACATGAGATACCTGTTTACTCAGCACTCATGAGCACAGGTATCTCAACCAACCCCTTTGTATACTTGCTCGCTAGTTTGGCAATGTGTGCATATTTTCTCAATGGCCGAGAGAGGAGTAATCCGTTGCAAGATACCTCTAGATTACCTCCTAAGAACAAAAAGATTGGACATGTTGAAATCCAACAGCCCAAACCTTATCATACCCAACATTTGCCATCAGTGGAGTAAAAATGTCCTCATACACATTTGATGGATATTTTCCTTACCAAAAAAGGCAGGTGTTGACAAAAGACATCTAAAGTATATGGGCAACTTTAGCCTCAACATTTCCAACAACAGTTTATTGTTAATCTAATCTAAGAAATTAGGGATTATATTTGTGATTTGACCAGCCGAATGTTCATGATAAGGTTTTATACACCCAATGGAGTTAACCCCTTAACGCATAATACCATACATGTATGGAGTGGGCTGCTACGCTGAGCCTGCTCCATCTGTGGCAGGTGCAAACTGTATCACACAGCAAGCGCCTGACCGCAATGATGGGGTACAGCAATCCCGTCAAACCCCGTGATTTAACCCTTCAGACACTGCGATCAACGCTGATAGCTGCATCTGTGGAGTTTGGCAGTCTGCCTTCCGATTGGAGCCCCCACAGGAAATAGCGATTACCATGGCAGCCTGGATGCTGCTGAAGCCTTCCAGGCCTGCCATGGTAAGCTCCCTGCTGAACTATGCATGAGGCCTAGCTCAGCAGGGACAGTATAAAAATCCTATTCAAAAAATATATAACCAATAAAAAATAAACATATGTGGTATTTCTGTGTCCGAAAATGTCTGAACTATTAAAATATTTTAAAAATTTTAAGTGCAGTCAATGCCATAATGGAAAAAAAAAAGAAAAACATGCTATTTGCCATTTTTAGTCATCTTGTTCTCACAAAAAATTAAATAACAGGGATCAAAAAGTCAAACATACCATAAAAATGGTGCTAATAAAAATTTAACTTTGTTAATGCGAAAAACAAGCCCCCTACATTTCTGTAGTCAAAAATATAAAAAAAGTTATGGCTGCCAGAAGATGGTGATGCAATGAAAAATTGTGATTATTTTTTTATTAAAAAAAGTAATTAAACAAATTAAAAGCTATAAATGTTTGGTATTGTATTGAGCCGCAGAATAAGGATGTCATGTCATTTTTAGCACTCTGTGAACAATGTGATCTTAAAAACCCCAAAAACCTTGGCATAATTGTCGTGTTTTTTTTATTTTATTTTACCCTACAAATAATTTTTTTCACATTTTCCAATACAAGACATAATAAATTAAATGGTGGCATTAAAAATGCATCTTGTTCTGCAAAAAATAAGTCCTCATATGTGAATGGAAAAATAAAAAGTTATGGCTATTGGAACATGGGGAGGAAAAATCTAAAATGTAAAAATGAAAATAGGCCCATCTTTAAAGGGTTAAGGTCCCTTTACACTGGCCTGTTCGTCAGTGAAGGAGACTGCTACATTTATATGTAGCAATTTCATCCACAATATGGGAAGGAGCGATCACTAATGCCATCACTCGTCCCCATACAGACTCATTGTTTACTGGGAGCAGAGGCTGTATACATAGCATGATCTGCTTATGCAAAAAATTATTTAGATGCCTACACAGACAATGCGACTACCTTATGAATGAGTGTTTCGCTCGGAATGGGCGGCACCTTTACACCGCCAGATAATCGCTAACGAGCGTTCCTATGGCAGATTCTTGGCCAGTGTAAGGGGCCCTTTACTTAATGGCTTTTTTCTTCTTTTCTATTTGTATTTTCTATTCTTCTGTTTTAACAAGACTTTGTTGTGCTTCAAAATACTTCAGTAAAAGGATATTTTGTACAGATGAATGAATTTCCCGAAAATATTTTCAGACAAAATTGAAAGTGCCCCAATTGCCTGAAAAGTCAACACTGTATTCAAGATCTTTAATGTCAAGGTGGCATTAGTAATATCAAAATGACAGCCATATATATGGCTATGGTTACATGGATGGTAGCCAGTGGTAACAGCCTAAAAAACCTATACATACTGAACTGTGAGATTTTTTTTAAACCTAAAACAGTCCAAAAAATATCCTTTTTGGTGTCAGATGCCTTCTTCACAATTGTACAGGGCAAATCCCAAAAGTTTCAGATATCCAAATATTTTGTAAAATTTGTAATAAATTTGAATTGTGCTGAATTGATTTGTTGATTTCTAATGTTTTGCTTTCTATTAGCTCTTCAGATCTTAAAGAGGTTGTCTGGTAATACACTGCTCAAAAAAATAAAGGGAACACAAAGATAACACATCCTAGATCTGAATTAATTAAATATTCTTCTGAAATACTTTGTTCTTTACATAGTTGAATGTGCTGACAACAAAATCACAAAAAAAAAAAATGGAAATCAAGTTTTTTAACCCATGGAGGTCTGGATTTGGAGTCACCCTCAAAATTAAAGTGGAAAAACACACTACAGGCTGATCCAAATTTGATGTAATGTCCTTAAAACAAGTCAAAATGAGGCTCAGTAGTGTGTGTGGCCTCCACGTGCCTGTATGACCTCCCTACAACGCCTCTGCATGCTCCTGATGAGGTGGCGGACGGTCTCCTGAGGGATCTCCTCCCAGACCTGGACTAAAGCATCTGCCTACTCCTGGACAGTCTGTGGTGCAACGTGACGTTGGTGGATAGAGCGAGACATGATGTCCCAGATGTGCTCAATTGGATTCAGGTCTGGGGAACGGGCGGGCCAGTCCATAGCATCAATGCCTTCGTCTTGCAGGAACTGCTGACACACTCCAGCCACATGAGGTCTAGCATTGTCTTGCATTAGGAGGAACCCAGGGCCAACCGCACCAGCATATGGTCTCACAAGGGGTCTGAGGATCTCATCTCGGTACCTAATGGCAGTCAGGCTACCTCTGGCGAGCACATGGAGGGCTGTGCGGCCCTCCAAAGAAATGTCACCCCACACCATTACTGACCTAATGCCAAACCGGTCATGCTGGAGGATGTTGCAGGAAGCAGAACGTTCTCCACGGCGTCTCCAGACTCTGTCACGTCTGTCACATGTGCTCAGTGTGAACCTGCTTTCATCTGTGAAGAGCACAGGGCGCCAGTGGCGAATTTGCCAATCTTGGTGTTTTCTGGCAAATGCCAAACGTCCTGCACGGTGTTGGGCTGTAAGGCCCTCATATCACCCTCATGGAGTCTGTTTCTGACCGTTTGAGCAGACACATGCACATTTGTGGCCTGCTGGAGGTCATTTTGCAGGGCTCTGGCAGGGCTCCTCCTGTTCCTCCTTGCACAAAGGCGGAGGTAGCGGTCTTGCTGCTGAGTTGTTGCCCTCCTACGGCCTCCTCCACGTCTCCTGATGTACTGGCCTGTCTCCTGGTAGCGCCTTCATGCTCTGGACACTATGCTGACAGACACAGCAAACCTTCTTGCCACAGCTCACTTTGATGTGCCATCCTGGATAAGCTGCACTACCTTAGCCACTTGTGTGGGTTGTAGACTCCGTCTCATGCTACCACTAGAGTGAAAGCACCGGCAGCATTCAAAAGTGACCAAAACATCAGCCAGGAAGCATAGGAACTGAGAAGTGGTCAGGTCACCATCTGCAGAACCACTCCTTTATTGGGGGTGTCTTGCTAATTGCCAATAATTTCCACCTGTTGTCTATCCCATTTGCACAACAGCATGTGAAATTGATTGTCACTCAGTGTTGCTTCCTAAGTGGACAGTTTGATTTCACAGAAGTGTGATTGACTTGGAGTTACATTGTGTTGTTTAAGTGTTCCCCTTATTTTTTTGAGCAGTGTATATATTAATGACCTATCCTCTGGATAGGTCATCAATATCATATTTCTGTGAGTCCAACACCTGGGAACTCCACCAATTGGCTGTTAAAAGAGGTTGGGCGCTCTGTGAGTGCCGAGGCCTCAGCCTAGGGCCAGGGATGGGCAACCTGTGGCACTCCAGCTGTTGTGAATCTACAACTCCCAGCATGCCTTCTTTCTCTGCTCTTTTCAGAACTCTCATAGAAATAATGGAGCATGCTGGGAATTGTAGTTTCACAACAGCTGGAGTGCCACAGGTTATCCACCCCTGGGCCATGTCAAGTCACCGTACATCGGACATATGGCCTAGTTACAGCTCAGTCCAATGAAAGTGAATGAGCTAAGCTGACATACCAAGCACAGCCTCTATACTATGTATGACGCTGTTCTTGGCGAGCTGGGACCCGGACGCTCCAGAGCTCCGGTGAGTGCGTTCGGCTTTCTGGAAAAGCTGATTGGTGGGGTTGCAATGATTTGGACCCCAGCCAATGTGATAATGATGACCTATCCTCAGTAGATAGATCATCATTATCATTTCCTGGATAACCCTTTTAACCTTCTCTTTACATTGGGGTTTCCACAGTTTACATTGTTGAAGACTAATAAGCATTAAACAGCTGTTAGCAGATTGGAAGAAATAGCTCTTGTCTGTCTGTATCTATGCTGGTTATGGATTCGTAGATGTCTTTATTCTCTGAAAGAGGGGTAATTTCCTTGGCTGGGTCAGTGATACAAGCCAACCTGTAAATGTGTCTAACAATGACAAAGATGAGGACTTCTGTAAGTTCCACAGCTTCTGGAACTGTTCTATCAGCAACTGACTTGTGTTCCTGTACATAAAACACAGAAAACCACCTAGTGTAAACTACAGTATATAGTTTGCATATAGCTCATAATTGTACAAACTAAGGAACTATATTCAATTATTTAAAGCAGCATATGAGGACTAAAGTGAAAAAATAAAGTGGTTTTGTTGTTGTTGACACTATATGCTCCATACAGCTCCATGCTTGCACAGGAAATCACAGCAATCACAGGCTGAGGTGGGTCACCACTGTGGCCATTGATTGGCTGAGAAGGTCCCTTCTGTTGTTTTCTATGTGTTGCATCGGGACCATTCAGCCCCATATATAAAAATGTTATCTCACTTGGACAACCCATTTAAAAGGTGACTCATTATACTATATGCTACAATAAATCTGCAACATTTTATTACTACAAATGTTTGCCTTACTACAGTATATCAGTTTCTATTACATTCAAATATTAGGAGAAACTAATTATTTCATTGTGATGATGTCATTGTTTACTAGTCTGGAATGGACAAGTAGTATGGTCTCAGTGGAACAAATGCCGTTTCTCCATAAGTGCTTTGGAAATATTACATGGTTAGATCTTGAGCCTATTGTTTTTTTTTGTTTTTTTTTCACTTATACCTTACTACCACAGACCCTTTTGGAAGACAAAATCAGGAGTAGATCATAAAAGGAGAGAAAGTATCAAGGACGAGAATGACTTTTTGGTTTTGGCTTCCAAAACTGCATGCAGAAACATGACCATGAAACCTAACATTTTTAATTAGGCCCCAAATGTGGTCCGCATAAAAATAAGAAATACACTGACTTGCTTTCCCCCATTTTGTTTCAGTGCAGAGGCTGCTGGGTCATTTGCTATTCCATTAGGGACACCTCAGTGAATGGCTGCAGCAGAGCACGTGTTACCCTGTCCACAAGTTTATAGGCTGGAGCACAGAAGCATCATTGGATGGAGTCTCGGCTGTAGAACCAAATGTTGAGGAGCAGGTGAGTACATTTGTTATTTTATGTGGACCAAATTGTGAGGCTTAATTAAAAATGGGGTTAAAGCTGGAAAATCCCTTTAATGTCTTTCTACATAATTTATTCTATAGGCTAGAATATCTAACTAAACAAATTAAGGAATATTTTAGCTGAAACACAAACTATCTGCCTATATGATATACTAGTATCCACAAGGGTTATGTGAGAGTTCACTTCCTGAAGGCCTCAGCTACATTGCACATTTTGTAACTTGACTGATTTTAAAGGGGTTATCCAAAAAATAATATCGCTAGGACATCAATATCACATTTGCGGGGGCGTCACCCCTGACAATCAGCTGTTTCAGGAAACTGCAGCGGTTATCGGAGCGTCTCCTGGACACTTATTACGCACAGTGCGATACATCGTATAGTGGCAGTGCTTGGTATTGTAGCTCAGTTTCATTGACTTGAATGGGGTTGAGCTGCAACTAGGCTATGTGACAGATGTACAGTGGCATCGCACTTCTATGTGGAGGCTGTGGTGCTCATGGAGTGCCCAGCCCCTTCTTACAGCTGATCGGTGCAGGACCCAAGTGTCGGACCCCCACAATTTGATATTGATGACCTATCCTGGAGATAGATCATCAATATTAGTTCCCAGATAACCTGTTTAACTATTGAGTGACAGCTTCAGCCCACAAGATTGAAGTCAGCTAAGTGCATGCATTTGTACTGCAGCTGTAGTTCAACAGTTAAAATCAATCAGTTGCACTAAAAAAAGTCACAGTATAGCCGAGGCCTAAATACGTTTTTCCTGGATTTAGATATTGATGAAATATCCTTAGGATAGTTCCTCAGTGTTAGATGGGTGGGAACCTGACACCTGGCATCATCACCAATCAGCTTCTAGCAGGACCCGTCCACCAGAACTAACACAGGGCACGGAAACAGCGCTGTACACTATATAGAAACCATAATGGATACTGCAGCTAAGCTTCTATTCACTGACCTTGAACAGAACCTGAAGGCTGAATGGCAAATTCACAAAAAAATTGTATTGGAGGGGGGAAAAAGATAAGATTTGGTCTTGACTTTTGCAGAAAAAAAAGTGAATCCTGGAAACCATTTGCTTCATTGATTATAATTCTAAAACTTTAGGTCTCAAGCTCAGAGCAGTATCCTTGGGGCATAAACAGTGGCACATATAGTTCATATAGCTACAAAATGCAGAGCTATAGGAGCTCTAGAAGTTTATAAGGGAAAAATATCTTCATAATGGAGCATCTGTTGGATCATACCAGAAAATTGGTCTATATAAATCATATAAAAAATAACTCTGTATGCCTCTGTGTTAGAGATGAGCAAATTTCTTGAAAGTTGCTTTGGGTTTACTTTGCAGAATTTTCCAAAAAACTTAATTCTAACCCAAATGTGAGAGAGATACCAATGCATAGGAATCACACATAAGCAGGCAATAAAAAAAAAGGATTTTACTAATAGCTAAGTCAGCATCTAATCTGCAAATAGCCCTTTCTAAGTTATTAAGCTTTATCTTTATTAGAACAGAGCAGAGACAATTGTCTTAGCTGAGAGGCCTTTAGCGGGGTCTGTGGTGATGTTCTTTCTCATTATGGACAATGGTAAGGCACTAAGTTTTCTTGTCCTTTTTTAAAGAAAACTGATGTGCACATCTCTTTTAATGCTCATGTTTTGCATAAGCTTCTCCCGCATTCCCCCACGACAAATTCCAAATTAATTCACTTATCTCTACTGAGAGCCTGTACAACATTTGAGCCATTCAGAGATATAGTAGTATTGCACCTCCATATGACTTGAAGCTCGGTTCTTCTATATTTTGCTATTGACTCCAGTGGCTTTTAAAATACTAGGATTTTATCAAATTTATTGAGATAACATTCTTAAAGAAAACAGTTTAATAACAAAATGCTTCACATGTCACTACATGCATGGCATGAATAATTATAAAAATTCTATTTTTGCTAAATGGAGTGGGTGGAGAAAAAAATTGCAGGTATTCATTTACTCATTAATCTCTGACCTGTTTAATGCAACATCAATGGTAGGGAAAGTATCAATTAATAAAAACAAAGGATTACAATTTATAATTAACCGGCAAGTGGTTTGTAGCAAACTGTAGTCCAATATTCAGTAGAAAAATAACCAGTGTTGATTTGTCCCTTGATAAATTAATGGACTACTTATCAATGACAGGGTTACATAAAACTGCTAAATAAATAATCACTGTGTTAAAGTGTTGCAGATCTTTAACAAGCTTGATCTGAACCACTTGACATAAGCAGAAAAAGGAGAATTAAGATTGTAAAAGAGCAAAAGAGATTGTTGGAAAATAGAACATCGTGTACATCATTGCCATCCATCATCAAGTGAACGAGAAAAAATATTTCTTTATTTTCTAAAATGTGTTTTAGAAATTCCCTTTTAGGCTGGGCTCACATTACATTTTCCCCTATGTTTAGCGTACATCAGGAAACCTCCAGAAACACACTTTGAATGTTTGCATAGAGCTCCATTAGTCAGACAGAGGTCAAAAGAGTATCACTTTTGACCACTCTCTGGCTGGTATACTTCAGTGCAAACCTATAGTGGAATAGCTTAGTAGCCTGCACTATTCCATCCTGTCGTGTAGTGTAAACAAAAGGATCTGTTTAATGGTGTCTATGGGTTACAGATGTCTATGTATAGCTGTGTACTGTGTTGTGCTGCAATAACAGCATTTATGCGCCAGTTAACTGTTAACGCATTGCATTGCGTTAAGATTACTGTGCATTATTACTGAATAGTGTAATTGAAGTATCTAAAGTGGAATTCGATCCGAAGTTTAGAAAAAATAATTATTCACCACTAATCCGAATTTCCTTGCGCTTCATGGTAATTAATCCGTTTTTTTTTTTTTCTAAAATAGCTGCTGCAGTTGTTACAAAGTGAAAGTAAGAAGCCCGGGAATGCCATATGAACCATAATGCTGTGTAGCCAGCCAACCGAAGATAGCTATCCCCTGAATAGTGTTGAGCGAATTGAAGTATCTAAAGTGGAATTCGATCCGAAGTTTAGAAAAAAAAATTATTCACCACTAATCCGAATTTCCTCGCGCTTCATGGTAATTAATCCGTTTTTTTTTTTCTAAAATAGCTGCTGCAGTTGTTACAAAGCGAAAGTTAGAAGCCCGGGAATGCCATATGAACCATAATGCTGTTTAGCCAGCCAACCGAAGATAGCTATCCCCTGTAATGTCACAGCTCTATAAAATCCTCATCCCACTCAGTCTCCACCATTGTCCTGTGAACTGAGCATAGGAAGAGACGTGACAAGCGCTTATGCACTAGGGACAGTGTTGCAGAAAGCTATTAATAGAAAAATATTGGAGAGAAAGGGTGCAGGGGCAGTGCAAGGAGAGTTTTTGGAGGCTGTAGGGAGAGCATGAGGGAACAGAAGAGACACTGCAGGTTGAGTGTAATCGCTTCGTGCATCTTGTTGAACTGCTTCCACAATCCCCGTTAATCTGTTAGTTTATATATAAAATTACTGTGCCTCAAAATTAAAGGGCAGTCTAATATATCACCGTGTGCATCTTGCTGAACTGCTACCACATTCACAGTTAATTTGTTAGTTCATACACAGACTTACTGTGCCTCAGTATTAAAGGGCAATATACAGTGTCTTGCAAAAGTATTCACCCCCCTTGACTTTTTTTGTGTTTTGGTGCCTCGCAACCTGGAATTGTTTGAGGATTTGCATCATTTAATTTACAGAACATGCCCACAACTTTGAAGATTTTTATTTTAATTTTTTTATTGTGAAGCAAACAACAAATAGGACAAAATAACAGAAAAAGTCAATGTGCATAACTATTCACCCCCCTAAAGTCAATACTTTGTAGACTAGAGCCACCGTTTGCGGCCATCACAGCTCCAAGTCGCTTTGGATAAGTCTCACATCTTACCACTGGGATTTTTGCCCATTCCTCCTTGCAAAACTGCACCAGCTCCTTCAAGTTGGATGGTTTGCACTTGTGAACAGCAATCTTTAAGTCTGACCACAGATTTTCTATTGGATTGAAATCTGGGCTTTGACTAGGCCATTCCAACACATTTACATGTTTCCCCTTAAACCACTCAAGTTTTGCTTTAGCAGTGTGTTTGGGGTCATTGTCCTGCTGGAAGGTGAACCTCCGTCCTAGCCTCAAATCACGCACAGAGTGGGACAGATTTTGCTCAAGAATATCCCTGTATTTAGCACCATCCATCTTTCCCTTAACTCTGACCAGTTTCCCAGTCCCGGATGCTGAACAACATCCACACAGCATGATGCTGCCACCACCATGTTTCACTGTGGGGATGGTGTTCTTTGGGTGATGTGTTGTGTTGGGTTTCCGCCAGACATAGCATTTTCTATGATGGCCGAAAGGTAAAATTTTAGTCTCAGCACCTTCCTCCATACATTTTGGGAGTCTCCCACATGCCTTTTCAAAAACTCACAACGTGCCTTTTTTTTATTTTTATGAAAGTAATGTCTTTCTTCTGGCCACTCTGCCATAAAGCCCAACTCTATGGAACGTACAGCTTATTGTCGTCTTATGTACAGAGACTCCAGTCTCTGTTATGGAACTTTGCAACTCCTCTAGGGTTACCTTAGGTCTCTGTGCAGCCTCTCTGATTAATTCCCTCGTCGCCCCGGTCCTTGAGTTTTGGTGGGCGGCCGTTTCTTGGCAGGTTTGCTGTCGTGCCATGTTCTTTCCATTTGGTTATGATAGATTTGATGGTGCTCCTGGGGATCATCAAACATTTGGATATTTTTTTATAACCTAACCATGACTTTTACAAAACATTGAACTTAAGGCTGTAATGTAACAAAATACGAAAAAAGTCAAGGGGGGTGAATACTTTTGCAAGGCACTGTATCGTCATGTGGATCTTGTTCAACTGCTACCACATTCACAATAAATCTGTTAGATTATACATAGACTTACTGTGCCTCAGTATTAAAGGTTAGTCTAATATATTGCTGTGTGCATCTTGTTGAACTGCTGCCACAATTATAGTTAAACTGTTAGTTTATACATAGACTTACTGTCTCAGTATTAAAGGGTAGTCCAATATATCGCTGTGTGTATCTTGTTGAAATGCTTCCACTTTCATAGTTAATCTGTTTGTTTACACATAGACTTACTGTGCCTCAGTATAAATAGATGATGGGAGAGATCTCTGTACTATTAACAGTGAGCAGTACAGAGATCTCTCCCATCATCTATTTACATTTAGGACTGTGACTGTCACGAGGGGACATCCTCTGTGTCTAGAGGAAAGAAGGTTTCTACACAAACATAGAAGAGGATTCTTTATGGTAAGAGCAGTGAGACTATGGAACTCTCTGCCTGAGGAGGTGGTGATGGTGAATTCACTAAAAGAGTTTAGGAGTGGATTTATTTCTGGAGTGTAATAAATGTTACAGGTTATAGTTATTCGATTTTTTGGTCGTTGATCCAGGGAGTTATTCTGATTGCCTGATTGGAGTTCGGAAGGATTTTTTTCCTCAAAAATGAGTAAAATTGGCCTCTACCTCAGGGTTTTGGTTTTGGACAGAAGTATTTTTTCAGCCTTACAAACTATGTGATATTAAAGGGAAGTCTAATATATCACCATGTGCATTTTGTTGAACTGCTGCAACATTCATAGTAAATCCATTCGTTTATACATAGACTGTGCCTCAATATTAAAGAGTGGTCTAAAATATTGTTGTGTGCATCTTGTTGAACTGCTGCCACATTCACAGTCAGGCCTCATGCACACGACCGTTGTTGTGTTCCGTGTCCGTTGTTCCGTTTTCCGTGATTTTCTGCGGACCCATTGACTTTCAATGGGTCCTTTGAAAACTCGGAAAATGCACCGTTTGTCATCCTCGTCCGTGATCCGTGTTTCCAGTCCGTCAAAAAAATATGACCTGTCCTATTTTTTTTACGGACAACGGTTCGCGGACCCATTCAAGTCAATGGGTCCGTGAAAAAACACGGAGGCACACAAGATTGTAATCCGCGTCCGTGATCCGTGTCAGTTTTTTTCCTATCATTTGCAAGGCAAACTTGACTTAGATTTTTTTTTCACTTTTCATGTCTGGTGATCCTCCAAAAATCAAGGAAGACACACGGAAACAAAAACGGAAACATGTCACGGAACAACGGAACCCCGTTTTGCGGACCGTGAAAAAATCCTGTCGTGTGCATGAGGCCTTAATCTGTTAGTTTATACATAGAGCTACTGTGTCTCAGTATTAAAGGGTGATCAAATACGTACCAATGTAGTAGAGTTAACACTCATGATTTATGAGATGTGTTATCTAAACTAAATGAGTTAAGCAAACACCTTCAATTGCTTTTCAATGGCTTTTGTCTCAAGATAATGCGATGAGTTAAGAAATTTTAGTTGAGAGCTTGAGTGCTAACCCTGCTACATCTGTATATCACCATGTTTATTTTGCTTAACTGCTGCCACATGCTTAGTTAATCCATTACATTACTGATACAGTTACTGTACACAATGCCAGCAGAGAGTTGCCTGGGCACTCCAAAGGAACTGGCAGTGGGAAAAATGTTGCTGTAGCCAGCACAATTAGCATCAGAAGAAGAGGGGCTGATAGTAGCCGCAGAGACAGGCCAAAGCTACCATTGTAATCCAGCGGTTGTTTGACCAACAATCTATCTGTACTGGAATGGTTAAATGGTTGCTCTTCAACATCATCTCAAGTGACAACAGATGAAGTACACACAGCTAGGAATCAGTGGGTTCCTCTGACACCACGCTTAGGCTACTTACACACTGGAGTTTCTGGCTCCGCCTATGAGACCCTTTTCAAGGCTCTCACAAGCGGCCCAAAACGGATCAGTTCAGCCCCAATGCATTCTGAATGAATAAGGATCCGTTCAGAATGTATCAGTTTGCCTCCGTTCAGCCTCCATTCCGCTCTGGAGGCGGACACCAAAACGCTGCTTGCAGCATTTTGATGTCCGACTGACGAAACTGAGACAAACGGATCCGTCCTGACTTACAATGTAAATCAATGGGGATGGATCAGTTTTTTCTGACACAATATGGTGCACTTGAAAACGAATCCGCCTCCCATTGACTTTCAATGTAAGTCAAAACGGATCCATTTGCATTATCATAAACGGATCCGTTCTGAATGGATACAAGCGTTTGCATTATAGGTGCGGATCCGTCAGTGTAGATACCAGATGGATCCACACCTAAATGCAGGTGTGAAAGTAGCCTTAGTTGGCATGGCCCAGGAACTGCCTCTGTGCCCTAACCTGTACTGAACCTACTTCTTGCTTGTTCTGCTCCTACTGCTAGCCAAGTAATGATAGACGTCGGCTCTCATCCGCTTTTCAGCAAGGATGAGCTATGTGAGGACAGTCAGCAATTACAGGCCAGCACAGACTTGGAGGAAAGGTCCGCTGCGGACTTCTCTAGGCGTGCAACTACCGATGATGACAGATGGGTGGAAGCATATGTTTCGAGAGGTCAGGGACATGTGCAAGAGACATATGAAGGTGACACAAGTGATGACTAAACAGATATAGATGATGATGTAGCAGTGGGAGCTGGGTGAAGAAGGGGCATCATCATTGGGGGGAGGATGGCAGCATGCCTGTGAGACAGCAGGGTGGAAGCATGCCCATGAGACAGCAGGGTGGAAGCAGTGGAGGATCTGCAGCCAAATGCAGAAAGTGTACATCATCTTCTACTCATTAGACTACCTGTGAGGAACACACTAGCAGTGCATGGGTTCATAAAAACCGTGACAGACGGACATTATGCAGTGGAGAAGGGAAAATGCCATACTCGCCAGTGTGGGAATTTTTCACCAAGTCACTGTGGGACCTTAACGTGGCGGTATGCAGGATGTGTGGGCAGAAGGTGAGGCACGGCCAGAGTGCTAATTTTGGCACGATGGCCCTGCATCAACACATGGGATGCCACCATAAAGTGGCGTGGGAAAACTATGCCACTCGTTTAGTGTTATGCTCCTCCTCCTCTTACTCGTTATGACTTCTTTCGTCAAAACTTGCACCTGGCCAAGTTGCTGGTGCTAAAGTCCCTTTCTTTGCATATTGTTGACTCTGCACATTGTGGAGAACTTGTGGCTTCTACCCACCTAAGATGGATAGTTCCAAGCTGTCATTTTTCAAAAAAGCTGTACCAGCCCTGCACAAGTTCATGGAGCAAAAGGAGGGTCACTCCTTGGACTTCTCAGTGTCTGGTAGAGTTCACATCAGCGGTGACATATGGAGTTATAACTATGGTCTAGGGCAATATATCTCGTTCACAGCCCATTTGGTAAATGTGGTTCCGGACCAGGCAGACCAGCAACTTGGCCAGATGATGGTGATGCTGCCTCAATGTTGCAATGCTCTGATTTCTTCACCAATGTCCTCCTCTGCCTACTCATCCTCCACCATGTCTTTACCCACCCCTCTAGCACAGTTCACAGTGGTCCTCAAGCATATCACCTATGGAAAGCTAGGCATTGTCACGCGGTTCTGCACCTGGTGAGCCTGAAGAAACCACCTACAGTAGTAGCAGGAAATGCAGCAGAACATTAATGAGCAGGTGGTGGCATACTTGTAGTGCACCCTGTCAACCATAATCCAAGATTCCCTGGACTACTGGGCATGCAAAGTTGAAGTGAGGCTGCAACTGGCAGATTTTGCACTTGGCATGCTTTCCTGCCCAGCCAGTGTTGTGGCATCAGAGTAGTTGTTCAGTGCAGCAGGGGGCATAATTACCCCTAAGAGAACTCACCTTTCCTCCCTAAATGTTCAGAGACTAACCTTCATAAAGATGAATCAGGCATGGATCAACCCGGATTTCCAGACCCTGGCGCCTGATAAAGTATAACAGAATAAATTGCTCTGCCACTAATGATGATAATGCAGTGTGCTGCCACACCACAATATTCTGCAAAATGGGCCGTTAATTTGGCCAAATGCTGATGCCACTATTCTTATGCTGCCACCTGCCTGATGGGGCTTCTTCGCCTACGGATGTGTAATGTTAAATTTTTAAAGGATAAGCATGCCACTAGGCCTTGCTTTCTCACTGCTGTTGGGTTCTGCAACTACTGTGATCTGCCACCATCTTGTGCTATATATTACACTGCTGCTGCCTCCCCGCTATTTCATGAGGTGACTATTGTCACTGTTGCTGCCCTCCCTCTTCACTCTTAAATGGGGCCACTATTGTCCCTGTTACTGCCACTGCTTTTGGACTGCATCTTCATTCTTTTATGGGGCTACTGTTGTCCCTGTTACTGCCACTGCTGTTGGCCCCCATTCCCACCCTGTTTTGGGGCCACTATTGTTCCTGTTACTGCCACTGCTTTTGGCCCCCATCCTGTTATGGGGCCACTATTCTGCCTGTTTGTCTGTGTTGATATTACTGTTCATTTTTCAGTTCTTCTCTGTCAGAAGAACAGGATAAAAAAGTCACAATTTGGTAAGTATTTGATCAGTTTTTGTACGCCAAAAGCGAGAGTAGGTCCAAAACACAGAAGTATATCTCTATTTTTGACTCACTCCTAATGCTTGGCTTACAAATACTGATGCAAAATACTGACCAAATACTGACCTTGTGAAAAAGGCGATTATAGTCCCGCATGCAGGACTTTAATTGTTAATAAAACATGATTTCAGATGTAAATGGCCAAACGAATGCACATTGAGCAAAAGACCTATTTTACATGGTCAGTATTTCGCATCAGTATTTGATCAGTATTTATAAGTAGAGTTGAGCGGACACCTGGATGTTCAGGTTCGTCGGGTTCGGCCGAACCTCACAAAAAAGTTTGAGTTCGGTACCCGAACTTGACCCCGAACCCCATTGAAGTCAATGGGGAATAGAACTTTAGAGCACGAAAATGGCTGTAAAAATGTCATGGAAAGGGCTAGAGAGCTGAAAATGACAGCAAAATGTGGTTAAGAGCATGGCAAGTGCTCTGCAAACAAATGTTGATAGGGAAATGACTTTAAATAACATAAAATACGTAAAAATAAAAAATAATAATCTTGATCTAGGAGGACAAGGTCCATATGGAGTAGGAGGTTGAGGAGGCGGTGGATGTGGTGGTGTAAGTGGCGGTGGAGGAGGAGGTAGCTTACACTGCTTTTTGGTTTTAAATTTATTTATATTTTTTTAAATTAGGGTACACCCCAAAACATTGGGAAATATAACCAGTGATAACCCCCTACAGTCATGCTAAACACACGTTCAGACAATACACTGGCTGCAGGGCAGGCCAGCACCTCCAAGGCGTAAAGGGCAAGCTCAGGCCATGTGCCCAATTTGGAGACCCAGAAGTTGCAGGGGGTAGAAACATCAGTCAGTTCGTGTAGGCGTGTGCACACTTACTGCCCCACCATGTTGCACGTCCCCGTGATGTTCACGATCCAATTGGATATCTGCTCTATCAACTGTCGATGTTCTTTTCTGCGCCTACCATGTTGATCACAGTTAGCGGAGAATCAGGGTTCTACGCCGGAGAGGGAGCATTAGAAAGGGAGACCTCATCCAAGGGAGGTCAATGGCTGCAATGGGATGAAGCGGAAATGTGGGACAAGTTATTAAAGCAGAAGGATCAAATAAAAGAGCCAATTAAAGATGAATTTTAGAAATTTAAGTCCCTGTAAGCTATGCAGAGCAGGGGTTTTTCATCACCAGAAATGGGTTAATGTTACCCACCAATGGAACAGATTATTTTTAAAAATTTCGGTCCCTGTCACCTATGCAGAGCAGGGGTTTATTCACGGAAAAAATGTCACCCTAGAATGTAACAGAAAAATTTGTGAAATTTATTAGCCTGTTTACTAGGTAGAGCAGGGGTCTATCACAGCCAAAAATTGTTGAATGTCACCCGAAAATGTAACAGACAAATTAGTGAATTTTTAATACCTGTCTACTAGGTATAGCAGTGGTATATCACACCCAAAAATTGCTGAATTTCACCTAAAAATTTAACAGACAAATTAGTGATTTTTTTTTTATACCTGTCTACTAGTTATAGCAGTGGTATATTACACACAAAAATTGGTGAATTTCACCCAAAAATGTAACAGACAAATTAGTGAATTTGGGAATGCCACCAGCAGCGCATCTACCAGCGAGCGCATCTTACGATCACGCTCCAGTGTGGGAATTAAGGATGGTACGTTGTCCTTGTAATGGGGATCCAGCAGCGTGGTCACCCAGTAATCAGCACAAGTTAGAATGTGGGCAACTCGGCGGTTGTTGCGGAGACACTGCAGCATGTATAATCGCTCATGTGTGCCAGGATGCCCAGAGGCAACGAAAAGCTGTCCTCTGTGTCCTTTGTATCCCCCCAGCCACGCACCAGTGATGTCCATGAGCTGATCTGGGTGCCACCCTGCTGTGAACATGGTTCCTCCTCCTCCATCTCCTCAACCTCCAACTCCACTTGTGAATGACTGTCTGGAAACCCTACGAAATGATCCCTTTTCCTCCTCCTCCTCCTGTGCCACATGCTCTTCCATAATCGACAGCAGCGTTTTTTCAAGGAGGCATAGAAGTGGGATAATAATGCTGAGAACGGTGTTATCGTCACTGGCCATGTTGGTGGAGTACTCAAAACAGCGCAACAAGGAACACAGGTCTCGTACGGAGGCCCAATCATTGGTGGTGAAGTGGTGCTGTTACACAGCGACTCACCCGTGCGTGCTGCAGCTGAAACTCCACTATCGCCTGCTGCTGTTCGCACAGTCTGGCCAGCATGTGCAAGGTGGAGTTCCACCTTGTGGGCACGTCGAATATGAGGCGGTGAGCGAGAAGGCCAAAGTTACACTGCAGCGCTGATAGGCGAGCAGCAGCAGGGTGAGAACACCAAAAGTGTGCACAGACGGCCCGCACTTTATTCAGCACCTCTGACATATCGGGGTAATTTTTAAGGAATCTCTGCACCACCAAATTCAGCACATGCGCCAGGCAAGGGATGGCAGCAGAAGAGGAAGCAGGAGGAGCCAGAGACCTTTCTTGGTTTTTGAGGTGTCTACTCCACTGCAGCTCGTGCTTTGCACTTAGATGCCTGGTCATGCAGGTTGTGCTCAGGTTGAGAACGTTTATGCCTCGCTTCAGGCTCTGATTGCACAGCGTGCAAACCACTCGTGTCTTGTCGTCAGCACATTGTCCGAAGAACTTCCACGCCAGGGAACTTCTTTTATCTGGCTTTGGTGTGCTCGGTCCCTTGCTGCGGTAGACAGTAGCAGGCGTACTGTCTAGGGGACGGCCGCTCCGCTTTTGCACCCTGCTCCCTCTTCTGCTTTGCTGGTGGCTCTGTGCGACCACTGCCTCTTCCTCCGAACTACACAGGTCACTCGCATAACCTTGATTGGGCATCGGTGCACTCAATCTCTTCCACTTCTGGGGCAGGCCTAGGTGGATGGCCCTGAGAAACCCTGCTAACAGAGTCATCAAAAAGCAGAAGAGACTGTTGCATGACTTGGGGCTCAGACTGCTTGGCTGATTTGCAAGGGGGTGAGGTGAAAGACTGATGGACATCGGATGCAGGTGGCAACTCTGATCTTTCAGCAGGAGACTGGGTGGGAGACAATGTGAAGGAACTAGAGGCACTGTTAGCAACCCAATTTACTATCGCCTGTACTTGTTCTGGCCTTCCCATTCGTAGAGCCGCATTAGGCCCGACCTAATACCGCTGCAGGTTCTGTTGCCTTCTCGCACCTGAGAAAAGGGTTTCACTTGTGCGTGTAGCTGGCACAGATCGACCACGTCCTCTCCCAGCAACAGGAGCTCCACCAGCAGCACAACGACATGGGCCACATCCCTTACTTGACGCTCTCCTCATATTTCTCAAATTTAGGATCTTGCCCAAAATGGCAAGAATAGCAGAATAGAACCACAGTATGTAAAGGGTGTATCTCACACGTACAGATGCAGACTAGGCCGCAAATTAAGATTCTTGCCCAAAATGGATGTTTATTTAATACCAGAATAGCACAGCAGTATGTAAAAGGTGTATCTCACAATGACAGATGCAGCAAAGGCTGCAAAATTAAGATTTCTGCCCTAAATTGGCGTTTTTTTAATAGCAGAATAGAACAACAGTATCTAAAGGGTTTATCTCACACTTACAGATGCAGACTAGGCCGCAAATTAAGATTTTTGCTCAAAATGGGTGTTTATTTAATACCAGAATAGCACAGCAGTATGTAAACCGTGTATCTCACACTGACAGATGCAGACAAGGCCACAAATTAAGTATTTTGCCCTAAATGGGTGTTTTTTAAAACCAAGTAAATTTTTGCTGTATTTATAGCTTAAATTGTACACTGACTAATGCGGCAAAGGCCAAAGATGGAGGGTATTGCCAAAAATAGGTGTTTTTTAAAAGACAGAAAATTATTGAAGTATTTCAAGCTTGTTTTAATAATAACAGATGCAGCAAAGGCTGCAATATTAAGTATTTTGCCCAAAATGGGTGTTTTTTTACTAACAGAATATGACAGCAATATATAACGCTTGAATATCACATGTAGAGATGCAGCAAGGGCTGTAAAATTGAGTATTTTGCCCAAAAAGGATCTTTTTTAAAACCCAGAAATTGTAGCTGCATTTCTAGCTTAAATTGCACACTGACTAATGCTGCAAAGGCACCAAATGTGGGATATAACAAAAAATTTGTGTTTTTTTAAACCCAGATTATTATTGCAATATTTCAAGCTTGTTTTTAACAATAACACATGCAGCAAAGGCTGCAATATTAAGTACTTTGCCCAAAAAGGGTGTTTTTTAAAACCCAGAAAATTTGTGAAGTATTTCAAGCTTGTTTTAACAATAACAGATGCAGCAATGACTGCAATATTAAGTACTTTGCCCAAAAAGGGTGTTTTTTGAATAAAAGTATATGACAGCAGTATATAACGCTTGAATTTCACACTGATAGATGCAGACAAGGCTGCAAAATAAGTATTTTGCCCAAAAAGAGTGTTTTTTAAAACCAGAAAATTATAGCTGTATTGCGAGCTTAAATTGCACACTGACTAATGCGGGAGAGGCCCAAGATGGAGGTTATTACCAAAAATGGGTGTTTTTTAAAACCCAGAAACTTAGTGAAGTATTTCAAGCTTGTTTTAACAATAACAGATGCAGCAACGACTGCAATATTAAGTACTTTGCCCAAAATAGGTGTTTGTTTTACAAACCGGATTCCAAAAAAGTTGGGACACTAAACAAATTGTGAATAAAAACTGAATGCAATGATGTGGAGATGGCAAATGTCAATATTTTATTTGTAATAGAACGTAGATGACAGATCAAACTATTAATCCGAGTAAATGTATCATTTTAAAGGAAAAATACGTTGATTCCGATTTTCACGGTGTCAACAAATCCCAAAAAAGTTGGGACAAGTAGCAATAAGAGGCTGGAAAAAGTAAATTTGAGCATAATGAAGAGCTGGAACACTAATTAGGTCAATTGGCAACATGATTGGGTATAAAAAGAGCTTCTCAGAGTGGCAGTGTCTCTCAGAAGCCAAGATGGGTAGAGGATCACTAATTCCCACAATGTTGCGCAGAAAGATAGTGGAGCAATATCAGAAAGGTGTTACCCAGCGAAAAATTGCAAAGACTTTGCATCTATCATCATCAACTGTGCATAACATCATCCGAAGATTCAGAGAATCTGGAACAATCTCTGTGCGTAAGGGTCAAGGCCGTAAAACCATACTGGATGCCCGTAATCTCCGGGCCCTTAAAAGACACTGCACCACAAACAGGAATGCTACTGTAAAGGAAATCACAGAATGGGCTCAGGAATACTTCCAGAAACCATTGTCAGTGAACACAATCCACCGTGCCATCCGCCGTTGCCTGCTGAAACTCTACAGTGCAAAGAAGAAGCCCTTTCTAAGCAAGATCCACAAGCTCAGGCGTTTTCACTGAGCCAGGGATCATTTAAAATGGAGTGTGGCAAAATGGAAGACTGTTCTGTGGTCAGACGAGTCACGATTCGAAGTTCTTTTTGGAAATCTGGGACGCCATGTCATCCGGACCAAAGAGGACAAGGACAACCCAAGTTGTTATCAACGCTCAGTTCAGAAGCCTGCATCTCTGATGGTATGGGGTTGCATGAGTGCGTGTGGCATGGGCAGCTTGCATGTCTGGAAAGGCACCATCAATGCAGAAAAATATATTCAGGTTCTAGAACAACATATGCTCCCATCCAGACGTCATCTCTTTCAGGGAAGACCCTGCATTTTTCAACAAGATAACGCCAGACCACATTCTGCATCAATCACAACATCATGGCTGCGTAGGAGAAGGATCCGGGTACTGAAATGGCCAGTCTGCAGTCCAGATCTTTCACCTATAGAGAACATTTGGCGCATCATAAAGAGGAAGGTGCAACAAAGAAGGCCCAAGACGATTGAACAGTTAGAGGCCTGTATTAGACAAGAATGGGAGAGCATTCCTATTTCTAAACTTGAGAAACTGGTCTCCTCGGTCCCCAGACGTCTGTTGAGGGTTGTAAGAAGAAGGGGAGATGCCACACAGTGGTGAAAATGGCCTTGTCCCAACTTTTTGGGGATTTGCTGACATCATGAAATTCTGATTCAACATATTTTTCCCTTAAAATGGTACATTTTCTCAGTTTAAACTTTTGTTCCGTGATTTATGTTCTATTCTGAATAATATATTAGAAGTTGGCACCTCCACATCATTGCATTCAGTTTTTATTCACGATTTGTATAGTGTCCCAACTTTTTTGGAATCCGGTTTGTACTAACAGAATATGACAGCATTATATAACGCTTAAATTTCACACGTACAGATGCAGCAAGGGCTGTAAAATTTAGTATTTTGCCCAGAAAATTATATCTGTATTTATAGCTTAAATTGCACACTGACTAATGATGCAGAGGCCCCAGATTGAAGGTATTGGCAAAAATTTGTGTTTTTTCAAAGCCAGAAAATTATTGAAGTATTTTAAGCTTGTTTTTAACAATCACAGATGCAGCAAAGGCTGCAAAATTAAGTATTTTTCCCAAAATGGGTGTTTTTTTTTTTAAATAACAGAGTATGACAGTTGTATATAACGCTTGATTTTCACACGTACAGATGCAGCAAGGGCTGTAAAATTCTGTATTTTGCCCAAAAAGGGTGTTTTTTAAAACCCAGAAAATGATAGCTGTATTTCTATCTTAAGTTGCACACTGACTAATGCTGCAAAGGCAACAGATGTTGGATATTGCCAAAAATGGGTGTTTTTTTTTATTAAACCCAGATTATTATTGCAGTATTTCAAGCTTGGATTTCAATGTCACAAAAACACATATGCAGTGCTGGTGTACTGAGCTTGCATAAAATGGCCGCCGCCGCCCACCTAACTAACAGACGGATAAAAGTTATTTTTCTGTGTCACTGGGCTCAGGGCAGGGTAAAAAGATTGTGCACTGCACCCACACAACAAAATCTATGTAGATCGCTGAGTTCAATTGCAGTTCTGATTAAAGTTTCTTTCCTATTCTCTCCCTCACAGCAGCAGCATCCTCTCCCTACACTAAGCACAGCAGAGTCACGTGCAGCGCTACGTGACTCCAGCTTATATAGAGGCTGGGTCACATGCTGCACTTGCCAATCACAGCCATGCCATTAGTAAGCATGGCTGTGATGGCTTCTAATGGCACAGAGTTAAACGCTTGTTGATTGGCCGAACACCGAACTCGAACCCGAACTTTTACTGAAATGTTCAGGTCCGGGGTCCAAAAATCCTAAAGTTCAGCACAAACTCGAACTTTACAGTTCGGGTTCGCTCAACCCTATTTATAAGCCAAAAGCAGGAGTGGGTCGAAACAGAGAAGAGATGCAAATACAGTTACCCACTGAGGAAGAGATAAGGTATCTCGAAACGCGTCTGGGCGTATTACCTGTGAAAGAAAAATATAACAGCGGTACATGGCCATGTACTAAAGGACGGAGACGATATCCACTTACCCACGAAAGATAAACGGAGTGTTGGGAGACTCACGCAAGCGCAGCAGGCAATCCAGGCCTCTCACGAGAGTTGAGACGGGATCCTAGCAAAGACCGGACCCAGGACAAGCGTAGCGGAGAAAGGCTGAAGCGTGGGACGCCACGGCAGAAGTCCTTCCGCAGACCTGAGTGAGCCCATAGAGGACGCAGTGAGTAACATTAAATATAAGTGGAAATATACCGAACCGCTACAAGAAAAGCGGTATCAGCACTGAGATTCCAAACGTGCTGGACAACTAACTCTGTATATTTAACGTACTGAGACTCCGATACCGCCATAGATGATGGACAATCTGTTCTTGGTCTCAAATAACATTTCATCTTAGACCATTCAATATTTTGTATTCCAGAAGACGTCACAAGATCTCAATTGATACATTTAGGACTGTGTGACTTTCATATGAGAATATAAAGTGTCGATACATTTGTATCAGATAAGCATTATTGGATTTATTTGCAACACAGTATTTGTCAGTTTCTGTTTGCCTTGCAGATGACTGTGATCCAATAGCCCTACCTGATAGGAGGGACACGGATGCAGCCTGCTGCGGGCAGCAGTCAGAATTTGATACATCAGAGATATCCATCTCTTGCCTATATAACACCTCAAAGTGTTGAATATATTTGTACCAGATAAGTATTATTGGATTTATTTTCAGCACAGTAAATATCGGTTTCTGTTTGCCTCGCAGACGACTGCGATCCAATAGCCCTACCTGACGGAGGGGACACGGATGCAGCCTGCTGCGGCCAGCAGTCAGAACTTGATATATTAGAGATATCTATCTCTGGCTTATATATATGCTATATATACGTTTTATGTGATTTTTAGAATTTTATCCTGGTGCACACAGGACACAACTTTGATTGTTTAATAACATTTTATTTGAATCCCACGTGTATTCCAAACTGTTTGAGTGCCGGTTCTATTCTATTTTACTATCTCTGCCTTGGACCCACTCCTGGTTTTGGCTTACAGTTACTGACCGTCTGAAAGAGGCTTTATGGATGTTCAAAATACAGACTTTGTTTTTTTAGTATTCTGTTCTACTGAACGGAGAAATAAGCAGTTATGTGAACACAGCCTTACTGCCACTCTCTTACGGGGCCACTATTGTCACTGTCACTGCTGCTGCCCCACTGTTGCTGCTAGTGCTTCTGCTGCCACCTTCCCCACTCTGTCATGGGGCCACAATTATCACTGGTAATGCCACTGATGCTGCTGCTGTCAACCTCCCCACTCTGTCATGCGGCCACTACTTGAATCTTGGGGTACTGTAAAGTTCAATCTATGGCGATAAGTTAGACCTGACGGTAACAAGGACCTGTAATACTGATGCACAGTAAATCTACAGCTAACACAAGGGGAATTAAAAAGCATGTGTTTGGACTGCCACAACATGCATTAAAAGAAAAAAAAATTCTCCACTACTTTATTGGCGCTGCCTTTATTTCTTTATTTTGTTCCACTAAGGAGCCATTGCACTGGAGGAGAGCACACTTTTCTTTTTGCTTTACTGAAGGGTTCTGTCTGTTTTTATTAAAGAGGACCTTTCATTAGTTTTGACATAGGCTAATTATGGTATTACCTTGTAGGGCTGCCCCCACTGATGCCATGGGTGTTTTTTTTTATTTTTAAAAGCCCCCCCCCCCCGTTTATTCTCTGTGGCCCCCCCGATAATTTTATAATACAGCACGCCAAATCATCGGGGAAGCCACAGCGGACGAATGGGGGGGGGGGGCTTTTGAAAAAGAAAAACACCCATGGCATCTGTGTGGGCCGCCCTACAAGGTAATACCATAATTAGCCTATGTCAAAACTGATGAAAAGTCCTCTCTAACTTTCACTTAATCATGCGATTCGCGTCAAACTAATTATGAACTTCATAAAATGTTGGAAGACTGGCACTCTCAACATATGGAGTCGTAGGTTTAATTGCAGATCACAAAGTTTATTATGGGTACATAAAAGGTTAAAAAATAAATAAATAAAATGTGCAAATCAATACACTATTAATAAATGATCACAGTCTGGTATCAGTAATGACGAATGTATCAAGATGAAAAGTTCACTTTATCAATGTTGCAGATCCTTGAAAAAAACGGCAACAAAAAAAGGAAGGAACCTCCCTCTTGTTCGTGATAAAGAAGATCCAATATTTGGATGTTTCAATTATATTGAGCTTTGAATATGATGTTTCTTTTTATATCACAAACAGGCTATAAAATTCGGCAGTTCAATATATATTTTTAGTAACACCCGCTCTGTGGGTATACTTTAATGAGAATCAGTCCCTTTGATGTTTTAGGGTATATGAAATACCAACCCGCTGTGCGGGCTTATCTTTATGTTGGTCCGACACTCTGAGACAGTATGTGAGTGACAACCCACTGTGTGGGCTTACCTTCTCCTTTGTGTCGGACAGTCACCCAAGTATTTTCGCGGCTGTTGGGAGCCGGCGTCCCGGCTGGTCCTCAGTCAGCGTTCCTCGTGGAGTCGGAGACAAAATTCGTCGCTCCGGAAGTGACGTAGCGGCACTTGGGATTTTTTTCTTTTGTGTTTTCTTCTGCCAGTTACCTGTGGCTCAAGTTTCGTTGCATCCAATCGGGGTTACAGTGCACTGTTGTCCCGCAGAATGTTATAGATATCTTCTTATATCTGGGTCATATATAGATCTTTGTTCAGATCGCAGGAAACCAAACGCGTTTCGAGGACGTCTCTCCTCTTCTTCAGTGGTAATGACCCTACTCCATATTTGGTTGGTTTTTATACTTCTAGTTGGAGATTCCAAAAATCAGACATGGAGTATTTATCAACATCATTTTATTCGATTCTAAATACATTGGATGTCATTTTTTCTTTTTCCATATATATCTTTACCATTTTTTCTCATCTAGTATTTCATAAATGGTATTATTTTTCAATTTTTCTACTTGCGTTTTTATTGCGTTTTCAGTGCGTTTTTTGTTTTTCACATGCGTTTTTTTGACAGAAGCTGCAGATCTTCTCAAAATATAAGGTCCTTCAAGGATTTTATTGCAGCAGCTTTAATTAAGCTTTTATGGTGATTTTTATCGCCCATTCTTGAAAGCCATATCTAATTAGTCCATTTGTCATCTTTCACCATGTGTTATGTAATATTCAACATCATAAACACATATAGTTTTATATTATAAGAATCAATCCTATTATAAAAAGTATATATTTTATAAAAAAGGGTATATTATATAAAATGTAAACTGCATATATTATAATTCCCCTAAAATGTGACATCCTATTCGGATTGTTCAGAGTATAATGGATATTATACAAATATTCATCCAATTATTAATATTATATGGGTTTGGCCACCAATCCACAGAATATAGGAGTTCATTCAGTTTTATGGCAATGGTTCTTCTTGGGATTATACGTTGTTTTCTAGATATACAATATTGGATAAGGAAAAGGGTACACATGTTTGTCTCCGAGAGAGAGCCGCAGCACTGATTAACAGTCAAGCATGCGAGTCCCTGTCAGAGAGAAACATATGACCCATAGTCTTAAAGAAAGCCAAAAATCTCCAGATCTGCATTTAATCCTCTAGGTATAAGGCTCCCAAACTCATAAATTCGTTTCGATTCTGCCCTTGACATTTTTTCAATGTGATTACCGCCTCTCCAGTCATGATCTATCTGCTCCAGTGCTAGGAAAGAAAGGCCTCCACCATCTTTATTATGAATTTCTTTGAAATGCCTTGATAAAGCATTGTTTTCACAGCCTTTGGCTATGTTGTTAAGATGTTCGGACATGCGTACCTTTAATTGTCGTTTGGTCCTCCCAATATATTGTTTATTACATGGGCACTGGATCAGATAGACCACGCTGGAGGAGTTACACGTCAAGAAACCTTTAATCTCCATCGAAAATGTATTCTGAGTTGAGGAGATTTTTTCTGTTTTTTTGGGAAATTTAGTTTTTTTGCATCCCATACAGGATCCACATCTAAAAAAACCATCTGGTTTTAACCAGGTTTGATTTATTTTCTTCTGCTTTCTTTTAACGGTTGGCGCTATCTGAATGCCTAAATTAGGCGCTTTGGTATAAGTTATGAGGGGATTTGCTGGAAGTAGTGGGCCAATGATCTTGTCATGGAGGAAATGGTGCCAATGACGTTTTATGATTCCAGTTATCTGTTTGGAGCAAGCGTTATACGGTAGGATCATCCTAAATTCCGAGTTTTGGTTTAATTTCTGCGCTTTAGTGTCATCAAAAAAGGTGGTTCTGTCCAATTTTCTCACTTTGTCTAATGCCTCACCCAATAATTTTTCTGGGTAGAGTTTTTCTTTAAACTGTATTTTCATTGTAGAGGCTTCTTTTTCAAATTGGGTTTCTTCCGTACAGTTTCTTTTAATACGTCGAAACTGCCCGAAAGGAATATTCATAAGCCAATTTGGCAAGTGACAACTTGAGAAAAGGATGAACCCATTTTTTGCTGTGGGTTTGTGATAGGTATTACAAACATATTTGTTTTCTTTCTTGATGATCTGAATATCTAAAAAATCTATTTTTTCTGTATTTAGTCCAGCCGTAAAGCGCAGATTATATTTGTTGTCATTTAAATCTTCCAGAAATTTCGATAAGCTGATCTCATCTTTGCGCCAAATAAAAATAATATCATCTATATAACGTCGCCATAGGACCAGGTCCTCCCCCAGCTTGGGACCAATGGTTTCCCGTTCCCACTGGGCCAAAAATAAATTGGCGTAACTGGGGGCGAACCTGGTCCCCATGGCGGTGCCCCTCAACTGTAAATAAAAGTCTTCCTCAAACATGAAATAGTTGTGGCGCAAAATATAATCCACTCCCTCCACAATAAAATCTATCTGTTCTAATTTAAGGGTGTTGTCTTCTTTTAGTTGATTTTTGAGGGCCTCAACTCCCTGCTTGTGATCTATTACGGTATATAGTGATTGAACGTCCAATGTATTTATAATCCATTCTGGTTGGACGTCCAAACCTTCTAATTCTTTAATTATTTGTGTTGTGTCTCTAATATGAGACATAGATTTTTTAACAAGGGGCTGAAGTAAAGTATCCAAATACTGCGACAGATTGGATGTCAGGGAACCTATTCCTGATATGATAGGGCGACCGGGGGGATTGGTCAAGTCCTTATGTACTTTTGGTAAACAGTAAAATATTGGCAATCTCCCCGGTGTGCCCATAATAAATTTATATTCGTACTCTTGAAGGATTCCCTGCTGTAATCCTCTGTCGCAATATTCTAATAAAGAGGCTCTAAATGTTGTCAAAGGGTCAACTTTAATCAATTTATATGTGGACTGGTCTGTAAGTTGTTTCATACATTCATTATGGTATTGTTCTTGACCCCAAATAACTATTGCGCCGCCCTTATCAGCAGGTCGGATAATTATGTTGTTTTCTTTCTGGAGTTCCTGTAGGGCTTTAAATTCTCCTCTAGTTAAGTTGTTTCTGTTGCAATTTTTTTCTTTCATCCGTTCTAGATCTGTTTCCACATTTTTTTGGAAGGCCATCATTTCTGGGCTTATTTCGGCTCTAGGAAATTTCTTTGATTTACACTTTAGCTGAGTATGTGTAAATGGGTCACTTCGTTCACTATTAGTAGCTACCGGATTTTTTAAAAAATATTTTTTTAAACATAATTTTCTAATAAATTTTTGAATACCTATGTAGATATTAAACCTATTCAATTTGGTGGTAGGGGCAAATTTCAAACCTTTGTTTAGTAACGTGATCTGTTGTGAACTAAGATTAATAGTGCTAAGATTAATTATATTATTTGAATCCATATTCAATAGTGTCTTCTGTGTTCGAATTTTCTTTTTTCCTCTTCGTGTCTTTGTGATTTTGGAGGATACTGTTTGTGATGTTGTTGCTGATTGTCTTGTGTGTAATTTTTCTGTGTATTGTGTTCGTGTTTTCGTAAATGTGCTTTCGCATAAGTGGGTTTCCTTTGTTCTTGTGGTGAAATCCTGTGTCTCAAATTGTAAGGGGGCCTGTGTGGGGTTTGTATCATTATGTTTTGTTCCGGTGAGCGTGACCCTCTCCGCCGAATTCTCGGTGGATGATGGGGGGGAGTTTGATCTAAAAAAGAATGCTGTGTCAAGGTTTCATAACGATTTTGAGTTGGTATATTATACCTATCACGTTCAGGGGTTTCCTCCCGTACATATTCATGTGTATCTCTTGTTGGATCTATCCTATTTATCTGGTTTTCATTACTATGGGATTTGGATATATTTTTATGCTTTTTGGCCTTCTTCAATATGATTTCCTGTTCCATTTTATCAAGACTCTTGCAGAGTCTTTCCTGCCACATATTGTATATCTCATTTTTTGGTAATTTGTCTAATATAATTTTCAATTCAGAGATTTTCTGGGATAAATTGGCCAGAATCTCAGATCTCCTTTTTATAATTAGTTCTACAAGTTCCCGTGATTGTTTCATAAGGAGCCCTTGCCATTCTTTATCGAACTCTTCCCCCAACAAATCCTGTGCAGGTGTTTTTGTTAATTGTAATCCTTTTGGAATTTTATCATGTGTTAAATACTGTTTTAGGGATCGTATCTCCCAAATTTGTCTAAGTTGTCTTTGCATAATCCATTCAAGTTCTCTGAACGTATCCGAAACAGACGTCTCTCCATTTTCACTATGGGAATTAGTTTCTGTACCATTAAACATAAAAGTTTCTGCCTTTTGTTTTTTGCTTTCCATATGGCTCCATATGTCCATGGCGGCGATATGGGGAGCTAAATTTCCTGATTGGGTGAAAATCAAGTCAAAGGAAAAAGAAGTATAGGAAATAGCTCACCCACTCGCATCCACTATGAGGTGCTCTAGTCTATATGTGAACCACCCTTCATGGCTGAAAAATACATAAAATGTTGGAAGACTGGCACTCTCAACATATGGAGTCGTAGGTTTAATTGCAGATCACAAAGTTTATTATGGGTACATAAAAGGTTAAAAAATAAATAAATAAAATGTGCAAATCAATACACTATTAATAAATGATCACAGTCTGGTATCAGTAATGACAAATGTATCAAGATGAAAAGTTCACTTTATCAATGTTGCAGATCCTTGAAAAAAACGGCAACAAAAAAAGGAAGGAACCTCCCTCTTGTTCGTGATAAAGAAGATCCAATATTTGGATGTTTCAATTATATTGAGCTTTGAATATGATGTTTCTTTTTATATCACAAACAGGCTATAAAATTCGGCAGTTCAATATATATTTTTAGTAACACCCGCTCTGTGGGTATACTTTAATGAGAATCAGTCCCTTTGATGTTTTAGGGTATATGAAATACCAACCCGCTGTGCGGGCTTATCTTTATGTTGGTCCGACACTCTGAGACAGTATGTGAGTGACAACCCACTGTGTGGGCTTATCTTCTCCTTTGTGTCGGACAGTCACCCAAGTATTTTCGCGGCTGTTGGGAGCCGGCGTCCCGGCTGGTCCTCAGTCAGCGTTCCTCGTGGAGTCGGAGACAAAATTCGTCGCTCCGGAAGTGACGTAGCGGCACTTGGGATTTTTTTCTTTTGTGTTTTCTTCTGCCAGTTACCTGTGGCTCAAGTTTCGTTGCATCCAATCGGGGTTACAGTGCACTGTTGTCCCGCAGAATGTTATAGATATCTTCTTATATCTGGGTCATATATAGATCTTTGTTCAGATCGCAGGAAACCAAACGCGTTTCGAGGACGTCTCTCCTCTTCTTCAGTGGTAATGACCCTACTCCATATTTGGTTGGTTTTTATACTTCTAGTTGGAGATTCCAAAAATCAGACATGGAGTATTTATCAACATCATTTTATTCGATTCTAAATACATTGGATGTCATTTTTTCTTTTTCCATATATATCTTTACCATTTTTTCTCATCTAGTATTTCAGAAATGGTATTATTTTTCAATTTTTCTACTTGCGTTTTTATTGCGTTTTCAGTGCGTTTTTTGTTTTTCACATGCGTTTTTTTGACAGAAGCTGCAGATCTTCTCAAAATATAAGGTCCTTCAAGGATTTTATTGCAGCAGCTTTAATTAAGCTTTTATGGTGATTTTTATCGCCCATTCTTGAAAGCCATATCTAATTAGTCCATTTGTCATCTTTCACCATGTGTTATGTAATATTCAACATCATAAACACATATAGTTTTATATTATAAGAATCAATCCTATTATAAAAAGTATATATTTTATAAAAAAGGGTATATTATATAAAATGTAAACTGCATATATTATAATTCCCCTAAAATGTGACATCCTATTCGGATTGTTCAGAGTATAATGGATATTATACAAATATTCATCCAATTATTAATATTATATGGGTTTGGCCACCAATCCACAGAATATAGGAGTTCATTCAGTTTTATGGCAATGGTTCTTCTTGGGATTATACGTTGTTTTCTAGATATACAATTTTATAGCCTGTTTGTGATATAAAAAGAAACATCATATTCAAAGCTCAATATAATTGAAACATCCAAATATTGGATCTTCTTTATCACGAACAAGAGGGAGGTTCCTTCCTTTTTTTGTTGCCGTTTTTTTCAAGGATCTGCAACATTGATAAAGTGAACTTTTCATCTTGATACATTTGTCATTACTGATACCAGACTGTGATCATTTATTAATAGTGTATTGATTTGCACATTTTATTTATTTATTTTTTAACCTTTTATGTACCCATAATAAACTTTGTGATCTGCAATTAAACCTACGACTCCATATGTTGAGAGTGCCAGTCTTCCAACATTTTATGTATTTTTCAGCCGTGAAGGGTGGTTCACATATAGACTAGAGCACCTCATAGTGGATGCGAGTGGGTGAGCTATTTCCTATACTTCTTTTTCCTTTAATTATGAACTTCGACTTTCTTTTCGAAGTTCGACAAATTGGCTGAATTACATTTTTCAAAAATTCGCTTATCTCTATTGCTGAACACTGAGCATGTCTGAACAGCATTTACAGTCAGGTCCATAAATATTGGGACATCGACACAATTCTAACATTTTTGGCTCTATACACCACCACAATGGATTTCAAATGAAACGAACAAGATGTGCTTTAACTGCAGACTGTCAGATTTAATTTGAGGGTACCGTATATACTCGAGTATAAGACAAGTTTTTTGGCACATATTTTTGTGCTCAAAAAGCCCCCTCATCTTATACTCGAGTCTAGGTCTGTATTATGGCAACTTACATTGCCATAATACAGACCATGACATGTTGAGGGCCGGAGAAGCTGTTACTTACCTTTACAGCTGCTCCGGTCAGCTCCCAGCACGTCCGCGCGGCACCTCTGTTAAGCTCCCAGGGTAAATCTCGCGAGATTTACACTGGGAGCAGACCGCGAGATTTACACCGGCAGTAAGTACCGGCCCCTGCACAGCTTCCCCTCCCCCTGGACAGCCCCCCCTCCCCCTGGACAGCCCCCCCTCCCCCTGGACATCCCCCCCTCCCCCTGGACAGCCCCCCCTCCCTGGCCAAGTATGAAGTAGGGAGGGGGGGAACAAAAAATAAAAAATAAACAACCTGATAAATATAAAAAAATAAATAAATAAATAAATGCCCAGTTGATGGGAGTCTGACTCCCTGTATTTAATCCAGAGTGTGTGTGTATATAATGCACACACTCTTCATTAAATACAGGGAGTCAGAGTCAGACTCCCATCAATCTGAGTCACCCTCTTGCAGATGTGTGTATATAATGTAGAGTGTGTGCATTATATACACATACACTCTGCATTATAGCTGCATTTCCCACCCTAGTCTTATACTCGAGTCAATAATTTTTCCCATTTTTTGGGGGTAAAATTAGGGGCCTCGGCTTATATTCGGGTCGGCTTATACTCGAGTATATATGGTATTTACATCCAAATCAGGTGAACGGTGCAGGAATTACAACAGTTTGCATATGTGCCTCCCACTTGTTAAGGAACCAAAAGTAATGGGACAGAATAATAATAATAAAAAATCAAACTTTCACTTTTTAATACTTGGTTGCAAATCCTTTGCAGTCAATTACAGCCTGAAGTCTGGAACGCATAGACACCACCAGACGCTGGGTTTCATCCCTGGTGATGCTCTGCCAGGCATCTACTGCAACTGTCTTCAGTTCCTGCTTGTTCTTGGGGCATTTTCCCTTCAGTTTTGTCTTCAGCAAGTGAAATGCATGCTCAATCGGATTTAGGTCAGGTGATTGACTTGGCCATTGCATAACATTCCACTTCTTTTCCTTAAACAACTCGTTGGTTGCTTTTGCAGTATGCTTTGGGTCATTGTCCATCTGCACTGTGAAGCGTCGTCCAATGAGTTCTGAAGCATTTGGCTGAATATGAGCAGATAATATTGCCCAAAACACTTCAGAATTCATCCTGCTGCTTTTGTCAGCAGTCACATCATCAATAAATACAAGAGAAGCAGTTCCATTGTCAGCCATACATGCCCACGCCATGACACTACCACCACCATGCTTCACTGATGAGGTGGCATGCTTAGGATCATGAGTGGTTTCTTTCATTCTCCATACTCTTCTCTTCCCATCACTCTGGTACAAGTTGATCTTGATCTCATCTGTCCATAGGATGTTGTTCCAGAACTGTGAAGACTTTTTTAGATGTTGTTTGGCAAACTCTAATCTGGCCTTCCTGTTTTTGAGGCTCACCAATGGTTTGCATCTTGTGGTGAACCCTCTGTATTCACTCTAGTGAAGTCTTCTCTTGATTGTTGACTTTGACACAAATACACCTACCTCCTGGAGAGTGTTCTTGATCTGGCCAACTGTTGTGAAAGGTGTTTTCTTCACCAGGGAAAGAATTCTTCGGTCATCCACCATAGTTGTTTACTGTGGTCTTCCAGGTCTTTTGGTGTTGATGAGCTCACCGGTGCGTTCCTTCTTTTTAAGAATGTTCCAAACAGTTGTTTTGACCAGGCCTAATGTTTTTGCTATCTCTCTGATGGGTTTGTTGTGTTTTTTCAGCCTAATGATGGCTTGCTTCACTGATAGTGACAGCTCTTTGGATCTCATCTTGAGAGTTGACAGCAACAGATTCCAAATGCAAATAGCAGACTTGAAATAAACTCTGGACCTTTTATCGGCTCATTGTAATTGGGATAATGAGGGAATAACACACACCTGGCCATGGAACAGCTGAGAAACCAATTGTCCCATTACTTTAGGTCCCTTAACAAGTGGGAGGCACATATGCAAACAGTTGTAATTCCTGCACCGTTCTTCTGATTTGGATGTAAATAATCTCAAATTAAAGCTGACAGCCTGCAGGTAAAGCACATCTTGTTCGTTTCATTTCCAATCCATTGTGGTGGTGTATGGAGCCAAAAATGTTAGAATTGTGTCGATGTCCCAATATTTATGGACCTGACTGTATATACCAGTTAACTGTTAACATATTATTTTGCAGCTTGAATCAAGATGGTCACATTATTACTGAACACATTGTGCTGCAAAAAGCACTTTTACGCCCGTTAGGTGGGTTCACACTAGCGTTAGGAATTCCGTTATGGCTTTCCATTATAACATGTTTATAACGGAAAATAACAGAATCCATAGGACGGATCCGTTCTTCTGCCCATAGACTTGTATTATGACGGAATACAAAACGGGAGCCTTTAAAAGGCATTCCGTTTGCTTTCTGTCTTAATAGAAGTCTATAGGAAAGCATAACGGATCAGTCTGGGTCCCGTTATGCTTTCCCATAGACATTTATTAGGACAGAAAGCAAATGGAAGGCTTTCGTTTGGCATTCTATCTGGGCATTCCGTTATTTTCCATTACAGCCATGTTATAACGGAAAGCCATAACGGAATCCCTAACGCTAGTGTGAACCCACCCTTAACTGTTAATGCATTGCATTGTGTCAAGATTTCCGTGCATTATTAGTGAACACGTTGTGCTGCACTGTAAGCATTTATAACACATTGCATTGCATTCAGAAACCTGCATTATTAATGACGTGTTGTTATGCAAGAACAATATCTCTATATATGTATATATTTATAGGGTGAGTCTAAAGTTACAGAACACCCATATATTTCAAAAACAAAAAGAAAATGTCATATCTGAATACCCTAGAAAGTTATCTTTTAGGCTATGTCTGGAACATGGCCACCATCTTGAAAGCCGCCATTTTGCATTAAGGGTAAATTTTTCCAATGGGTAGGAGGTCATGTAACATATCAAAGAAGACCCAAATGTATTCATAAATTGATTGCCATAATCAAATTTTCAATATCTCTTGTGGTTCAAAAATTATCAACACAAAATGTTCAAAACCTTAAAGTGCAACGTTCTGTGTTTAGCACCAAGGACACCACATTGAACACATCAAATAGTTGTGCTTCACAGGGAACCAGTTTTTGTTGCAACTTACATAGTTACATGTTGTTAAGGTTGGAAAAAGACAAAAGTACATTTAGTCCAACCTGTAATGCTGCTATATAGATCCACGGAACAAATCCCTGGATCAATGTCCATCTTCCTTTAGAAAGGGGTTGGGCCAAAGGGAAAGGATGTGTAGAACAATATTTCCATACATTGTCATAAGCCTCAATATTATTTTGAATTAAAAAGTCATCTAAACCGTTTTTGAAGCCATCTACTGTATTCGCTGTAACCTGTTCCTGCGGCAGGTTATTCTAGAGATCCACAGCCCTTACTGTAAAGAATGCTTGTCGCTTCTTATGACTGAATCTTTTTTTCTCCAGGTGTAGGGAGTGGCTCCTTGTTTTTTGAGGGGTTTAACACAGAATAGCTTCCCTCTAGGGTTGAGCGAACCCGAACTGTAAAGTTAGGGTTCGTACCGAACTTTAGGATTTTTGGACCCTGGACCCGATCCCAAAAATTTTAGTAAAAGTTTGGGTTCGGGTTCGGTGTTGGGCGATTTCTTAACGCTTTTTGAAAGGCTGCAGAGCAGCCAATCAACAAGCGTTTAACTGTGTGACCTTAGAAGCCATCACAGCCATGCCTACTAATGGCATGACTGTGATTGGCCATTGCATCATGTGACCCAGCCTCTATTTAAGCTGGAGTCAAGTAGCGCTGCACGTCACTTTGCTTTGCTTAGTGTAGGGAGAGGATGCTGCTGCTGTGAGGGATACAATAGGACAGAATCTTTAATCAGAACTCCAATTGAACTCAGCGATCTACCTAGATTTAGTTGTGTGGGTGCGGTGCACAATCTTTTTACCCTGCCCTGAGCCCAGTGACAGAGAAAAAGAACTTTTATCCGTCTGTTAGTTAGGTGGGCGTCGGTGGCCATTTTATGCGAGTTCAGTGCACCATCTGTGCTTTTGTGACATTCAAATCCAAGCTTGAAATACTGCAATAATAATCTGGTTTACAAAAAAAACACCCTTTTTTGGCAATATCTTACATCTGGTGCCTTTGCAGCATTAGTCAGTGTGCAATTTAAGCTACAAATACAGCTATAATTTTCTGGGTTTTAAAAAACAATACACTATTTTACAGCCCTTGCTGCATCTGCACGTGTGAAATTCAAGAGTTATATACTGCTGTCATATTCTGTTATTAAAAAAACCACAAATTTTTGGCAAAAAATTTTGGGCAAAAAAAACTAATTTTGCAGCCTTTGCTGCAAATGTCATTGTGAGATACACCCTTTAGATACTGTGGTTCTATTCTGCTATTAGCAAAACACCCTTTTTGGGCAAAAATCTTTAATTGCCGCCTAGTCTGGATCTGTACGTGTGAGATACACCCTTTACATACTGTCTTTCTATTCTGCTATTAATAAAACACCCATTTTGGGCAAAAATCCTTAATTGCGGCCTAGTCTACATCTGTACCTGTGAGATACACCCTATAGATACTGTGGTTCTATTCTGCTATTAGCAAAACACCCATTTTGGGCAAAAATCTTTAATTGCTGACGACAATACACGAGTGGTTTGCACGCTGTGCAATCAGAGCCCAGAGCGTGGCATAAACGTTCTCAACCTGAGCACAACCTGCATGACCAGGCATCTAAGTGCAAAGCACGAGCTGCAGTGGAGTAGACACCTCAAAAACCAAGAAAGGTCTCTGGCTCCTCCTGCTTCCTCTTCTGCTGCAGTCTCGGCCTCTTCATCCACCTCTGGAGTGACAGTCCCACTTGCCACCCCACAAACAGAGGATCTGCCAGCAACACCACCATCTGGGTCACCAAGCATCTCCACAATGTCCCACGGAAGCGTTCAGCTCTCCATCACTGGAGTGGAAGAGAAAGTACCCTCCTACCCACCCGCAATCCCTGGCCCTGAATGCCAGCATTTCAAAATTACTGGCCTTTGAAATGCTGTGATTCCGTCTGGTGGAGATGGAGAGTTTTAAAGGCCTTATGGCGGTGGCTTTCCCACAGTACATCGTGCCCAGCCGCCACTACTTTTCCAGACGAGCCATCCCTTCCCTGCACAACCAGGTTGAGGACAAAATCAGGTGCGCACTGCGCAACGCCTTCTGTGGCATTGTGCACCTCACTATGGATACGTGGACTAGTAAGCACGGTCAGGGACGTGTATAATAAAAAAATAAAAAATAAAATGTTTTGAAAAAAAAAAGTTTCACATTTAAAAAAATTCCCCCAAATCCGTTATTTAAAAAATGTTAAAAATATAACAAGAAAAATAAAATAGACATATTTGGTATCACCGCGTCCACAACAACCAGCTGTATAATAATACCATATGATCTACCCCATCAGGTGAACACCTTCAAAAATTAAATAAACAAACATTATGTCAAAACAGATTTTTTTAGTTAGCTCACCTCCAAAATAAATCAATCAAAAAGTCAAATGTACCCCAAAAATGGTAGCAATAAAAACGTCACCTCATCCTTCAAAAAATGAGCCCCCACACTAGACCATAGCCATAAAAAAAAAAATGCTGTTATTGTGTAAAACGTAAAAAAATAAAATAAAAATTACATATTTAGTATTGCCACGTTTTAGTATTGCCACGTCCATAAACATTGGCTCTACAAAAATATCACATGATCTACCCCATCAAAGGAACGGTGTAAAAAAAGCAAAAAAAATTATGCCAAAACAGCTTTTTTTTTGTCACCTCACCTCACAAAAAACATAATATCAATCAATCAATCAATCAAAAAGTCGTATCTACCCAAAAATTGTAGCAATAATAACATCACCTCATCCCACAAAAAACAAGCCCTCACACGAGACTATAGCCAGAAATATATGAAAAAAATAATTGGCTCTAAGAAAATGCCAACACAAAAACATGATTTTTTTTCTAAAAATGTTCTTATTGTGTAAAATAAAAAAATAAAAAATATATACATATTTGGTATTGTTGCGTCTGTAATGACTGGATATATAAAAATATCACATGATCTACCCCATCAAGTAAATGGTATGAAAAAAAATTGAAAAATTACACCAAACAGTTTATTTGTGACTTCACCTCCCAAAAAAATAGATAAAAAGCAATTAGAAAGCCAAATGTACCCCAATATGGTGCCAATAAAAACTATAGCTTATCCAGCACAAAATAAACCCTCATGCAGCTCATTTAACAAAAAAAAGTTATCGCTCTTAAAAACCCTGAAAGAAAATTCCTTGTTAAAAAATCCCTCCCTTCTGAGCCGTGGCGTATCCCCAAATAACAGTTTTCGACCACAGTTGGGGTGTTACTGTATTGTTAATGTATTTTTCATTTTCACACCCAAGTATTAAAAATTCTATGAAACACCTGTTGAGTGAAGTGCTTGCTACACTTTTTAGGGGTATTGACTGTGGGGAACCTCAGGGTCTCTTCAAATGCAACAAGGTGCCCAAAGACCATTCCAGCTAAATCTGCCCTCCAAAAACACATATGCCTTCTGTGCCTTGTCATGTGACCAAACAGTGGTATACGACCACATAGGCCTCTTTCACACGGGCGTCATGTTTTTGGCCCGGATAAGATGCGGATGCGTCGTGGGGAAAATGCATGATTTTTCGGCGCAAGTGCAAAACATTTTAATGCGTTTTGCACGCACGTGAGAAAGATCGGCATGACTTCAGAACTGAACTGGTCCCTAAAATTCTAAACCTTCTAACGTCCTAAAAAAAAAAAAATTACATTACCAAAATGATACCATAAATTAGACATATGGGGAATGTTAATTAATTAATATTTTATGAGGCATCACTATCTGTCTTTAAAGCAGAGAGATTCAAATTTAGAAAACAGTGTATTTTTTTAGTTCAGAAAATTATTGGCACTCTCTCTAGATTCACACCAAAAGCTTGTATTTTTTAAAATAGTTGTGTAGATAATTAATAATGTCATCACCACGCGTTATAGAAACTGAAAGGAGTGACTGGTGATGCTTATTAAGACTTAACTTTTAATCAGTCCATTTAATAATAGTCCCTTAAGGTGTATCAAAACAAAAACAATGTTTGGCTGCTCAGAGTACTCAATAAACCTCTAGCATAAAGGTGCACGGCGGCACCAAAAAAGAAATAATAACCGATAGTCCCACCAGATAATATGGTTCATCCGGACATCGATGTTTATTACCACATAAAGTGACACATCGATGTCCGGATGAACCATATTATCTGGTAGGACTATCGGTTATTATTTCTTTTTTGGTGCCACCATGCACCTTTATGCTAGAGGTTTATTGAGTACTCTGAGCAGCCAAACATTGTTTTTGTTTTGATACACCTTAACCACTAGCCGCACACGTAACGCGGAAAGGCGTCTGGGCGGCGGCAGTCTCAGGCTCAATGATGCCTATTGGCGTCATCTGGTGAGAGCCGAGATTTCACAGCGACGCGCAACTGAGGTGTTGATCTACAGCCTGCCAGCAGCGATCATTCGCTGGCAGGCTGTAGATGCCATTTTTTTAACCCCATAAAGGTATATTAGACACTGTTTTGTTAACAGCGTCTAATATACCTGCTACCTGGTCCTCTGGTGGTCCCTTTTGCTTGGATCGACCACCAGAGGACACAGGCAGCTCTGTAAGTAGCACCAATCACCACACTACACTACGCCCCCCCTGTCACTTATTAACCCCTTATTAACCCCTGTTCACCCCATATAGACTCCCTGATCACCCCCCTGTCATTGATCACCCCCCTGTAAGGCTCCATTCAGACGTCCGTATGTGTTTTGCGGATCTGCGGATCCACGGATCCGCAAAACACGGACACCGGCAATGTGCTTTCCGCATTTTGCGGATCCGCACATTGCCAGAACTATATAGAAAATGCCTTTTCTTGTCCGCAATTGCGGACAAGAATAGGACATGTTCTATAGGCTCTACAAAAAACGCAGTGTTCGCCCTGATCAGTGCACACACTTGCGTTCAGTCCGCCCCCACCGCAGTGACAGAATTTATTTTTTCTGATCACTGCAAAAACACCATAAAATCGCTGCGGCGCTATAAAGATCACTTTTGAGGGGCATGGCGACTTCATAGAAGATTTTCTTTTTTTGGCACAAGTTAGCGGAAATTTATTTATTTTTTAGTTTTTTTGTTTTTTCTTACAAAGTCTCATATTCCACTAACTTGTGACAAAAAATAAAATCTTACATGAACTCGCCATGCCCCTCACGGAATCCAAATGCGTAAAAATGCCCTGTGAAATCCTAAAGGTACTCATTGGAATTTGGGCCCCTTTGCGCATCTTGGCTGCAAAAAAGTGTCACACATGTGGTATCGCCGTACTCAGAAGAAGTAGGGCAATGTGTTTTGAGGTGTATTTTTACATATACCCATGCTGGGTGAGAGAAATATCTCTGTAAATTGACAACTTTGTATAAAAAAATGGAAAAAGTTGTCATTTACAGAGATATTTCTAACTCACAGTATGGGTACATGTAAAAATACACCCCAAAACACATTGCCCTACTTCTCCTGAGTACAGCGATACCACATGTGTGACACTTTTTTGCAGCCAAGATGCGCAAAGGGGCCCAAATTCCAATGAGTACCTTTTAGGAATGCATTTTTAGACATTTGGATTCCAGACTTCTTCTCACGCTTTAATGCCCCTAAAATGCCAGGGCAGTATAAATACCCCACAAGTGACCCCATTTTGGAAAGAAGACACCCCAAGGTATTCCGTGAGGGGCATGGCGAGTTCATGTAAAATTTTATTTTTTGTCACAAGTTAGGCTACTTTCACACTAGTGTCGGGGCTCCGCTTGTGAGCTCTGTTTGAAGGGTCTCAGAAGCGGCCCCGAACGCATCCGTCCAGCTACCAATGCATTCTGAGTGGATGCCGATCTGCTCAGAATGCATCAGTCTGGCAGCGTTCAGCCTCCGCTCCGCTCAGCAGGCGGACACCCGAACGCTGCTTGCAGCGTTCGGGTGTCCGCCTGGCCGTGCGGAGGCAAACTGATCCGTCCAGACTTACAATGTAAGTCAATGGGGACAGATCCGTTTAAAGTTGACACAATATGGCTCAATCAGTCCCCCATAGACTTTCAATGTAAAGTCTGGACGGATCCGTCTGAACAACTTTCAGACTTAGAATTTTTTCTAAACTATAATGCAGACGGATCCGTTCTGAACGGATCCAAATGTCTGCATTAAAGGAGAGGATCCGTCTGTGCAGACACCAGACGGACCCGCTCTGAACGCAAGTGTGAAAGTAGCCTTAGTGGAATATGAGACTTTGTAAGAAAAAATAAAATAAAACATTTTCCGCAAACTTGTGCCAAAAAAAAAACTTCTATGAACTCGCCATGCCCCTCACGGACTACCTTGGGGTGTCTTCTTTCCAAAATGGGGTCACTTGTGGGGTATTTATACTGCCCTGGCATTTTAGGGGCCCTAAAGCATGAGAAGTAGTTTGGAATTCAAATGCGTAAAAATGCCCTCTGAAATCCTAAAGGTGCTCATTGGAATTTGCGCCTCTTTGCGCACCTAGGCTGCAAAAAAGTGTCACACATGTGGTATCATCGTACTCAGAAGAAGTAGGGCAATGTGTTTTGGGGTGTATTTTTACATATACCCATACTGTGTGTGAGAAATATCTTTTTATACAAAGTTGTCAATTTACAGAGATATTTCTCTCACCCAGCATGGGTATATGTAAAAATACACCTCAAAACACATTGCCCTACTTCTTCTGAGTACGGCGATACCACATGTGTGACACTTTTTTGCAGCCTAGGTGCGTAAAGGGGCCGAAAGTCCAACGAGTACCTTTAGGCTTTACAGGGTTGCTCACAATTTAGCCCCGTCCAAAATGCCAGAACAGTAAACACACCCCACAAATGACCCCATTTCGGAAAGTAGACACCACAAGGTATTCACTGAGGGGCATAGTGAGTCCGTGGGAGATTTTTTTTTTTTTGCAAGAAGTTAGCAGAAATGGAAACTTTATATATATTTTTTTTCCCTCAGAAAGTGTCATTTTCCGCTAACTTGTAAAAAAAAATTAAATCATACATGAACTCACCATGCCCCTCTGCGAATACTTTGGGATGTCTTCTTTCTAAAATGGGGTCATTTGGCGGGTATTTATACTATCCTGGCATTCTAGCACCTCAAGAAACATGACAGGTGCTCAGAAAGTCAGAGCTGCTTCAAAATGCGGAAATTAACATTTTTGTACCATAGTTTGTAAACGCTATAACTTTTGCGCATAGCAATAAATATACACTTATTGGATTTTTTTTTTATCAAAGACATGTAGCACAATAAATTCTGACACAAACTTGTATAGAAATGTAATTATATTTGAGCAATTTTACCCGAAAAAGTTCAAAATACACTTTTTTTGAGAAAATTGCGGTCTATTTTGATTAATATCAGAAAAACTAAAAATCTCAGCAGCAATCAAATACCACCAAAAGAAAGCTGTATTTGTGAGAAGAAAAGAAGGTAAAATTCATTTGGGTGCCAAGTTGCATGACCGAGCAATAAACCGTTAAGTTGTGAAGTGCCGATTTGTAAAAAAGGGCCTGGTCACTAGGGAGGTATAAATCTGTGGTCCTTAAAGCAAACCTTTCACCTGGATTTCACTTAATAAAGTATCAAAAGTACCTTATAGATCATCCTCATTGTGTTAGCACACGGTCTTGTCCTGCTTTTCTGTCATGTATATGCATGGAAAAATCGCTTTATAAAGTACATTGTGTTCAGAAGTTTAGAAGGGGGGAGAGGAGAGAAAGAGCAAAAATTAAGATCTAAAAAAAAAAATAGCCATATAAGACCTCCGAGTGTCAGAAAATAATTTTCAGCTTTTGATTTAGGTAGAGTTGATTCAGCCACAAATCAATCTTTTGAAAAATTTGAAAAAATTAGACCGGAAAATAATTTTAAGAAGTTTGCTTATCGCTACACTTGAATTTCAAGGAATGTGTCTCAGATTATATGTTGCTGTGTCTGAAAGTATTAAAGGGGTTATCCCTTGATTAATGTAAATAATGAAAATCAAACATTATATAGTACATGACAATCTCTTTTAATAGAGCAAGAACCAGCCCTGTACCTCACATGGATCAAGAGATCTCCCCAATTATTGCTCTGCTAGATTTATATCAAGCCGGCAGCTCAAAGGGAGTGTCTTTTCTGCTACAGCTAAGAGGGCATGCCCATGCTCTTCCTATCACAGCACTGATAGCATTTTTGAGGAGACATGTGGCTGGTAGTATTAACCCTAAAATCACTCATGACCCATAGGTTTTTTTGGTCATCAAGCATTTCTATCATTGGTGTTTCCTGTGATTGTACAACTGAGGACTGAAGATATAAAGAGTTAATAGGTTTGCTTATTATTTTTCTGTCAACCTTTTCACCTAACAAATGTATAAAGTAGCCCACACTCACCTGTATTTTGTGATTTATATTGTAACCATGCAAAATATATTTTAAGCTTTTTGGATAATGCATTTAACTCTTCTGAATAGATATTATAACCTGGATTAATTACTTTTATGAATATATATTTATTAGTAAATACATATTTCAAGAATAACAAGTTTACAAGACTAATCCAGTTAATAATACAGATGATTGCCATTTAGCATTTAATTGTCAGTTGAGTACATCATTTACTAATAGCAGTTATATTTCTCATTAAAATAATTCCTTCATTATTTCCTAGGTGAAATAGTGTAATCCAATAATTGTTCAATAAATTATTCTTTAAAACCTAATTAAAAACTGAAATATTATCTCTCATAGTCAAAGTGCTGTAACAGAGATGTACTAATTATGAAAGAAATGAATGCGTGAAAAAATTACCATTTCATTCTATGCCTTATAAATTCTTAATGTAAACCTAACATATAAAATGTACATCAAATATATAGATACAATAAAACAAACACATTTTAATCTGGTCTTAACTTCAAAAGGTTTTGATTATTATGATTAAATAATACATGATATAATAAAGCTATAAAAGGCATGATTAGCTTATTGGCAATTGAATATTTTACTCTTATTTATGGCAGTAATGTACAGCTTGGAGTATGCATAATACATAAAAATATTGACACAATTAAACTTGTTACTAAAATATAGTATTTCGATTTTCTAGCAGCATATTTTTAAAAGCTCTCTCTACTTTGCTACTTACGTGTTATAAGTAGGGTTGAGCGAACCCGAACTGTAAAGTTCGGGTTCGTACCGAACTTTAGGATTTTTTGACCCCGGACATTTCAGTAAAAGTTTGGGTTTGAGTTCGGTGTTTGGCGATTTAATGGTGCTTTTTGAAAGGCTGCAGAGCAGCTAATCAACAAGCGTTTAACTCGTGTGAACTTAGAAGCCATCACAACCATGCCTACTATTGGCATGGCTGTGATTGGCCAGTGCAGCATGTGATCCAGCCTCTATATAAGCTGGAGTCACGTAGCGCTGCACATCACTCTGCTCTTACTAGTGTAGGGACAGGATGCTGCTGCTGTGAGGGAGAGAATAGGATATAATCTATCTGTTATCAGAACTTGTTGTTAACTCTGCTATCTACAGTGATTTATTTTTTTTGTGTGTGTGCAATGCAGCATTTTTGTACCCTGCCCTGAGCCCAGTGACACAGAAAAATAAGATTTATCCGTCTGTTAGTTAGGTGAACGTCGGCGGCCATTTTGTGCAAGTTCAGTACACCAGCACTGCATATGTGCCAGGGACCATAATTTAACCCTGTTCTTTTAGTTCATTGGGCAACATATACCCATTTTTTAAGTGCACCTGCACTGCATATGTGCCAGGGGAAGGGAAAATAATATAGGGAATCGGTCTGTGAGTTCAGGGACCCAGGGAGTGACATATTCACATTTTTTTCTGTAAAGTACAATTCAAGTAAATCCATCTGTTACATTCTGTGGGGACGAATCATATATATATTTTTTTTGCTAAAAAGTACATTTGCGCCCTGCACTGCATTTGTGATAGTCAAATAAAATCAGTTAAATCCATCTGTTTAATTGTGGCTGAAAAAATAATATATTTTTTTGAATAAAGTACCTTTGCGGCCTTTGCAGCATTTGTGACAGTCCAATACAAGCTTTAAATACTGCAGTTATATTCTGGTTTAAAAAAAAACACCTATTTTGGGCAAGATACTACATTCGGGGCCTTTGCTGCAATTGTGACAGTCCAATACAAGAGTTAAATGCTGCAGTTATATTCTGGCTTTAAAAAAACACCCATTTTGTGCAAGATACTACAATTGCGGCTTTTGCTACATTTCTGACAGTCCAATATAAGCGTTAAATACTGCTGTTATATTCTGGTTTTAAAAAAACACCCATTTTGTCCTAGATACTACATTTGCGGCCTTTGATGCATTTGTGACAGTCCAATACAAGCGTTAAACACTGCTGTTATATTCTGGCTTTTAAAAAAAAAACATTTTGTGCAAGATACTACAATTGCAGCCTTTGCTGCATTTCTGACAGTCCAATATAAGCGTTAAATACTGCTGTTATATTCTGGCTTAAAAAACACCCATTTTGTGCAAGATACTACATTTTCGGCCTTTGCTGCATTTCTGACAGTCCAATACAAGTGTTAAATACTGCTGTTATATTCATTTATTTATTTATTTTTAAAACACCCATTTTGTGCAAGACACTACATTTAGGGCCTTTGCTGCATTTGTGACAGTCCAATACAAGCTTTAAATACTGCAGTTAAATTCTGGTTTTAAAAAAAACACCCATTTTGTCCTAGATACTACATTTGGGGCATTTGCTGCATTTGTGACAGTCCAATACAACCAGTCAATACTGCTGTTACATTGTTGGTTGACAAATTAACATTTTTTTCGACCGTGAAGTAATTATATAAAATTCACCTGTCACACTGTTGTGTGACCTCAAAATTTTTCCTCTTTATGACACAGGCATAGACAGCTCAGACCCCATGGGTCAAAAAAAGTAGATGCAAATGGAACACTTATTATCTCAGAACAAAATGCTTTTGAGTTAATCTGAGATTTACTCACGCTTTGTTGATATAGCCCAATACTGACTGCTTGAAGTTTGCAGGGGGCGTCTCTCCAGGTAGATATTTAGGACGTGGTGAGGGTCTCTATAGATGAATACTCCAGGGAAAAGAATGGGGGCCACAATAGGAAAGCAGATAATAAACACCTATTTTCTCCCTATGTGTCCCTCCCTAGACCTCAGCCCAGGGACACGCCTTGATGGTAGGGGTTCCCTGTCCTCGTACCTAGCCTAAACGCCCCTATTAAGCCCTATTTCTATTGGAATATAGGGCAAACATGGCTATAACGGCCCGCTGAATACATAAAATAAGCATACCACTAGAGGACTAAACCAATAAATATTGGTAGGTATATAACCCAAACAAATATCCAGACGCAGCGGTTCCCCAGTCAGTAATACCAAGACCGGTTCGTCAGGGGATTGTATGTACTTAACTCGAGTCTCACGATATAGACTCTCACATTGGTGAGACTTGAGCCAGGATGCAGGCCTCTGAGATGTCAGGTGTCTTGGTGTTAGGGAGCAGGATGCAAAAGCGGAGCGGCCGTCCCCTAGCCAGTTCGCCTGCTACTGCCCACCGCACCAAGGGACCGAGCACACCAAAGCCAGCTCCAAGGAGTTCCCTGGCGTTGCAGTTCTTCAGACAATGTGATGACGACAAGACATGAGTGGTTTGGCACGCTGTGCAACCAGAGCCTAAAGCGAGGCATAAACGTTCTAAACCTGAGCACAACCTGCATGACCAGGCATCTATGTGCAAAGTACGAGCTGCAGTGGAGTAGACACCTTAAAAACCAAGAAAGGTCTCTGGCTCCTCCTGATTCCTCTTCTGCTGCAGTCTCGGCCTCTTCATCCCCCTCTGGAGTGACAGTGGCACCTGCCACCCCGCAAACAGATTATGTGCCAGCAACGCCACCACCTGGGTCACCAACCATCTCTACAATGTCCCATGGAAGCGTTAAGCTGTCTATCTCCCAAACACTGGAGCGAAAGAGGAAGTACCCACCTCACGATTCCTGGCCCTGAATGCCAGCATTTCAAAATTCCTGGCCATTGAAATGCTGTCATTCCGTCTGGTGGAGACAGAGTTTTAAAAGCCTTATGGCGGTGGCTGTCCCACAGTAGGTCATTCCCAGCCGCCACTACGTTTTCAGGTGAGCCATCCCTTCCCTGCACAACCAAGTGGGGGACAAAATCAGGTGTGCACTGTGCAATGCCATCTGTGGCAAGGTCCACCTAACTACAAATACTTGGACCAGTAAGCACGGTCAGGGACATTATATCTCCCTAACAGCACACTGGGTAAATGCAGTGGCGGCTGGGCCTGAGGCGGATAGCATTTTGGCGTATGTCCTTCCACCACCGAGGATTGCAGGGCATTTCTCTTTGCCTCCTGTTGCTTCCTCCTCCTACTCCGCTTCCTCATCCTCTACCGGCTCCTCATCTGGTCAGCGCAACACCTTCACCATCAATTTTAGCACAGCCAGGGGTAAGCGACAGCAGGCAGTTTTAAAACGTATCTGTTTGGGGGACAAACTCCACACCGCGCAGGAGCTGTGGACGTGCCTTGAACAACAGACCGATGAGTGGTTGGTGCCAGTGAGCCTCAAGCCAAGCCTGGTGGTGTGCAATAATGGGCAAAATCTCATAGCAGCTCTGGGCCTAGCCAGTTTGATGCACATCCCTTGCCTGGCTCATGTGCTAAATTTGCTTGAAATTCCTTAAAAATTACCTCAATATGTCAGAGCTGCTGCAGAAAGTGCGGACCATTTGTGCGTGCATTCTCGCCCTGCTGCTGCTCGCCTGTCAGTGCTGCAGCATAACTTTGGCCTTTCTGCTCACCGCCTCATATGCGATGTGCCCACAAGGTGGAACTCCACCTTGCACATGCTGGCCAGACTGTACGAGCAGCAGCAGGCAATAGTGGAGTTTCAGCTGCAGCACGCACAGGTAAGTCGTTCTGCGGAACATCACCACTTCACCACCAATGGGTGGGCCTCCATGTGAGACCTGTGTGCCTTGTTGCGCTGTTTCGAGTACTCAACCAACATGGCCAGTGCCGATGATGCCGTTCTAAGCGTTACTATCCCACTTCTATGCCTCCTTCAAAAAACGCTTTGGGCGATGATGGAAGAGGATGTGGCACAGGAGGAAGAGGGATCATTTACAAGAGTTTCAGGCCAGTCATTCACAAGTGGCTCTGAGGGTAGGTTCCTGCACAAACATATGCCAGGTACACAATTGTCCAGCCAGGGCACAGTTATGGAGGATGACGAGGTGGAGGATAAGGAGGAGGAGATGGAGGAGGAGGACCCGTGTTCACAGCAGGGTGGCACACAAACCATATCATGGCCATCACTGGTGCGTGGCTGGGGGGATACAGAGGACACAGAAAATACACCTCCTACAGAGGACAGCTTGTCGTTGCCTCTGGGCAGCCTGGCACACATGAGTTGATTACATGCTGCAGTGTCTCCACAATGACCGGCGAGTTGGTCACATTCTAACTTATGCTGATTACTGGGTGGCCATGCTGCTGGATCCCCGTTACAAGGACAACGTACCATCCTTAATTCCATCACTGGAGCGTGATCGTAAGATGCGCAAGTACAAGTGCGCTGGTAGACGCGCTGCTGATGGCATTCCCACCTGACAGCGGGGGCCCAGTGGAAGCACAAGGCGAAGGCAGAGGAGGAGGAAGAGGTCGCCAACGCAGCTGGGGCACCGCCACCACCTCAGAAGGCAGGGTTAGCTTGGCCGAAATGTGGAAAAGCTTTGTCAGCACTCCACAACAATCAGCACCACCAGCTGATATGGAACGTCTTAGCAGGAGGCAGCATTTCAGCAACATGGTGGAGCAGTATGTGTGCACACGCCTACACGTACTGACTGATGGGTCAGCCCCCTTCAACTTCTGGGTCTTAAAATTGGGCACATGGCCTGAGCTTGCCCTTTACAGCTTGGAGGTGCTGGCCTGCCCTGCAGCCAGTGTATTGTCTGAATGTGTGTTTAGCATGGTAGGGGGCGCTATTACAGACAAGTGCAGCCGCCTGTCCATAGCCAATGTGGACTAGCTAACGTTCCTTAAAATGAACCAGGCATGGATCCCACAGGACTTGTCCGTACCTTGTGCAGAATAGACATGTATACAGGCCTTAACCAGCCATTGTTATACTCCAGCGCACTTTCTCATTGTTGTATTTTTTTTATTTTCCAATGTTTTGGGGTGTACCCTAATTTAAACAAAATTTTTTTTTTTTTTTAAGTATCTTATGTTATTTTAAGTCATTTCACTAATTTGTTTGATACATTGTTGGATGACATATCCAAATTTTTGGGCTGTGATATACCCCTGCTCTGCCAGTTGGATAGGGAAATACATTTCACTAATTCGTCTGTTACATTGTTGGGTGACATTCCCAAATTGTTGGCTGTGATATACCCCTGCTCTACATAGTGGACAGGGAAATACATTTCACTAATTCGTCTGTTACATTTTCGGGTGAAATTCACCAATTTTTGGCTGTGATATACCGCTGCTCTACATTGTGGACAGGGAAATACATTTCACTAATTCGTCTGTTACATTGTTGGCTGACATTCACCAATGTTTGGCTGTGATACACCCCTGCTCTACATAGTGGACAGGGAAATGCATTTCACTAATTCGTCTGTTACATTGTCGGTCGACATTCACCAATGTTTGGCTGTGATATACCCCTGCTCTACATTGTGGACAGGGAAATACATATCACTAATTCGTCTGTTACATTGTTGGGGACAAATGCTCATTTTTTTTCGCTAGTAAGTACATTTGCGGCTTACACTGCATTTAGGACAGTACAAATGGTGAGGCCAGAACAAGTACAGACTATAGTAGATTGGGTGGCTGACAGTGCCTCCAGTTTCTTCACATTGTTTCCCACCCTCCCACCCAGTCCCCTGCTGAAAGATCAGAGTTGGCACCTACAGTCCATGGCCATCTGTCTTTCAACTCACCCCCTTGCAAATCAGGCAAGCAGTCTGAGCCCCTAGTCATGCAGCAGTCTCTTATGCTTTTAGATGACTCTGCTAGCAGGGTTTCCGTGGGCCATCCACATAGCCCTGCACCAGAAGTGGAAGAGATTGAGTGCACTGTTGCCCAACCACTTATGCTTCAGGACATGGGAAGACCACCGTAGCACTTCTCTGATGACAAAACACAGGTTCCAACTGCTGCGGCTTTCTGCAGTCTGCAGACCGACAAGGAGGGCAGGGGTAAAGAGTGGTTGGAAGATGATATGATAGGTGACAGGGATCTAAATTTCAAAAAATCATCTGCTACATTCTCAGGTGACATTTTTCAATTTTTGCCGTGTACAAACCCCTGTAGTGCATAGGTGACAGGGAGCTAATTTTTGTAAAATTGTCTGTTCAATTGGTGGGTGACATGAACCCAGTTTTGCCGTGAATAAACCCCTGCTCTGCATAGTTGACAGAGACCAAAATTTTAAAAAATCGTCTGTTCCATTGGTGGGTGACATTAACCCATTTTAGCCAATGAAAAAACCCTGCTCTGCATAGGTGACAGGGACTTAAATTTAAAAAAATTGTCTTTAATTGACGAGTGCCCCCTCCTTTCATTCGATCCTTCCACTTTAACAATTTGTCCCACATTTCCGCTCAATCACATTTCAGCCATTGACCTCCCTTGGATGTTCCATTTGATGTACAGGGCTAGTTCTAGAGATTGTCATGTACCATATGATGTCTAATTTTATTTTAAGGTTTCAATAGCCACAGGCTATCATATTTCTGTTTTTGGCCTTTATTTTACCATTTAAAATATAACTTTTAATGCTCATTTATGTTAAGATAATTATCTGAACCGAAAAATGTGTGCTCTTGTGATTTAAAAGTCTCAGTGAGCACCTAGTTTTATTAATGCATTTTTATAATGGTAGTATATTGTAAGGTTAGGTCTATGAGTGTATTTAATTCATACCTCTCTACTTATATGATTTGTAACTGTCTTCTCATTAAAGTTTACTATTCCATCAATTGAGCAAGTACAGTATACTAGTGTATCCGTATCTCAGATTGTTATTTTATATCGCTTGTGGCTCAGAAATCTCTCATGTTAATACTTTCCTAGCTACATTACCATCCCTATTCTGATATATAGCTTTTTTACTCCTATCCTTGCTTCTATCTCTGTCTAAAACACAATCTATTCCTGGATTGGTATACAAGGATGCCTGCAGTCCGTCCCTCTGATCCTATATTGCTAGGTGCACAAACTGACAATTTAAAAACGAAATACACGCTCCCCCAAAATGTTTCGACGAATACACGGTGTCTTCAGGGGTTAGCAGCTGCCAACCAGAGTGGATCAGATCGCTGCTATTTACAGGGGGCAAAGTATTGCCTCCCTCAGTTAATCCCAATCCCGTCCTGCTCTGTTATTTAGATGTTGTTATCTTCCTATCCTATGTCCCCAAATTCATTCACCTACACCTAATTGGAGCTCTTTTGAATTACATCTTTTCTCTGCTCGTGCTTACGCCGCCAAGATAGTATCTGCTTGCAGTAGTCACACTAGACAGCATAAGTCTGTATGCTTTGTCATTCTTTTGACTCTTATACATGCATGTTTAAGGACTTAAAATTATTCCTTGATCTATCTCTTCTAAGAACTTGTCTTCGGACATAGATTTTTCTTCTTCTTAGTCATCCCTTTGCGCATGTTTTTGGACTTAGGTTATCATAACAAATAATGTATGTCTTATTTATTAGTTCTTTTTTTATTAGGAAAACCTATGTACAGTATTGGAGAAATTAATGAAGGTTATCCATACTTTTAATATTCATAGTTTCGACATTCATCACAACAGAAGAAATCATATAAGATATCTCTTATCTATTGGTTCTTTTTGTTAAAAGGACACTTTTACTGGATTAGTTCATAAGAATTATCCTTATTTTTATTTTCTTATTTTCTTGATTTAATAATTTACAATCACTATTTATTTATTAATTATTCCATGATTTTATACAGACCATCAAACATGATTTCAGATGAGCAGGTTAATTTTTGTCATCTATCATGATGAATGATTCATAAATAATTTTAGATCATGCTAGTGTGTTATAACTCACCAGAAAAAATATATGATTTCTCCATTCTTTTATAGAGTTATTATCAGTTCCTAAAAATAGGATATGAAAGTGGACTCAACATCAAAGGGTAATATCCAATCAGGGGATAAAAAGAAAGGGGGTAAAATATAGGGGACTAGGAAGGAAACTAATTTAATTTTTCCTTTTCTTATTTTCCTTATTCATTAATCATAATAGATGTTACAATAGCTAAAAAGTCCAAAATTTCATCTAGAGCAGATGTATTGATTCTAGTCAAAATCCATTTTTATTTTACATCTTTTTATTATTTCTACTTCCTTTTAATCTTCTCTTTTGATTTTAAATGAAGGCTGCAAAGGAAAAGCCTTCATTTAGGCCCTTTGGCCTCATTGTATCGACCCTATGTATCCAACGGGCTTTATTTCGTAACAATTTTTTGTCAACATTGCTTCCTCTTGAACCTAATGTTAATTTTATATTCCCCAAAGTTTTAGGACACCTGGATTATTATTATGGTAATATTTAACATGTCCTGAGATAGCTATGTCTTTTTCATTCTATGGCACTGATGTGGCCCGAGATCCAGCGCCTAAATTCCTGTATTGTTTTTCCAACGTAAAACTTTTGGGCAGGTACATTCTGATATGTATATGATTCCTTGTGTTCTATTCGTTCAATCAGATTTTTTTTTTTTCATCTATAGGTGAAACTCGAAAATTTTGAATATTGTACAAAGTTAATTTATTTCAGTAATGCAACTTAAAAGGTGAAACTAACATATGAGATAGACTCATTACATGCAAAGCAAGATATTTCAGGCCTTTATTTGTTATAATTTGGATGACAATGGCTTACAGCTTATGAAACCCCACAGTCACAATTTTGAGGTATCCTTTGCTCAGGGGTTATGGAATAATTAGCTGACTAGATTGTGACACTTTGAGCCTAGAATATTGAACCTTTTCACAAAATTCAAATTTTAAGCTGCATTAATGCAATTCCTTTTAATTTGCATTACTGAAATAAATTGACTTTTGCACGATATTCCGATTTTTCGAGTTTCACCTGTATGTCCGAAGACTTAGAAGACCGCGCTTAGAAGAAATAGATCAAGGAATAATTTTAAGTCCTAAAACATGTGTGCAGAAAAGTCAAAAGAATGAGAAAGTATACAGACATGTGCTTTCTAGTGAGACTACTGCAAACAGATACTATCTTGGCGGTGCAAGCGCGAGTAGAGGAAAGAAAAGACGTAATTCAAAAGAGCGCCAATTAGGTATAGGTGAATGAATTTGGGGACATCGGATAGAAACATAATGTCCAAATAACAGAGCGGGACAGGATTGGGATTTACTGAGGGAGGTGGTACTTTGCCCCCTATAAATAGAAGTGATCTGATCCACTCTGGTTGGCAGCTCCTAACCCCTGAAGACACAGTGTATTCGGCAACAGATGTTGGAGGAGCGTGTATTTAGTTTTTAAATTGTCAGTTTGAGCACCTATACGTAGAGAGGTATGAATTAAATGCCCTCATAGACCTAACCTTACCTTGCAATGTACTACCATTATAAAAATACATTAATGTGACTAGGTGCTCACTGAGAATTTTAACCCCTTAAAGACTCAGCCCTATTTCACCTTAAGGAGTTGGCCATTTTTTGCTAATCTGCCCAGAGTCACTTTAAGTGCTGATAACTTTAAAACGCTTTGACTTATCCAGGCCATTCTGAGATATTTTTATTTTTTTTGTCACATATTGTACTTCATGACACTGGTAAAATGAAGTAAAAAAAAAATCATTTTTATTTATAAAAAAAATACCAAATTTACCCAAACTTTTTTTAAAATTGCAAATTTCCAAATTTAAATTTCTCTACTTCTATAATACATAGTAATACCTTCAAAAATAGTTATTACTTTACATTCCCCATATGTCTACTTCATGTTTGGATCATTTTGGGAATGATATTTTAGTTTTTGGGGATGTTACAAGGCTTAGAAGTTTAGAAACAAATCTTGAAATTTTTCAGAAATTTTCAAAACCCAGTTTTTAGGTACTAGTTCAGGTCTGAAGTCACTTTGCGAGGCTTACATAATATAAACCACCCAAAAATGACCCCATTCTATAAACTACACCCCTCAAGTATTCAAAACTGATTATACAAACTTTGTTAACCCTTTAGGTGTTCCACAAGAATTAATGGAAAATAGAGATACAATTTCAAAATGTCACTTTTTTGGCAGATTTTCCATTTTAATAAAATAAAATTTTCAGTTACAAAGCAACGATTAACAGCCAAAGCAAACTCTATTTATGGCCCTGATTCTGTAGTTTACAGAAACACCCCATATGTGGTCGTAAACCGCTGTACGGGCACACGGCAGGGCGCAGAAGGAAAGGAATGCCATATGGTTTTTGGAAGGCAGATTTTGTTGGACTGTTTTTTTTGACACCATGTCCCATTTGAAGCCCCCCTGATGCACCCCTAGAGTAGAAACTCCAAAAAAGTGGCCCCATTTTAGAAACTATAGGATAGGGTGGCAGTATTGTTGGTACTAGTTTAGGGTACATAGGATTTTTGGTTGCTCTATATTACACTTTTTGTGAGGCAAGATAACAAGAAATAGCAGTTTTGGCACCGTTTTTATTTTTTGTTATTTACAACATTCATCTGACAGGTTATATCATGTGATATTTTTTAGACCAGGTTGTCACGGATGCGGCGATACCTAATATGTATACTTTTTTTTTATTTATGTACGTTTTACACAATGATTTCATTTTTGAAACAAAAAAAATCATGTTTTAGTGTTTCCATAGTCTGAGAGCCATAATTTTTTCAGTTTTTGGGCGATTACCTTGGGTAGGGTATGATTTTTGCGGGATGAGATGACGGTTTTATTGGCACTATATTGGGGTGCGTGTGACTTTTTGATCGCTTGCTATTACACTTTTTGGGATGTAAGGTGACAAAAAATGGTTTATTTAGCACCGTTTTTATTTTAGATTTTTTACGGTGTTCATCTGAGGGGTTAGGTCATGTGATATTTTTATAGAGCCAGTCGATACGGATGCGGTGATACCTAATATGTATACTTTTATATTAGTTATGTAAGTTTTACATACAAAAAGAAAATCGTTTTAGTGTCTCCATATTCTGAGAACCATAGTTTTTTCAGTTTTTGGGCGATTATCTTAGGTAGGGTCTTATTTTTTGTGGGATGAGATGACGGTTAGATTGGTACTATTTTGGTGGGCAAACGCTTTTTTGATCGCTTGCTGTGTGATGTAAGGTGACAAAAAATGGTTTATTTAGCACAGTTTTTATTTTTTATTTTTTACGGTGTTCATCTGAGGGGTTAGGTCATGTGATATGTTTATAGAGCCGGTCGATATGGACGCGGCGATACCTAATATGTAAACTTTTTTCTCCCCCCTATTTTTGACCAATTATTTTTTTTTACTTTATTTGGGGAAAATTACGTTTTTGTTTACTTTTACTTTAAAAAAAAATTGGGGAAAACTTTTTTTTTCTCTTTTTTTTCACTTTATTTTTTGTACCACTTTGGGACTTGAACTTTTGGGGGTCTAATCCTTTACAATGCATTCCAATACTTCTGTATTGGAATGCATTAGCTGTATGAGTACTACTGTGTTGGATCTCACAGGCTCGTCACCGGAAGGCAGCGTGATGCCTTCCTTAGGCATCACGCTGCCTTCCATGCCATCGGGTCCCCCATACAGCCGCATAGGGACCCGATGGCACAGCCTGAATTGACCTGCGGTTTGCGGCGATCGCCGACACGGGGGGGTCACGGGACACCCCCGCGCATTTAGCCAAGGTGCCTGCTCAATGATTTGAGCAGGCACCGGGTTCCGATCACCGGGCGGCAGTGATCGGAAATACACATGACGTACCGGTACGTCATGGGTCCTTAAAGACTCGGGAACCATGCCGTACCGGTACGTCATGGGTCCTTAAGGGGTTAAATCACAAGAGCACTAATTTTTGGTTCTCATAATTATCTTAACATAAATAAGTAATTTATATTATAATTGGTAAAATAAAGGCCAAAAACTGAAATGTGATAGCCTGTGGCTATTGAAACCTATATACGAATTAATATGGTCTTGCCAGATGGGGTCCGTTGTGTATTGAATGGTTAAAGGCATTAAGTTAGCCCTCTAATAATATTGGGCCCCCCTAAAAGAATCTTTCCTGAACAAGAAATAAAACATATTAAAACGAGAGATATTCACCTCCCCTTATTATTTTCAGACCAAACATTTTTGTAGTTACATCATTCGTTTCCCCTCTTTTTTTGGATAGGCTGGGTTCCTAAAACAGAAATTTTATTTTGAAAATCTAACGGTAGAAGCAAATCAAGTTTTCTCTAACGTGAACTTACCTTTAAATCATACTGACATAAATATGGCGTTCAAAAATTTGAACAAAACTTATAGTCAATATATTAGATCTTGGTGGGAGACCTATATATAGCAAGGCCTGGTATACAGAGAAATGAGAATTTGCCTCAGACCCAATTCTCGTTTAGAAGATATAGATTTTGTGAAGGGCTGGGAACGCCTCCTGATGGAATATTCACTGAGACTGATAAAATATCTCTTAGATTATGAAAAGGGACTTTTTGGAAAATTAAACAAACAATTGGAGAAAGAGATTGATGAAATTGAAACATTTAGTCAACACAGAATTTATAAATCTAAAACAAAAACTCAAAAAGAACATTGATAACTTATAGAAAGCATTAGAAATATATAGGAGACAGCTCAAATTTTGAGAGTGACAGGGTGTATATCTGAAAAAACAGACAAAATACTAGGAATTCTTCACAGAGATAGGGCTCATTCAGACGGCCGTATGCTGTCCGCCAAAATACTGAATGCTATCCGTTTTTTTTGCGGATCCGCAAAAAAAATGAAACATGCCCTATACTTGTCCGTGAAAATCAGGACATGGCCCTATTGAAGTCTATGGGTCCGCAAAAATACTGAATGCTATCCGTTTTTTTGCAGATCCGTTTTTTTGCGGATCCGCAAAAAAACGGATAGCATTCAGTATTTTTGCGGACAGCATACGGCCGTCTGAATGAGCCCATATACTGATATATCAGACACTGAAACATCTGGGACTGAGGGATCAGCTCAATCTGTATCACAAAGCCAAAGAGGTGGCACAAAAAGGAAATAAAAAAAAGACTATATCAAACACCAAAAAGACCTACAAAAGACACTAGTGGCACCACACAAATATGTCGACAAACAGCAGTAACCCCACAAGAAATGCCAAAAATAACAATACAAGATGCAAGTACAAAGGAAACGCATACAGTTATGAAAACGCCATTTGACTGTTCACAATCAGCTTTCTTCTCGTCACAAACCTCCAATTTACATCCAAATATTCAAATGGGAGCGACCCCACAAGTGACACAAATGAGGGGCCCAACAGGGGAGAGACCTATTGCCCCCCTTATTTTAGGCCAGATGGGGAATCAACCTGGGATTCAGTTGAGGGACCGAGAAAAATGGGGTTACAACAGACAATAAAGGACTTTTTTACTTTAAATAAGCAAAATATTAATTTATCAAAATATGAAATCACAGAATCTGAAACGGCTTTACTGTCTTGAGGTCTTACTTTCTCTCCGGTGGCACAATGTGTTAAATTCGAGTGGATCAAAGATATCAATCTCTTTGCCTCGACATATGCAAATCTTTTCTTAGGATGGTGGGAGAATCACGTGGTGTTTACAGATGGTATGTCGTCATATACCTCCCACATTTTATACTGGGGAGGTATATTGACAACATACTCATTTTATGGGAAGGCACGAGCACTTTTTTCCAAGAATTCGTAAACGTTCTAAACGAAAATTAAATTGGGATAAAATATACCCATGAGATACAGGAAAGAGAGACTTTCTTCTTGGATGTCAAGATTAAAAAATCTGAAGATGGTGAGGTATGAATTAAATACCCCCATAGACCTAATCTTACCTTGCAATATACTACCATTATAAAAATACATTAATAAAATTAGGTGCTCACTGAGACTTTTAAATCACAAGAGCACAAATTTGTTGGTCCACATAATTATCTTAACATAAATAAGTAATAAACTGGTAAAATAAAGGCCAAAAACAGAAATGTGATTGAAACCTTTATATAAATTAATATGTTCTGGGCCAGATGGGGTCCGTTGTGTATTGAATAATTTTCATTTTTATACCAATCATGGTATAACCCCTTTAACTCTGCTTTAAAAACAACTTGTCCTCATGAAAAGCAGTGCAATCTGCAGGCAGCATGTTATAGAGTAGGAGGAGCGAAGCAGATTAATATAAAGTTTTGTGGCAAAAGATTTAGTAAAACTTGAAATGTATACATTTAAATATCTGTATTTACCGAGTTCAGTTGTACACGGGGAGATGTTATCATTGACTGATAGCTATCTATACAACATTGAAATTGCAACATCAAGAAGGACAAGTAAGGTTATGCAAATTGAGGAAGGAGCAGGTGTTTCTAAAATCTACAAAATATCAAAATTTCAAGCACCTAGCTCCAATCTGTGGCATATGAGAGGTTTATAAAAGCCAGGTTAAAAGTATAGTTTTTTAGCCACATGAAACCTAAAAAATCTGATCAAGTCATGTAGGGTGATTGTACGATGCTTCCTGTTTGTCGACGTGCCAGTTATCACCACTTGTCACTATCTAAGGGGAACACAATCCTGGAAGCTGGAATGGAGGTCTGTCCTCTATAGTGATGAGTCATGCTTGTGTCTGTGATGCAATGATAGCATGATAGCAGAGATTGGTCTGGAGAGCACAGGGGCAATGCCATGAAAGGTTTCAAAAGGAAACATCTCACCGCTTCTAGTTCCAGGATTATGGTGTGGCATAATATATGGTAGATGGACCCCTAACAGCTCTTTGTTACATTGATTTGGTTGTGGGACCAGTGATATCAATAGGACAATGCCAGACCGCATGATGCTCATTCTATTGTGAGTAGCATGCATGGCCCTAACATGGTACCATGGCCTGCAGCTTCTCCAGACTTATCTCCCAATGAGCACATCCTGGATGTTATTAGTCAGAAATTTGCAAAAGGAGCTGCCAGCGAATCTTGATGATTTGTGTGCCCAAGTGCATTCATCATGACAGAACATTCCTCAGACAATGCTATCAATCAGGGAATGCTATCAATTACTGATAAGAAAGCTCTGTGTACAACTGACCTCAGAAAATGCAGAGGTTTAACCCCTTCAAGATCTTGCAATTTTTTGGGGGCCTTTTTGTTTTTTAATCCCTGCCTACCAAAAGCCATAACTTTTTTTTTTTTTCATTCACATAGACATATGGCATATATTGACATATACATATATGACATAGACAATATATAATGTATATAATGTAATGGGAAGCTGAAAAGAAATTCCAAATGGGGTGGAATTTGAAAAAAAATGCAATTCGGAAAGTTTTATGGTTTTCATTTTGAGGCTTCCCTACATAGTAATTATGACCTGCTACTTTCATTCTCCTGGTCAGTACAATTATGGCAATACCAAATTGTTTTTGTTTTTCTTTCATTTTCATATAAAAAAAAATAAAAAACTTCCTTTACCTTGCCATATTCTGCCCCTCTAAATTTTTTATTGTTTACAGAGATGTGCTATAGCTCACTTTTTGTGAGCGGATCTTTAGTTTTTATTGATATCATTTTGAAGTGCTTGTGACATTTTGATCACTTTTTATTAAATTTTTGGAGTGAGGTTAATTGGACAAAAAAAGTGCAAACTAGTCAGTTTGATTTTATTTTCTGTTCACTGTACGGAATAATTACATTTATATTTTCATAGTGTGGGTGTTTTGGAATTTGGTGGTGCAAATCATCTTTATTTTTTATTGTTTGCTTATTTTTACATAGGAAATGGATTGATTAGAATTTTCATGTTTTTTACAATTTTTATTTTACTTTATTACATAACACTTTTTAAAGTTCTAATATGGGACTTGAACATGCAATCGTTAGATTGCTTATCCCATAATCTGCAGTGAATTACCCTTGCAGTCTACATGGGATTCAATATGTTACTATGCCACAGGCATTGCCTTAATTGAGAGTTTATGTAAGTATGTATCTATGTGTTTAAAAACATGCTGGAATTCTTAATAATCTACTATTTTGCTGGTTGTTGAGGATGCTAAGAAGTTAAGCCAGAAACAAGCCAAATTTCAAATACTAGGGATGATCAGAAGCCAAAATAGTAGACGAAAGGTTAATCCAGAAACCAGACCTCACATACCAGGAGTTCAAATTAAGCAGTAGTAAGAAGGACTGCCCAAGAACCAGGAATTCAATAAAGAAAATCATAGGCAAGTCAATGAGGAATGATCTTTCTTACCACTTCATTATCAGAGTGTTCCCTTACCAGGCCATTTTTTCATTTTTCACAATGAGCCTATCTAACTACAAATAACTATTCAATTTTCTGAGCCAACCTACATGTATTTGATATTATTTTTCGCAGGACACATTAGACCTTTCTTTTGCGCTAAGCCAAAACCTTTGTAAAACTATTACTGTATGTTTGTACTATATAAATGGATGCTATTTGTGTAATTTGTCTTCTTGCTGGGCTCACCACAAGACTTCAAAGGACTGAAAGCATTTTGGATTTTGTTGGTCTATTGTACAATGTCATTGTATAATGCCAAAACATTAAACTCCTTCAAAGTGAATTTTTTTTAAGCTGACTCCTAAGGAATTCATCTTAGTGAAACTTGGACATTTTAACCTTTTGACTTTTGAATTTTTTTATAATTAAAAAAAAAAATGTATTTTACACACACACAAAAATATATGTGGAAATAGAAAAATGAGCGGGCACTCACACAGTTGGCCACCAGGTTGAAATATGCAGAAAATGTATTAATTTCCATATCCCCATAAAATATCTAAAATAATAATATACAATAAAAAATGGTACAATCAAAATACAATAACATATAGTGCAAACAATCAGGATGTTCTGTAATATACACTGCTCAAAAAAATAAATGGAACACTTAAACAACACAATGTAACTCCAAGTCAATCACACTTCTGTGAAATCAAACTGTCCACTTAGGAAGCAACACTGAGTGACAATCAATTTCACATGCTGTTGTGCAAATGGGATAGACAACAGGTGGAAATTATAGGCAATTAGCAAGACACCCCCAATAAAGGAGTGGTTCTGCAGGTGGTGACCACAGACCACTTTTCAGTTCCAATGCTTCCTGGCTGATGTTTTGGTCACTTTTGAATGCTGGCGGTGCTTTCACTCTAGTGGTAGCATGAGACGGAGTCTACAACCTACACAAGTGGCTCAGGTAGTGCAGCTTATCCAGGATGGCACATCAATGCGAGCTGTGGCAAGAAGGTTTTCTGTGTCTGTCAGCGTAGTGTCCAGAGCATGGAGGCGCTACCAGGAGACAGGCCAGTACATCAGGAGACGTGGAGGAGGCCGTAAGAGGGCAACAACCCAGCAGCAGGACCGCTACCTCCGCCTTTGTGCAAGGAGGAACAGGAGGAGCACTGCCAGAGCCCTGCAAAATGACCTCCAGCAGACCACAAATGTGCATGTGTCTGCTCAAACGGTCAGAAACAGACTCCATGAGGGTGATATGAGGGCCCGACGTCCACAGGTGGGGGTTGTGCTTACAGCCCAACACCGTGCAGGACGTTTGGCATTTGCCAGAGAACACCAAGATTGGCAAATTTGCCACTGGCGCCCTGTGCTCTTCACAGATGAAAACAGGTTCACACTGAGCACATGTGACAGACGTGACAGAGTCTGGAGACGCCGTGGAGAACGTTCTGCTGCCTGCAACATCCTCCAGCATGACCGGTTTGGCATTGGGTCAGTAATGGTGTGGGGTGGCATTTCTTTGGACGGCCGCACAGCCCTCCATGTGCTCGCCAGAGGTAGCCTGACTGCCATTAGGTACCGAGATGAGATCCTCAGACCCCTTGTGAGACCATATGCTGGTGCGGTTGGCCCTGGGTTCCTTCTAATGCAAGACAATGCTAGATCTCATGTGGCTGGAGTGTGTCAGCATTTCCTGCAAGACTAAGGCATTGATGCTATGGACTGGCCCGCCCGTTCCCCAGACCTGAATCCAATTGAGCACATCTGGGACATCATGTCTCGCTCTATCCACCATGTCTCGCTCTATATGCACCACAGACTGTCCAGGAGTTGGCAGATGCTTTAGTCCAGGTCTGGGAGGAGATCCCTCAGGAGACCGTCCGCCTATTCATCAGGAGCATGCACAGGCGTTGTAGGGAGGTCATACAGGCACGTGGAGGCCACACACACTACTGAGCCTCATTTTGACTTGTTTTAAGGACATTACATTAAAGTTGGATCAGCCTGTAGTGTGTTTTTCCACTTTAAGGCTACATTCACACGTCAGTATTTTTCTATATCCCGATTTTCGGTCCGTTTTTTGCGGATCCGTTGTTCCTGAAAATGTTTCCGTATGTCATCCGTATGTCATCCGTTTTTTGCGGATCCGCAAAAAAACGGAAACATGTATAGATTTCAATAAGCAAATACATTTGTTTGGATTTCTTTTAAAAAATAAATAAATAATAATAATAATTAAAATTTAATTTCCAGGAACGGAATCCGCATAAAACGGATGACATACGTAATGACATCCGAATGTCTTCCGTTTTTTGCGGATCCATTGACTTTGTATTGTACCAGGATCCGAATTTTGCGGAAAAGAATAGGACATGTTTTATATTTAAACGGACATGCGGAACGGAACGACGGAAACGGACAGCACACATTGTCCTGTCCGATTTTTTCCAGGACCCATTGAAAATGAATGGGTCCAGATCTGGTCCAGATCTGTTCCGCAAAAAAACAGAACAGATCAGGAAAGAAAAAATGGACGTGTGAATGGACTCTAATTTTGAGTGTGACTCCAAATCCAGACCTCCATGGGTTGAAAAATTTGATTTCCATTTTTTTTTTTGTGTGATTTTGTTGTCAGCACATTCAACTATGTAAAGAACAAAGTATTTCAGAAGAATATTTAATTAACTCAGATCTAGGATGTGTTATTTTTGTGTTCCCTTTATTTTTTTGAGCAGTGTATATTGCACCCGAACTTGATATATACTATTGTATCAGAAAGTGATTTCCTTTATGTCTCTATCCCAAGTTGGTAAAGTGAATGTCACTTTAGGTGCTGTTGGTGCATATACCACAGGAATGCAGTGTGTTCATGTATCATCCAAAGGGTTCAAGTGCTACTGAACTTAAAGTCTCTCTCAACACTTCTCTTTGGAATAAAGGTGGATTGTTTATCAATATTCGGCTTACCGTTTGGTGCCAACTGTCTCCCGGTTGCTTGGAACAGAGCTTTAGATACTCGCCAGCATATTCAGTTGCTCCTTGAGGCAAGCTAGTTTGAATCTCGCGGGAGTTCCAAAGATCGCGGGAGTTCACACTCTATACCGCGACTTCCTTCGGTACAGCGCTCAAAGAGAAGAATGTTTGTTCTTTTTCTATGAGGATTTTTCTGTATGGCCATACAATTTATCGGAGGACTTTAAATACAGGTACATCACTTGTTTCACCAAACGCGTTTCGGGTAGATTCACTCTCCCTTCCTCAGTGGTCAAGTGTCTGCCTGCCTGGCCTCCATTTTATCCTCTCTTTAATTAAACCTACCATTACCTACAAAAATATATATATGCTAAATATAGCTAAAATAAATACATTTGTAAGTGTTTTATTGCTTAAACTAATATATATACATATATATACAGTACAAACCAAAAGTTTGGACACACCTTCTCATTCAAAGAGTTTTCTTTATTTTCATGACTATGAAGGCATCAAAACTATGAATTAACACATGTGGAATTATATACATAACAAACAAGTGTGAAACAATGGAAAATATGTCTATTCTATTCTAGGTTCTTCAAAGTAGCCACCTTTTGCTTTGATCACTGCTTTGCACACTCTTGGCATTCTCTTGATGAGCTTCAAGAGGTAGTCCCCTGAAATGGTCTTCCAACAGTCTTGAAGGAGTTCCCAGAGATGCTTAGCACTTGTTGGCCCTTTTGCCTTCACTCTGCGGTCCAGCTCACCCCAAACCATCTCGATTGGGTTCAGGTCCGGTGACTGTGGAGGCTAGGTCATCTGGCGCAGCACCCCATCACTCTCCTTCATGGTCAAATAGCCCTTACTTTCAAAGTTTTCCCAATTTTGGGAAATTTTCGGCTGACTGACTGACCTTTATTTCTTAAAGTAATGATGGCCACTCTTTTTTCTTTACTTAGCTGCTTTTTTCTTGCCATAATACAAATTCTAACAGTCTATTCAGTAGGACTATCAGCTGTGTATCCACCTGACTTCTCCTCAACGCAACTGATGGTCCCAACCCCATTTATAAGGCAAGAAATCCCCCCAAAAAAAAGAAAAGAATTAACCCCTTCCTGCCACAGTCAGGTCAGGAATGGGTTAATTCACAAACAGCTGGATCACAGCTAACTTTACAACAATAATGGGTTGCTCTCACAACAAGAATCTTAGCTGAGAGCTTTCCAACAGCTTTTCTTAGCAGTAACAGCCTTTCACAATGATCAAATGACCAGAGACCACTTTAGCTGTTCTCTAGGATCTTGTCACAATAGGTAGGTAAGCGGGGAAATAACCAAACACAGGAAAACAAATGACTAGGCCCAAAAGCTAGAGAGAAAAGGGTCACCTACTAGCGATCCCTGAAAGCTTTCCCTAAACTGCTGTGCCCCTGTGCATACCCTTATGGTGGTTATGCACATGCCTTTATGCCTAAACCTAAACACCCTGGGCAAACCCTAAGCAGCAAGGAAAAGAGAAGAGGCAACCTGCTTCTTCAAACCAGGAGGAAGCAAGGGTCTCTCTAGAGTCTCCCTTGCATTCACAGGGCAAGGCGTGACAGATCTTCACTATGACTACAGTTGTGTACAGCATTGTCACAGCGATCTGCAGCATCACTGGGCCCCAGTTATTCACTTTTATACGGCATTTTACAGTTAACAGCTTACTGCCACAACATATAAAATCATTTGGGTAGCATGGTGGCTCAGTGGTTAGCACTGGTGCCTTGCAGTGCTGGGGTCCTAGGTTCAAATCTGACCAAGGACAACATCTGCATGGAGTTTGTATGTTCTCCCTATGTTTGCGTGGGTTTCCTCCAGGTACTCTGGTTTCCTCCCACACTCCAAAGTCATACTGATATGGACCTTAGATTGTGAGCCCCATGGGGAACAGTTGGATGCTAATGTCTGTAAAGTGCTGTGGAATATAGTAGTGCTATATAAGTGCATAAAATAATTAAATGTGGCAGTGAGCAAGTGGTTAAATTTTCCACCTAGCTCTGAGATTGGAGTCAATAACCTGGTTGGCTCCACTTCCAGTTACACTAATAGGTTGATCAGCTGGAACTTTATTGGTTGCCAAGGCAACCCTTTCAGCACAGCTATGCACAGTGATTTGGATGGGTGAACTGCTAACACCAACATCCTTACTTTTTTGGAGCAAACATTGTGTACCATTTGGCCTGGACTCACACTACATTATGGTTGCAGCATATGGTATGGAATGTTTGAAATGCTTAAAGGGCTTGTCACATGAAAAATATTCTAGTTTTCAAACCAGCACCTGGATCTGAATACTTTTGTAATTCCATGTAATTAAAAATGTTGTATAGCCACTGAGTTATTCAATAAAATGCATCTGTGCGGCGCCACCTGCTATTTGTTTTTTTTCTTATTTCTTTGTCCTGCTCACTGAGATGGCCGCACATACTCAGTTTCATCCTTTTACTGCCTCCTGAGTTGTGATAGGGAGAGAGGTCCAGCAGAAAAGACAAGCCCCTTGAGCTACCAGCTTAGTATAAATCTAGCAGAGTAATGAATAGGGAGATCTCTGGATCCATGTGAGGTACAGGGCTGGTTCTAGCTTTGTTAAAAAGAGATTGTCATGTACTATATGATGTCTGATTTTCATTTTTTACATTAATCATTGGATACCATCTTTAAAGAGGTTGTCCAGGCTACAGACATTGATGACCTGTCCTTAGTAGTGATGAGCGGCAGGGGAATATTTGGTAGAATATTCATCATATATTCGCGAATCCGAGATTATTTTCTTGATCACGAAAAATCGGCAATGTAATATTCGCGTAATGTGCGCAAAATACAGGCGTGGGTCACTATAGCTACATTTTTCAAGCTGCTAGAAGATTTCTGAGACTGGAGAAAATGGTTGGCACGGCAGAACATTACAATATCTTTAAATGCAGATAGAGTGCTCCAATATATTCGCAATTGCGAAATCGGCTTTAATGATGCGAATATTTTGGTGCAACTTTTAACAGGTCTGATACTTATTAGTGATTGGTGCACTAAGTATTGTTGTGAACTTGTGACATCACAGCAAGATGTATGTACTGTATGTAGCATGTATGTATGGACAGCAGAACCTATCAGCTACACTATATCACTATCTAATCTACACTGTCTATCTCCCACTAACTATCTGTATTATATAAAAGCTAACTAACTAACTAACTAACTATCTAATGTAATGACACAGGAAAGCAGAGAGCACAGCAATGACACTGCTGTCTCTCTCAGATCTGCAAAATACTGCATACAAGGGCTGCTGGGGAGGTTCTTATATAGTAAGGGGTAGGCAACTTTCCTATTGGTTGCTAGGGATGTTGCTAAAACAAATCTAGAATATTCAAAATTACTAATATATATCACTATATTCTAAATATTAGCGAATTCTCGAAGTGCTGATATTCACAATTAATATTCGCTATTCGAATATTCACGCCCCAACACTAATCCTTAGGATAGGTCATGAATAACAAATTGGTGGGATTCCGACACCCCCACCAATTACATGTTTTGGATAGCTGTGGTGCCAGAAGCTATACAGTGTACAGAGCTGGAAGCAGCTCATACACTGTGTAGTGGCCATGTCGGACACAGACACTACATAATGTATGGAACGTTCTGTTTCTGTTCCATACACTGCATATATTCTGGTGCAGCAGCTGCGGAAACAGCTGATCGGTGGGGTGTGCAAAGTGTAGTCCTGAAAAACACTTTTTTTCTAATTTTCTTGCAAGGGGTATAGCTGTAGGGATTGTAGTAATAGCTTTAAGGTCGTAGTTCCTGAGAGGCCAAAACACTAGTATTATGATAACACATGTTAGCTGAGGGCCCAGGAACTTAGGAAGTTATGCCTTTGTCTTAACACAAAAATAGACTTTAGCTGTGTGAGAGGTACTTTTTGAAACAATCAGCCCTTTCTTGTAAAAATCTTTCTCTTTCTGATGCTAGACACAAAGGCCCCCTACCACAGTATCCTAGAAACATAGAAACATAGAATGTGTTGGCAGATAAGAACCATTTGGCCCATCTAGTCTGCCCAATATACTGAATACTATGAATAGCCCCTGGCCCCATCTTATATGAAGGATGGCCTTATGCCTATCCCATGCATGCTTAAACTCCTTCACTGTATTTGCAGCTACCACTTCTGCAGGAAGGCTATTCCATGCCTCCACTACTCTCTCAGTAAAGAGATACTTCCTGATATTACTTTTAAACCTTTGCCCCTCTAATTTAAAACAATGTGCTCTTGTAGCAGTTTTTCTTCTTTTAAATATTTTCTCCTCTTTTACCTTGTTCCCTTTATGTATTTAAAAGTTTCTATCATATCCCCTCTGTCTCGTCTTTCTTCCAAGCTATACATGTTAAGCTTGAAAGAGAAGTGTTTGAGGAATAGCTCACTCTGTGTGCAAACAAGGAACCAGGTGCTCTAGGCGGGAGGATCTGTATCACCCTTACAGATAAATGTAAAATAAATAAATAAATAAATTGGACTGGCACTCTGTATGTGTGGTAATGGAATAAATACAATAAATGATGTAATAAAAGGTGATCACAATTTAATTCCTAAACAAAAATACAATAAAATGCACAATAGGATAAAACATATGTGAACGCTAAAATATGAATAGCAGCACTGATATGGTGGTACGTTCGTTAATCTATGATATGAAGTTCATCTATGGTATAAAGTTCATATATTCGGACCACCAAACTTGGTTGGGTATAGTGGTTGTCCTTTCAATCACAAAATTTTATAGGTGCAAAAGAACGCAAACGAGCGTAATGATTGTGCAGTTTGGGCACAAAGTATGTATGCTGTCGAAACTTCAGCACAGATGAGTTGTCCCCTGAATAGCGGTAAATTGCAGTCACTGTAATGCAGTACACCAAGGTAAGAAAAATATCGGATATTACCTTGAGCCAGCTGAAGTGGAAAACAGAGTCACTCACATATATGGTGCGGCTGATCCCGTACTTGGAGATAAACGCCGAAGCGTGCTGCTTGCTTAGCCGTCTGTATCGCAGAGTATGCTGCGTCCCACGTGATCCGTGACGTCTCCAGTCTGGGACTTCTGGCAGAGTATCGCGAGATCTGGTGCGGCAATCAGAATAGCAAGAGCTATGCTCGGCAGGTCCTAGATGGAGTTTTTTCACTGGAGCGCTCCAGTTGTTACAATGGACTGTTCACAGATTTTTTCATCTGTGTATCCGGAGAAGGCCTTGATTATAATGGGAGTGTATCAGCTTGTTACGCCAGACGCGTTTCGGGGACCTCTTCCCCTTCCTCAGTGGCAGCTGATCTCCCAAACTTTGGAATGAGTTTATATAGACCGCAAAGAGAAATACAAAAAGCGATTTGGATTCCCAGTTCCAATTCTTTGTTCATTATTCCATTTATCATGGATACTGGGACACAAAAAGCGGTCTGGATTTCCAAATTTCAAGATTTTATAATAAGTGCTATTCTGTGCGTTTTTGATGCGGTATTTTGCAACATTGTTTGATTCGGACCTAATTCAATGCTTGTTAAAAGATACATTAAATAAATAGAATAAATGATGCTACAGTAATTATTTATATATAAAAAATATATATAGAATACTAATCTATTCATCAGATCATTATATTTGAATAAAAACATATAACATGCATACAGGTAAATACAAATATAAATAGTTAAGATATATATATATATATATATATATATATATATATATATATGGAAATAAAAATATGAAAATGAAAATGCGAAAATGAAATAAAAAATATATCTATATATATATATATAGAAACATAAAAACACATAATGATGATACATGTTGCTTGATGTCCCAAGATTTGCAGGATTTCAGTATTCAGACATATTCAAAAAAAATGAATGAGATGACAAAGGGGATTCACTTTTTTTTGAATATGTCTGAATACTGAAATCCTGCAAATCTTGGGACATCAAGCAACATGTATCATCATTATGTGTTTTTATGTTTCTATATATATATAGATATATTTTTTATTTCATTTTCGCATTTTCATTTTCATATTTTTATTTCCATATATATATATATATATATATATATATATATATATATATATATATATATATCTTAACTATTTATATTTGTATTTACCTGTATGCATGTTATATGTTTTTATTCAAATATAATGATCTGATGAATAGATTAGTATTCTATATATATTTTTTATATATAAATAATTACTGTAGCATCATTTATTATATTTATTTAATGTATCTTTTAACAAGCATTGAATTAGGTCCGAATCAAACAATGTTGCAAAATACCGCATCAAAAACGCACAGAATAGCACTTATTATAAAATCTTGAAATTTGGAAATCCAGACCGCTTTTTGTGTCCCAGTATCCATGATAAATGGAATAATGAACAAAGAATTGGAACTGGGAATCCAAATCGCTTTTTGTATTTCTCTTTGCGGTCTATATAAACTCATTCCAAAGTTTGGGAGATCAGCTGCCACTGAGGAAGGGGAAGAGGTTCCCGAAACGCGTCTGGCGTAACAAGCTGATACACTCCCATTATAATCAAGGCCTTCTCCGGATACACAGATGAAAAAATCTGTGAACAGTCCATTGTAACAACTGGAGCGCTCCAGTGAAAAAACTCCATCTAGGACCTGCCGAGCATAGCTCTTGCTATTCTGATTGCCGCACCAGATCTCGCGATACTCTGCCAGAAGTCCCAGACCGGAGACGTCACGGATCACGTGGGACGCAGCATACTCTGCGATACAGACGGCTAAGCAAGCAGCACGCTTCGGCGTTTATCTCCAAGTACGGGATCAGCCGCACCATATATGTGAGTGACTCTGTTTTCCACTTCAGCTGGCTCAAGGTAATATCCGATATTTTTCTTACCTTGGTGTACTGCATTACAGTGACTGCAATTTACCGCTATTCAGGGGACAACTCATCTGTGCTGAAGTTTCGGCAGCATACATACTTTGTGCCCAAACTGCACAATCATTACGCTCGTTTGCGTTCTTTTGCACCTATAAAATTTTGTGATTGAAAGGACAACCACTATACCCAACCAAGTTTGGTGGTCCGAATATATGAACTTTATACCATAGATGAACTTCATATCATAGATTAACGAACGTACCACCATATCAGTGCTGCTATTCATATTTTAGCGTTCACATATGTTTTATCCTATTGTGCATTTTATTGTATTTTTGTTTAGGAATTAAATTGTGATCACCTTTTATTACATCATTTATTGTATTTATTCCATTACCACACATACAGAGTGCCAGTCCAATTTATTTATTATACATGTTAAGGTCCTTTAATATTTTCTGGTAAGTTTTATCCTGCAATCCATTGTTTAGTAGCTCTTCTCTGAACTCTCTCCAAAGTATAAATATCCTTCTGGAGATATGGTCTCCAGTACTGCGCACAATACTCCAAATGAGGTCTCACTAGTGCTCTGTAGAGCGGCATGAGCACCTCCCTCTTTCTACTGTTAATTCCTCTCCCTATACACCCAAGCATTCTGCTAGCATTTCCTGCTGCTCTATGACATTGTCTGCCTACCTTTAAGTCTTCTGAAATAATGACCCCTAAATCCCTTTCCTCAGATAGTGAGGTTAGGACTGCATCACTGATTTTATATTCTGCTCTTGGGTTTTTATGCCCCAAGTGCATTATCTTGCACTTATCAACATTAAATTTTAGTTGCCAGATTTTTGACCATTCCTCTAGTTTTCCTAAATCCTTTTCCATTTGGTGTATCCCTCCAGGAATATCAACTCTGTTACAAATCTTTGTGTCATCAGCAAAAAGACACAGCTTACCATCGAGGCCTTCTGCAATTTTGCTGATAAAGATATTAAACAATTTGGGTCCCAGAACAGATCCCTGAGGTACCCCACTGGTAACAAGACCATGGTCTGAATATACTCTATTGACTACAACCCTCTGTTGTCTGTCCTTCAGCCATTGCCTGATCCATTCAACATTATGAGAGTCCAAGCTCAAAGACTGCAATTTATTGATAAGCCTTCTATGTGGGACTCTATCAAAAGCCTTACTAAAGTCTAGATAAGCGATGTCTACTGCACCTCCGCCATCTATTATTTTAGTCACCAAATCAAAAAAATCAATAAAATTAGTTTGACATGATCTCCCAAAAGTAAACCCATGCTGTTTTTTATCTTTCAATCTATGGGATTTTAGATGTTCCACAATCCTCTCCTTTAAATAGGGTTTCCATTAATTTCCCCACTATTGATGTCAGGCTTACTGGCCTATAGTTGCCCGATTCCTCCCTGCTACCTTTCTTGTAAATGGGCACAACATTTTCTAATTTCAAATCTTTTGGGACGACTCCTGTTACCAGTGATTGGTTAAATAAATCTGTTAATGGTTTTGCTAGTTCACCACTAAGCTCTTTTAATGGCTTCTGGTGTATCCCATCAGGCCCCTGTGACTTATTTGTATTAATTTTAGACAGCTGACTTAGAACCTCTTCCTCTGTAAAGACACATGCATCAAAAGATTCATTAGTCTTCCTCCCTAACTGAGGTCCTTTTCCTTCATTTTTCTTTGTAAAAACTGAACAGATGTATTCATTGAGGCAGTCAGCTAGTTCTTTTTCTTCTCCCATATACCTTCCTTCTTTTGTTTTTAGTTTGGTAATTCCTTGTTTTAGTTTCCTTTTTTCATTTATGTATCTGAAGAATATCTTATCACCTTTTTTCACTGACTGAGCTAATTTCTCTTCTGCCTGTGCTTTAGAAGCTCTTATAACTTGATTGGCCTCTCTCTGCCTAATCTTATAAATTTCCCTGTCATCCTTTTTTTTTTTAAATTACTTAATGCTATCTTTTTGTTTTTAATGATTTTGGCCACTTCTGTGTACCACAGTGGTCTCTTCCTTTTTTTTTGCTTTTACTGACTAGCCTAATGCAATTATCTGTTGCCTTCAATAGTGCCACTTTTAAGTAGTCACATTTCTCCTGGACTCCATTGAAACTGTTTCAATCTGATAGGGACTCGTATACCTCTAATCTAATTTTAGAAAAGTCAGTTTTTCTTAAATCGAACTTTTGTTTTTCTGTGGTGTGACTCAGTCAATGTACTTCTAGTAAGGGGATGTAAGCTCGGCCCGTTTCTCGGTGTTGGAGGTGGTCCCTTTCCCTGAGAGGAGAGGTGACTGGGACAAGAGGATTCTCCAAAAAGAGTCCTCTTGGATCTATCGCTTTCAATCCCAGTCCCCTCTCGGTCTCAATGAGAGACTAAACTTTGCATGTTTTATTTAATATCCTCCTTGTCTTAGGGTTAATTTTGACATCCCTCAGTAATCTTTCCAAATATCACTGGTATGTGACCCAGGGTTCTGGGCTGATCAGTGCGAAAAGCACCACTAAAATAAGGGGTGTTCAAGACTGAATCCCCATATCTAATTAATAACACTACCTTGTACCTCTTGATTTTATCAAAATCAATATAGAGGTAGGTGTGTGGATGTATCAAATTTTGTTAATATCCTCCCTCAGTATCATATTGTGCTGTTTGTCTTGTGATTCATTACTGTTCAAAAATTTAAAAAAAGGGGGTTGTTCCCGAGGGTTCTCTAAAATTATTGCGCCCCCAGGTTATTATTTTTATTATCTGGTGGCACTTCCATACTTAGGGCATGCCATCCACAGCCGTTTTCAGCTTTTACCGACTGGCTCATTTATTCAAACCCCCTGTGATTCTTCATGCATTGACAGCACGGCCCCTGTTATCTTCCGGTGCCGGCATCGGGCCCTATGCGGCTCACGATGCGTTCCACGGTACCGGAAGTGACGCAGGCCGGAAGTCCTGTGCGTTCCATCATGCGCTCCAGGAGACCGGAAGTGCCTTCTGACGTCCGGGCCCTCTGTATCTGTATTGGCATTACACCTGGGCCCTCAGCCTATACTCACTGGCCCCCTCATTAACCCCCATGTGCTCGCATGGTTAACATGGTCCTTGTTATCTTCCGGTGCCGGCATCGGGCCCTATGCGGCTCACGATGCGTTCCATGGCACCGGAAGTGACGCTGGCCGGAAGCCTGATGCGTTTCACCATGCGCTCCAGGAGACCGGAAGTGGTTTTTCCGGCGTCCAGGCGCATTCATCAGACCCTATAAATGGGTTTTATTTCCACCTGCACTCCACCTGGGCCCAAAGCAGGCTACTGGGGGAGCCAATGGCCAGCATCAACACCATGTAAGTCTTTTATGCTACTTGAATCTGCAGGAGTTATTTATAGAGCTGCGAGTGATGTTAATATATACTGAAGTGTCCCTTTGTATATACACTTTTTTCAGGTATCACGTATTGATGTAGCTATCTTGCCATCTGGTAATACTATATCTACGCCTCCTCCTATGAACATCTATAGCTAAGTATCGTTCCTATATATATTAACGCTATCATTGGTCACATCTGTATCTGTACTGGACTCTGTCCTTTTCTACCTACCTCCTGATGAGCCTGATTCTATACAGGCGAAACGCGTTGAGGTCTGTGTAACAAGATGTGCATTTTTTTAAAAACGTGCGTATTATTTATCTGAGAGGATTGGTGATTTCCTGTGTATCTGGATCCCTCCCCACTCCTTCTCTTTTTGTATATGTTTTTTTGAATTTCGGAGAAGACAGGTGGTGACCCTGATCACCTGAGCCACCTGCCCATTCCCCCGTTATATTTTGATATTATCGTTGTATACCTATCATTATTCCCTGGCTAGGGTCAAACTAGGGAGTCGACAGGTATAGGTTCGGGGACAGGGAACCTCCACCATCAGGGGGTTACCCTGGGCTGAGCAGTATTTAGGGCATTTAGGGTAAGCATCAAGTCTGCCCTGCCCTTTTCCCTCAGACCCTATCGTATTTATATAATAATTTTTTCGATTTTGATCCTCGGACCACCGTAAGTCTATTGATAGTCCTTGTATCACTAGCACATGTCCTCTGTTAGGGGTTACTACTCCCCTGTCAAAAGAAATTTATATATAAACCTTTTGAAATTGTAGCACTCACTGTTGGTATATACATACCTATACCCACTGTATCACTATTAAAGGTATTTTTAAAAGTCACTTATTCTAAATAGCGATATACTTAAAAACCCACGTGACAATATTAATCTAATAATAATCTAAACATTAGGCTCTTGTACTTCTAGTAAACCACACTGACTGATGATCACTAGATCCCAAGCTTTCCCCTATAGTAATATCAGATACCAAATTCCCATTTGTAAATACTAAATCTAAAATGGCCTCCTTCCAGGATGGCTCCTCAACTACTTGCTATAGAGATAATCCCAGTAGGGAATTTAGAATATCTGTACTCCTGGCAGAACTAGCAATTTTGGTTTTACAGTTTACATCAGGAAGATTAAAGTCTCCCATAATGATATCTTCCCCTTTCAATGTCATTTTAGCTATTTACTCAGCTAGTAGATCATCTAATTCTTTGACTTGGCCAGGTGGTCTATATATCACACCTACACGAGTTACCTTATCATTATCAAGCTGCAATATAACCCAAACTGACTCTAAATTGGTCTCGCTAACTTGTATTAAATTAGATTTTAGGCTATCTTTCACATACAGGGCCACCCCTCCCCCTTTCTTGCCTTCCCTGTCTTTCCTATATAGAGAGAACCCTGGTATTGTTATATCCCAGTCATTACTCCTATTGAACCATGTCTAAGTAACAGCCACTAAATATATATTCTATGATGCCATTATAGACTCAAGTTCATTGATCTTATTCCCTAAACTGTGGACCCAAACCAGAACTTTGCTGAAAAAGTTCGGGTATGAGTTCGGTGTTCAGGCATTTAATAAAGCTTTTAAAAGGCTGCAGGGCAGCCAATTAACAAGCTTTTAAGCTGTGTGTACTTAGAAGTAGGGTTGAGCGAACCCGAACTGTAAAGTTCGGGTTCGAACCGAACTTAAGGATTTTTAGACCCCGAACCCGAGCATTTCCGTAAAAGTTCGGGTTCGGTGTTCTGCACTTTCTTGGCGCTTTTTGAAAGGCTGCACAGCAGCCAATCAACAAGCGTCATACTACTTGCCCCAAAAGGCCATCACAGCCATGCCTACTAAAGGCATGGCTGTGATTGGCCAGAGCAGCATGTGACCCAGGCTCTATATAAGCTTGAGTCACGCAGCGCTGCACGTCACTCTGCTGCTACAAGTGTAGGGAGAGGATGCTGCTAGACTTGTGATTTCAGGGAGAGAATAGGAGAGTATCTAACTTAGCGATCTACCTAGAAACTGTTGTGTGAGTGCAGGACACAATCTTTTTTATAATTCTGTTAGTTAGTCAGGTGGGTGGAGGCGGCGGCCATTTTATGCATGCTCAGTGCACCAGCACTGCATTTGAGCTTTTGGGACATTGCAAATCACCATTTTTTGGGGGCAAACTACAACATCTGTATTAGTCAGTGTGTAATTTAAGGTATAAATACACCCATCATTTTCTGTGGTTTGAAAAACACACTTTTTTTCTTCTTCAAAAAACAGTATTTTCCAGATCTGCAAGTGTTAAATTCAAGTTTAATATATACAGCTTTCATATTCTGTTAGCAAAAAATACTTTTTTTGGCAATCTGCAACATCTGTATTAGTCAGTGTGCAATTTAAGGTAGAAATGCACCCATCATTTTCTGGCACTTTTTTGACAAAAAACACTATTTTCAGGCCTTGCAGCATCAGCACGTGTGAAATTACAGGCTTATATACTGCTGTCAAATTCAGTTGTTAAATAAACACTAGTTTGGACACAAAAAATTTAGTTGGCAGCCTTTGATGCAGATGTCATTGTGAGATACACCCTTAATACATTTGGGTTACATTCAGAGATTTTAAATACCGCCATTTGGTGCACCAATATTGAATTCAGGCCTACACTGGTTCAGGCCCTGTGAGATACACCCTCTACATACAGGGATTTGAAATACAGCCATTTGAAATACAGCCATTTTGTGAAAAGATATATTTACTTCAGGCCTACACTAGTTCAGACTGTGTGAGATACCCCCCTACATACATGGGTTTGAATCAGGCATTTGAAATACAGCCATTTAAAATACAGCCATTTTGGGTAAAAAAATATTTACTTCAGGCCTACAGTGGTTCAGACCGTGTGAGATACCCCCCTACATACAGGGGTTTGAATCAGGCATTTGAAATACAGCCATTTGAAATGCAGCCATTTTGTGTAGAGATATATTTACTTCAGGCCTACACTGGTTCAGACCGTGTGAGATACCCCCCTACATACAGGGGTTTGAATCAGGCATTTGAAATACAGCCATTTTAAATACAGCCATTTTGGGTAAAAAAATATTTACTTCAGGCCTACAGTGGTTCAGACCGTGTGAGATACCCCCCTACATACAGGGGTTTGAATCAGGCATTTGAAATACAGCCATTTGAAATGCAGCCATTTTGTGTAGAGATATATTTACTTCAGGCCTACACTGGTTCAGACCGTGTGAGATACACCCTCTACATACAGGGGTTTGAATCAGGCATTTGAAATACAGCCATTTAAAATACAGCAATTTTGGGCAAAGAAATATTTACTTCAGGCCTACAGTGGTTCAGACCGTGTGAGATACCACCTCTACATACAGGGGTTTGAACAAGGCATTTGAAATACAGTCATTTTGTGCAAAGATATATTTACTTCAGGCCTACACTGGTTCAGGCCCTGTGAGATACACCCTCTACATACAGGGGTTTGAATCGGGCATTTAAAATACAGCCATTTAAAATATAGCCATTTTGGGCAAATAAATATTTACTTCAGGCCTACAGTGGTTCAGACCGTGTGAGATCCCCCCCTACTTACAGGGGTTTGAATCAGGCATTTGAAAGACAGCCATTTGAAATACAGCCATTTTGTGCAAAGATATATTTAATTCAGGCCTACAGTGGTTCAGACCGTGTGAGATACCCCCTCTACATACAGGGGTTTGAATCGGGCAATTGAAATACAGCCATTTGAAATACAGTCATTTTGTGCAAAGATACATTTACTTTAGGCCTACACTGATTCAGACCGTGTGAGATACCCCTTACATGCAGGGGTTTGAATCAGGCATTTGAAATGCAGCCATTTAAAATACAGCCATTTTGTGCAAAGATATATTTACTTCAGGCCTACAGTGGTTCAAGCCCTGTGAGATACCCCCTCTACATACAGGGGTTTGAATGAGGCATTAGAAATACAGCCATTTAAAATACAGCCATTTTGGGCAAATAAATATTTACTTCAGGCCTACAGTGGTTCAGACAGTGTGAGATACCCCCTCTACATACAGGGGTTTGAATCAGGCATTTGAAATACAGGCATTTGAAATACAGCCATTTTGGACAAATAAATATTTAATCTAGGCCTACACTGGTTTAGACCGTGTGAGATACACCCTTTACATAATGTCGTTCTATTCTACTATTAATTTAACACCCATTTAGGGCAAGATCCTAAATTTGAAAAATATGAGGAGAGCGTCAAATAAGGGATGTGGCCCAGGTCGTGGTGCTGCTGGTGGAGCTCCTGTTGCAGGGAGAGGACGTGGTCGATCTGCTGCAGCTACACGCACAAGTTAAACCCCTTCCTCATGGGCGGGTAGGCGACAAAAGCTGCAGCGGTATTTGGTCGGGCCTAATGCTGCTCTACGAATGGTGAGGCCTGAACAAGTACAGGCGATAGTAGATTGGGTTTCTGACAGTGGATCCAGTTCCTTCACATTGTCTCCCACCCAGTCTCCTGCTGAAAGACCACAGTTGGCACCTGCAGCCGATGTCCATCAGTCTTTCACCTCCTTCCCTTGTAAATCAGCCAAGCAGTCTGAACCCCAAGTCATGCAGCAGTCTCTTCTGCTTTTTGACGACTCTGTTATCAGGGTGTCCCAGGGCCATCCACCTAGCCCTGCCCCAGAAGTGGAAGAGATTGTGTGCACTGATGCCCAACCACTTATGCTACAGGACATGGGAAAACCATCCTACCCCGTCTTTGATGATGACGAAACACAGGTGCCAACTGCTGCGGCTTTCTGCAGTCTGCAGACCGACAAGTAGGGCAGGGTAAAGAGTGGTTGGAAGATGATGTGAAGAATGATGAGGTACTAGACCCCACATGGAATCAAGGTCATGCGAGTGACGTGTGCAGTTTGCCCAACCACTTATTTTTCAAGATGAGTACATGGGAGGACCATCGCAGCACGTCTCGGATGATGACGAAACACAGGTGCCAACTGCTGGGGCTTTCGAAAGTGTGCAGACCGACAAGGAAGTTGGGGGTGAAGACTGAGTGGAAGATGATGTGGAGGACGATGAGGTACTCGACCCCACATGGAATCAAAGTCATGCGAGTGACCTATGTAGTTCGGAGAAAGAGGCGGTGGTCGCACAGATCCACCAGCACAGCAGAAGAGGGAGCTGGGTGCAAAAGCAGAGCGGCTGTCCTCTAGACAGTACGCCTCCTACTGCCCATCACAGCAAGGGACCAAGCACACTAAAGCCAGCTCCAAGGAGATCCCTGGCATGGCAGTTCTTCAGACAATGTGCTGACAACAAGACATGAGTGGTTTGCACGCTGTGCAATCAGAGCCTGAAGCGAGGCATAAACGTTCTCAACCTGAGCACAACCTGCATGACCAGGGATTTAAGTGCAAAGCACGAGCTGCAGTGGAGTAGACACCTCAAAAACCAAGAAAGGTCTCTGGCTCCTCCTGCTTCCTCTTCTGCTGCAGTCGCGGCCTCTTCATCCACCTCTGGAGTGACAGTGCCACCTGGCACCCCACAAACAGAGGATCTGCCAGTAAACACCAACACCTGGGTCAGTCACCAAGCATCTCCACAATGTCCCACAGAAGCGTTCAGCTCTACATATCCTAAACGCTGGAGTACCCTCTTAACCACCCGCGATCCCTAGCCCTGAATGCCAGCATTTCTAAATTACTTGCCTTTGAAATGCTGTCATTCCGTCTGGTGGAGACGGATAGTTTTAAAGGCCTTATGGCGGTGGCTGTCCCACAGTACGTCGTGCCTAGCCGCCACTACTTTTCAAGGCGAGCCATCCCTTCCCTCCACAACCAAGTAAGGGACAAAATCAGGTGTGCACTGCGCAACTCTATCTGTGGCAAGGTGCACCTGACTACGGACACGTGGACCAGTAAGTGCGGTCAGGGCCGTTATATCTCCATAACAGCACACTGGGTAAATGCAGTGGCGGCTGGGCCTGAGGCGGATAGCAGTTTGGCGCAGGTCCTTCCACCACCGAGGATTGCAGGACTTTTCTCATTGCCTCATGTTGTCTCCTCCTCCTACTCCGCTTCCTCCTCTACCGACTCCTCATCCAGTCAGCGTAACACCTTCACCACCAACTTCAGCACAGCCAAGGGGAAACGACAGCAGACTGTTTTTAAACTCATCTGTTTGGGGGAAAACCCCCACACCGCGCATGAGCTGTGGAAGGGCATGGAATAACAGACCGATAAGTGGTTGGTGCCGCTGAGCAGCTCTGGGGCTAGTCGGTTTGACGCACATCCCTTGCCTGGTGCATGTATTGAATTTGGAGGTGCAGATGTCCCTGAAAAATTACCCGATATGTCAGAGCTGCTGTAGAAAGTGCGGGCCATCTGTGCGCACTTTGGGCGTTCTCACCCTGCTGCTGCTCGCCGGTCTGCGCTGCAGCGTAACTTCGGCCTTCATATGCAAAGTACCACCTTGCACATGCTGGAGAGGCTGTGAGAGCAGCAGCAGAGCCGTCTGAGCCGTACAGCGCTGGAGTCGGGACACAGTAAGAGGCCGGAAGAGGCCTGCATCGCATCGCTCCAAAGAGGTAAGTATAAGTGTTATTTTTTTTTTATATATATATATATATATATATATATATATATATATACAATACTTTGTTTTACTGGCACATGATTGGGGGGGGCTATTACTGGCACTTGATTGGGGGGGCTATTACTGGCACTTGATTGGGGGGCTATTACTGGCACTTGATTGGAGAGGCTATTACTGGCACTTGATTGGGGGGGCTATTACTGGCACTTGATTGGGGGGCTATTACTGGCACTTGATTGGGGGGGGCTATTACTGACACTTGATTGGGGGGGCTACTACTGGCACTTGATTGGGGGGGCTATTACTGGCACATGATTGGGGGGGCTATTACTGGCACATGATTGGGGGGGCTATTACTGGCACATGATTGGGGGGGTTATTACTGGCACATGAAACCCCAAAGTCACAATTTTGAGGTACCTTTTGCTCAGGGGGTATGGATTAATTAGAATACAGTAACAGATGTTTCAGATAATGGACACGTAATAATTAAATTAGCATAAGTGAAAAAGAGAAATACACGTGCTTCTAAAATTACCTTTATTTATATATTATGGGTAATAAGACAAACCTACTGATAATCAAAATGTGAAAAAATAGCACTCGCCTAACAATAAAAATATATGGAATAGATAAGTTAACAGGGACGGTGCAGGTATAAGCAATATCTCTGGGGTGGCAGATGTAAGGAGGCTGGGTAGATTCAAAATCTATCCCTATCCGGCCCTGACAGTAGTCTCTGTCCAGGGATGCCCCCTAATGGAACTGGATCCACTGTTAGCAACCCAGGTGAAAGACTGATGGACATCGGCTGCAGGTGCCAACTGTGGTCTTTCAGCAGGAGACTGGGTGGGAGACAATGTGAAGGAACTGGATCCACTGTCAGCAACCCAATCTACTATCGCCTGTACTTGTTCAGGCCTCACCATTCGTAGAGCAGCATTAGGCCCGACCAAATACCGCTGCAGGTTTTGTCGCCTACTCGCACCTGAGGAAGGGGTTTCTCTTGTGCGTGTAGCTGGCACAGATCGACCACGTCCTCTCCCTGCAACAGGAGCTCCACCAGCAGAAGCACGACCTGGGCCACATCCCTTATTTGATGCTCTCCTCATATTTTTGAAATTTAGGATCTTGCCCTAAATGGGTGTTTAATTAATAGTAGAATAGAACGACAGTATAGAAAGGGTGTATCTCACGCGGCCTGAACCAGACTAGGCCTCAATAAAAAAAATTTCCACCCTAAAATGGCTGTATTTCAAATGCCTAATTCTAACCCCTGTATGTAGAGGTAGTATCTCAGATGGCCTGAACCTCTGTAGGCCTGCAGTAAATATATCTTTGCACAAAATAGCTGTATTTCAAATGGCTGTATTTCAAATGCCTAATTCAAACCCCTGTATGTATAAGGGGGATCACACACGCCCTGAATCAGTGTAGCCCTGAAGTAAATATATACAGTACAGACCAAAAGTTTGGACACACCTTCATATTCAAAGAGTTTTCTTTATTTTCATGACTATGAAGGCATCAAAACTATGAATTAACACATGTGGAATTATATACATTACAAACAAGTGTGAAACAACTGAAAATATGTCATATTCTAGGTTCTTCAAAGTAGCCACCTTTTTCTTTGATTACTGCTTTGCACACTCTTGGCATTCTCTTGATGAGCTTCAAAAGGTAGTCCCCTGAAATGGTCTTCCAACAGTTTTGAAGGAGTTCCCAGAGATGCTTAGCACTTGTTGGCCCTTTTGCCTTCACTCTGCGGTCCAGCTCACCCCAAACCATCTCGATTGGGTTCAGGTCCGGTGACTGTGGATGCCAGGTCATCTGGCGCAGAACCCCATCACTCTCCTTCATGGTCAAATAGCCCTTACTTTCAAAGTTTTCCCAATTTTTCGACTGACTGACTGACCTTCATTTCTTAAAGTAATAAAGGCCACTCGTTTTTCATTACTTAGCTGCTTTTTTCTTGCCATAATACAAATTATAACAGTCTATTCAGTAGGAGTATCAGCTGTGTATCCACCTGACTTCTCCTCAACGCAACTGATGGTCCCAACCCCATTTATAAGGCAAGAAATCCCACTTATTAAACCTGACAGGGGACACCTGTGAAGTGAAAACTATTTCAGGGGACTACCTCTTTAAGCTCATCAAGAGAATGCCAAGAGTGTGCAAAGCAGTAATCAAAGAAAAAGGTGGCTACTTTGAAGAACCTAGAATATGACATATTTTCAGTTGTTTCACACTTGTTTGTTATGTATATAATTCCACATGTGTTAATTCATAGTTTTGATGCCTTCAGTGTGAATCTACAATTTTCATAATCATGAAAATAAAGAAAACTCTTTGAATGAGAAGGTGTGTACTGTATTTGCACAAAAAGGCTGTATTTCAAATGGCTGAATCAAACCTCTGTATGTATAGGGGGGATCACACACGCCCTGAATCAGTGTAGGCCTGAAGTAAATATATATTTGCACAAAAAGGCTGTATTTCAAATGGCTGTATTTCAAATGCCTAATTCAAACCCCTGTATGTACTGTAGAGGTGGTATCTCAAAGGGCCTGAACCTCTGTAGGCCTGAAGTAAATATATCTTTGCACAAAATGGCTGTATTTCAAATGGCTGTATTTAAATGTCTGATTCAAACCCCTGTATGTAGAGGTGGTATCTCAGAGGGCCTGAACCTCTGTAGGCCTGAAGTAAATATATCTTTGCACAAAATGGCTGTATTTCAAATGGCTGTATTTCAAATGCCTAATTCAAACCCCTGTATGTATATGGGGGATCACACACGCCCTGAATCAGTGTAGGCCTGCAGTAAATATATCTTTGCACAAAATGGCTGTATTTCAAATGGCTGTATTTCAAATGCCTAATTCAAACCCCTGTATGTAGAGGGGGGATCACACACGCCCTGAACCAGTGTAGGCCTGCAGTAAATATATCTTTGCACAAAATGGCTGTATTTCAAATGGCTGTATTTCAAATGCCTAATTCAAACCCCTGTATGTAGAGGAGTTATCTCACAGGGCCTGAACCAGTGTAGGCCTGAATTCAATTCTGGTGCACCAACTGGCGGTATTTAAAATCTTTAAATGTAACCCAAATGTATTAAGGGTGTATCTTACAATAACATCTGCATCAAAGGCTGCCAACTAAATTTTTTGTGCCCAAATGAGTGTTTGTTTAAAAACTGAATTTGACAGCAGTATATAAACCTGTAATTTCATACGTGCTGATGCTGCAAGGCCTGAAAATAGTGTTTTTTTTGCCAAAAAAAGTGTGTTTTTTCATACCCCAGAAAATTATGCGTGTATTTCTACCATAAATTGCACAATGACTAATACAGATGTTGCAGATTGCCCAAAAACTTTTTTTTTTTTGCTAAAAAAATATGAAAGCTATATATATATTAAACTTGAATTTAACACTTTGCGATCTGGAAAATTCTGTTTTTTGAAAGAAAAAAAAGTGTGTTTTTCAAACCCCAGAAAATGATGGGTGTATTTCTACCTTAAATTGCACACTGACTAATACAGATGTTGTAGATTGCCAAAAAAGTCTTTTTTTGCCAACAGAATATGAAAGCTGTAGATATTAAACTTAAATTTAACATTTGCAGTTCTGGAAAATACTGTTTTTTGAAAAAAATTGTGTTTTTAAAACCCCAGAAAATGATGGGTGTATTTCTACCTTAAATTGCACACTGACTAATACAGATGTTGTAGTTTGCCCCCAGAAAATGTTGATTTGCAATGTCCCAAAAGCTTAGATGCAGTGCTGGTGCACTGAGCATGCATAAAATGGCCGCCGCCACCTAACTAAAAGAATTCTAAAAGTTAGTATTTTTTGGTCAATGAGCTCAGGGCAGTGTAAAACGATAGTGCCCTGCACCCACACAACTATTTGTCTGTAGATCGCTGAGTTAGATTCTCTCCTATGCTCTCCCTGAAATCACAAGTCCAGCAGCATCCTCTCTCTACACTTGTAACAGCAGAGTGACGTGCAGCTCTACGTGACTCAAGCTTATATAGAGCCTGGGTCACATGCTGCTCTGGCCAATCACAGCCATGCCATTAGTAGGCATGGCTGTGATGGCCTCTTGGGCAAGAATTATGACGCTTGTTGATTGGCTGCTGTGCAGCCTATCAAAAAGAGCCAAGAAAGCGGCGAACACCGAACCCGAACCCGAACTTTTACGGAAATGTTCGGGTCCGGGGTTCCAAAATCCTAAAGTTCGGTACGAACCCGAACTTTACAGTTCGGGTTCGCTCAACCCTAACTATTACTTGAGGCAAAGCCCATAGGGCAGGAGAGACCGTTTAAATAAAACACGTATAGGTCAGTCTCTCATTAAGACCGTCTGGTGACTGGGATCTGAAGCGATAAATACACTCAGTTTCCTTCTGGAGAATCTTCCGATCCAAGTCACCCCTTCTTGGAGACAGTGGGACGACCTCCAATGCTGAAAAAGTAATAGAATTCAGGTTACCTACTATTTTCTTTAGTGATCACCCCCTGACGAGCCGCGAGTTGCTGAGGAAACGCGTCAGAGTCGCAATATTTCAGGTTATCTTTATACTTTCAGCAGTATACAGGGATTGCAGAATTATTAGGCAAGTTGTATTTTTGAGGATTAATTTTATTATTGAACAACAACCATGTTCTCAATGAACCCAAAAAACTCATTAATATCAAAGCTGAATATTTTTGGAAGTAGTTTTTAGTTTGTTTTTAGTTTTAGCTATTTTAGGGGGATATCTGTGTGTGCAGGTGACTATTACTGTGCATAATTATTAGGCTACTTAACAAAAAACAAATATATACCCATTTCAATTATTTATTTTTACCAGTGAAACCAATATAACATCTCAACATTCACAAATATACATTTCTGACATTCAAAAACAAAACAAAAACAAATCAGTGACCAATATAGCCACCTTTCTTTGCAAGGACACTCAAAAGCCTGCCATCCATGGATTCTGTCAGTGTTTTGATCTGTTCACCATCAACATTGCGTGCAGCAGCAACCACAGCCTCCCAGACACTGTTCAGAGAGGTGTACTGTTTTCCCTCCTTGTAAATCTCACATTTGATGATGGACCACAGGTTCTCAATGGGGTTCAGATCAGGTGAACAAGGAGGCCATGTCATTAGATTTTCTTCTTTTATACCCTTTCATGCCAGCCACGCTGTGGAGTACTTGGACGCGTGTGATGGAGCATTGTCCTGCATGAAAATTATGTTTTTCTTGAAGGATGCAGACTTCTTCCTGTACCACTGCTTGAAGAAGGTGTCTTCCAGAAACTGGCAGTAGGACTGGGAGTTGAGCTTGACTCCATCCTCAACCCGAAAAGGCCCCACAAGCTCATCTTTGATGATACCAGCCCAAACCAGTACTCCACCTCCACCTTGCTGGCGTCTGAGTCGGACTGGAGCTCTCTGCCCTTTACCAATCCAGCTACGGGCCCATCCATCTGGCCCATCAAGACTCACTCTCATTTCATCAGTCCATAAAACCTTAGAAAAATCAGTCTTGAGATATTTCTTGGCCCAGTCTTGACGTTTCAGCTTGTGTGTCTTGTTCAGTGGTGGTCGTCTTTCAGCCTTTCTTACCTTGGCCATGTCTCTGAGTATTGCACACCTTGTGCTTTTGGGCACTCCAGTGATGTTGCAGCTCTGAAATATGGCCAAACTGGTGGCAAGTGGCATCTTGGCAGCTGCACGCTTGACTTTTCTCAGTTCGTGGGCAGTTATTTTGCGCCTTGGTTTTTCCACACGCTTCTTGCGACCCTGTGGACTATTTTGAATGAAACGCTTGATTGTTCGATGATCACGCTTGAGAAGCTTTGCAATTTTAAGAGTGCTGCATCCCTCTGCAAGATATCTCACTATTTTTGACTTTTCTGAGCCTGTCAAGTCCTTCTTTTGACCCATTTTGCCAAAGGAAAGGAAGTTGCCTAATAATTATGCACACCTAATATAGGGTGTTGATGTCATTAGACCACACCCCTTCTCATTACAGAGATGCACATCACCTAATATGCTTAATTGGTAGTAGGCTTTCGAGCCTATACAGCTTGGAGTAAGACAACATGCATAAAGAGGATGATGTGGTCAAAATACTAATTTGCCTAATAATTCTGCACGCAGTGTATATATGTTGGGTATGTTTTTGTATGTAGGGTTTTAACAGGGTGCTGTTCATGGTTCAGGTACGGAGACAATGTGCCTCCACCATTAGGGGGCATTCCTGGGCAGAGACTACTGTCAGGGCCGGATAGGGATAGATTTTGTATCTACCCAGCCTCCTTACATCTGCCACCCCAGAGATATCGCTTATACCTGTACCGTCCCTGTTAACTTATCTATTCCATACAATTTTATTATTAGGCGAGTGCTATTTTTTTTTACATTTTGGTTATCAGTAGGTTTACCCATAATATATAAATAAAGGTATGGATTAATTAGCTGACTAGAGTGTAACACTTTGAGCCTAGAATATTAAACCTTTTCACAAAATTCTAATTTTAAGCTGCATTCATGCAATTCCTTTTAATTTGCATTACTGACATAAATGGACTTTTGCACGATATTCAAATTTTTCTAGTTTCACCTGTACATGCTACAGACATAGTGTTGTGATGTCACAACAATACTTAGTGCACCAATCAATAATATTTACTCAGACCTGATAAAATGTGAAGTTGCATGTATTGCGCATCATTAGTGCCGATTTGCTTAATCACGAAAATAATGACTGGAGATCACGAATTCTAGAATTTGTGAATTTATTGTGAATATTATGCAGAAAATTCACAAAATATTGCAAAAACAAATATTGCCTATGCAGCTCATCATCACTAGTTACTATCCCACTTCTATGTCTCCCTGAAAAAACACTTTGGGCGATGATGGAAGAGGATGTGGCACAGGAGGAAGAGGAGGAGGGGTATCAGGCCAGTCATTCACAAGTGGCTCGGAGGGTGGGTTCCTGCAACAACAGAGGCCAGGTACACAACTGTCCATCCAGGGCGCAGTTTTTCAGGAGGAGGAGGATGATGATGAGGAGGAACCGTGTTCACAGCAGGGTGGCACCCAAAGCAGCTTATGGGCATCAATGCAGCATGGCTGGGGGGATACACAGGTCACAGCCAATATACCTCCCACAGAGGACAGCTTTACATTGCCTCTGGGCGGCCTCGCACACATGGGTGACTACAAGCTGCAGTGCTTGTGCAACGACTGCCAAGTGGCCCACATTCTAATCAGTGCTGATTACTGGGTGGGCACCCTACTGGATCCCTGCTACAAGAACAATGTGCTGTCTTTAATTCTGTCACTGGAGCATGATCGGAAGATGCGCGAGTACAAGCGCACGCTGGTAGTCGTGCTGCTGATGGCATTCATACCTGACAGCGGGGGCTCAGTGAAAGCACAATGCGAAGGCAGAGGAGGAGGAGGAAGAAGTCGTTAAATTGGGCACATGGCCTGACCTTGCCCTTTACACCTTGGAGGTGCTGGTCTGTGCTGCAGCAGGTGTATTGTCCGAATATGTGTTTAGCATGGAAGGGGGACTAATCACAGACATGTGAAGCCGCCTGTCCAAAGCCAACGTGGACAAGCTCACGTTCATTAAAAATGAACCAGGCATGGATCCCACAGGACTTGTCTGTACCTTGTGCTGAGTAGACAAGTATACCGGCCATACCCAGTCATTGTTGTACTCCAGCGCACTTTCTCTTTGCATTCTCTTTTCTATTTCCCAATGTTTTGGGGTCTTCCCAAATTTATTAAAAATAAATAAAGGAAAAAATAATAATAATAAAGGGCAACTTTCCTGCTCTTACCCCCATTTTGCTTCCTTTTACAGCCCTCTAGCCCTTGCTATGACTATTTTACAGCCATTTTAGAGCACCAAAGTTCAGGTCCCCATTGACTTTAATGGGGTTCGGGTTCGAGTTTGTGTCAAGTTCAGATCCCGAACACGAACTTATACCCGAAGTTCGGCCAAACCCAGCAAACCTGAACATCCATTGGTCCGCTCATCCCTACTAATGACCTAAAAACAGCTCATGAAGAAATCCTGTATCTACTCCTTCTAGCCACACAGTGCAATAATGCAATCAAAATCCGTATGGTGGATTTGGAGCTGAAAGAAGTTGAAGGCGATTATCCCTCCAGTTCTCCAAACCATCAGTAGGGATTAAAACAGTTAGTTCTCCTCATTCCATGTAATTGCAAATACTTGTGCTCCTCCTGTCTTCAACCTGTTCTGGGTATCTTCACTAGAACATTTTTATTTCTTTGAGTGCTAGAACAGGTGTCTCTTGAGGTCCAGCAAATATGCCAAGAATAAGTTGAACACAGGAAAACTGCAATAATCGTTAACCACGTGGACTTGACAACAGTTTTTATTCCTTTTGATGGTTTGGAGAAGTGGAAGGTTAATAGCATTTTATTTTTATTTTTTTATCTCAGAATGCACCATAAGAACTATGATTCCTATTGTAATTTCAGAATAATGATGATGTTAATACCTATAGGACTGCAGCAAGCACCACTGTAGTCATACACCAGTCAAAAACTGACTGACACTGTTCTATAGTGCTCATTTACATAGCCAAGTACATAGTACACGAGACACACTGGTGTAATTAGTTGCAAATGTTAAGATACTGCATGTTATTTAATATGTATTGCATTGCATGATATAAATGCATGCACTTTATGCTGCCATGTGGCAGCTGGGAAGCATCTGCTGGAAACAAAGCCAGAATTATTTCTGTGTGCAGATAGCTAACAGTGGAGGTGATTGGTACTAGTCATAAAAGCACAACCGCACACACAGGTCCACAGAGCACCTGATCATCACAAATGATTTGAGGTCAGAGTTAAGGAGTCTAGTCTGTGAATCCTGGAACCAAATAGGCCTGTCACCAAGACCAGCCAGCCTGCAGCTTGTAAAAAACACTGGCCCAGATTCAAGAAGCACTTGCGCGGGAACAAGTGTGATTTGCGCCGCGCAAGTACTGATTTGCTCCTATGCAAATTTGCGGCTGATTCTGTAAACCAGTTAAGCCTGAAATGCTGCCATTTTCCCGCGCACGCAGCCTAGCTGTTCCTGCGCAATTTGCGTGCAATTTTGCGCGGGGTGTAAGTTGCGCCTTCATGGAATTCCCTCAGCGAATATGCAAATTAGGTACTGCCGATGATTCAGAAACATGCGCGTGTGATGCGCATCTTGCGCTGGAAGCGTGCAAGCTTTTTTCCCTGGGCAAACTTGCTCCTGTTAAAAGCAGGGGCAAGTTAGCAAAAGATGGCCAAATGTCATCTGAAGGAGCGCGCAACTTCAGCAGCACCTAGACAGACGATCTGAACAAGCAGATTTGAAATACATCTAAAGAACATCTAAATAGTTATTCTAGATGGCAGTTTGTTCTTATACCTTTTTATCCTATGAGAATAAAACACAAAAACAAGTGTTCCTTGTGCTCTTCAAATGAAAAATGACATTTTCAGATGTTTCTAGAATTTACTTATCTCATTCAAGTACTACACTAAAACAGCTGCACCAATAAAATAAAGGCTATGTATGTTTATTTCTGTTCTTTTATAATTTAAATTCTTTATACAGTAATATAAAATATTTTGGTCCCTTTGGGAGGTGCCATGTCTTGCAAAAGGGCTGAATTTCCTTGCTCAGGGGGGGTAGGAAAAAGCAGGATGAAATTCAGCAAAGAACCAGCGCAAGTCTGCTCCTATTTATTTGCTCAGTGCAAGCAGCTGAGCAGGATTTGCCCTGAAATTATGCTAGCAAACCTCTGCTGAGCCGAAAATTCCTCATTTACATAGGGGCACACCCACTTTGACTTGCACGGCCTTGCGCCCTCAGCTTTGCCTTAAACAGGAGCAAATTAAATGAACAAACGATTCCTGAATCAGGTGGCAATTTGGCAAAATTGCTCCAGCGCAGAGAAATTCAGCTGAGCGGCTCAGGTGTAAGTAATGGGCAAATCTACCTGAATCTGGGCCACTGTGTGACAGACTGTGTGCAACACGGTGTATTGCTTAGAAGGGCATGTCATGACTGAGGAGAATGTGCACAGGCATTGTGAGGATGGAGTTATCGCAACCTAAGAGTACCATTTGAGAACTGTGAAGATTGTGCGGTGATGCTCAATGCTGAGGTACTGTGTATATATCATAGTATATATTTGTATAGTTTTCGATTTTACACTTGGAATATGGAAATTATTATTTTGTTTAAAGGGATCCATGTCTACAGTGTTAAAGAATAATTTCTGTTCTTTCAAAAGTTTTCCTGTTCACAGAACAGAGCCATTTACAATTTTAATGTGTACATGCAGCACGCAGCCCTGCAGGGTGTTGCAAATGTGAGGTCACAGGGGTAGTCACTAACCGAGGGTGTCTTTGGTACTCACAGTTTATAGAAGACCCTGGGCAGGCGTACAGCAGTGATGGAGAGGCTGGCACAGGGGTCCTCTTGGGCGCTCTCTGTGTATAGGGACCAGGCCGATGGTAGGTGAGGTGCCCTGGGTGTTGCAGGTTTAATGTGCCAAGGGCAAGATCCCATCAAGTTCATGACGCCAGTGCCGGTAACGGTGGCACACCGATTTATGGTAGTAATAAGTGAGGAACACAAGTTGCAGTGAACCAAAACTTCCTTTTACTGAAACAGTTAACTATTTACAGTCTTTGGTCAGAGTTCCATATGTAAGAAGTAGTCCCATGCAGGCTTTACATCAATTGGCAGGTACAATGTTCTTGCAAGATACTCAGAGGGTTAAAACACTTGCAGATCAGGCTGCACTTTTCCTCAGAATCCTTTCTGTCCTTATCCCAATGCCCGTATGCCCAATTGCTGGCTTTATCCTTGGTTAGGGAAAACTTCCTCTCGTATATGACTCCTTGCTTTGAATATATCCTGCTGTCCTTCAGCTCTCTGTCTGGCTGGAATAATGGCTCTGCTCTGTACTCTTCTAGGAACTTCAGGTTTCTCAGGAGGTAATCTCTTCTCCTGGTGGCAAGCTAGAAGCCTGGGCTATCTAGCTGCATGTCAGAGGCTGCTCCTCAGCTACTCTCTGGCTAAGGTGCAAACTTGGCTTCTGAACACTCAACTCAACTCAACTCTGATTAACTCTCTCTGGTCTGGACCTGGCTATTTATACTAGGGGGTTCCCTAGCTCCCTCTACTGTCTAGGAGGAGGAACTACACCCCTACAGGCCTGGTACACAGGAGATAACATAAATAACATGAAAATTCACATTAAATTGCAATATAAAATACAATGACCATGTTCCACAGGAGGTGGAGAACAACGTGGCCTAATTGACCCTTGTGTAGTGCCCACCCTTACGTAATGGGACACTACATACATTTTTAGATTTATTCTCAGTCCATTTTTGAAAGTTCTTCATTGCTTGTATTGTTTTCTAAGCATATAGTACGGGGGCCCATTTTTTTGTGCTTTTTTATTTTTTCCTCCCAATGTTCTAATAGCCATAACCTTTTAAATTTTCCATTCATATAGCCATATGAGGGCTTATTTTTTGGAGGAGAAGGTGTACTATTTAAGAGAACCATTCAATTTACCATGTCTGTTATTGGAAAATAGGAAGAAAATTATTTGTGGGGTTAAACTGAAAAAAATAAAATACTATTCCGTCAAATATATATATATATATATATATATATATATATTTTTTTTTTTACATCACAGCGTTCACTTTGCACTAAAAATAACATAACATTCTTATTCTGTGGCTCAATGCGAATACAGTGATACCAAACACATATTTTTTTTTGTTTTATTACTTTTAAAAAATAAAAACCTTTAAAAAAAATCTAAATTTTTTTTGTATCACCATTTTCTGACAGCCGTAACGTTTTATATTTCAGTCTATCGAGCTGTATGAGGCTTGTTTTTTGCTGGACGAAATTTAGATTTTATTGGTACATTTTTATGGTACGTACGACTTTTTGTAAAATTTTTTTGGGGGGAAAAGATGACAAAAAAGGTGAATTGTGTGTTTTTAATTCTTTTTCTATTACGGTGATCAGTACACAGGAAATTGTTATTAATATTTTAATATTTCAGACATTTTCGGACAAGGCAATACCCAATATGTTTTTTTTTCCCTGTATTTTTATATGGGAAATAGGGAAAGATGGGTGATTTAAATGTTTATATTTTTTTTCTTTTACAGTCACAACTTTTAACCCCCCCCCCCCAAGGGGCTAGAACCAGGGATCTTTTGATCCCTTGTCCAGTTGACCCTAATAGAGATCTATTAGGATGAACGGGTTTTAACGCGCTCCTTGCTGAGCTGTGCCTCATGCACATCATAGCAGGAAGGTTACCATGGCAGCCTTTAGAGGCTTCAAAAACGTCCAGACTACCATGGTAACTGATCAGAGCCCAGCAATTTCACTGTGGGGCTCCGATCGGAAGGCAGAGGGAGCCGCATCATTTTGCCTTACCTCACAGATGCCAAAATTGGTCTTGATTGCGGCATCTGAGGGGATAAATGACAGGGTTTGGTGGAATTACCATTCCACATCATCGCCACTGGGTGTCTGCTGTATGATACAGAGAAGTGAATGGGGCTTCCGCGACAAATGCATTGCATCCAAATGCAAACTGGATGCAATCTGGATGCAATGTGTTTTTCACTGATGCTTTCTAGGAGATGTAGATAGTTATTCTTTTTTTTTTTTTTCACGCGTGTGAAAAACGCATCAAAACTGATTGCACCCACCTAGAAAAAACGGAACCACTAAACACAATCACAGACAAAAATGTCAGCCTTTTGCGTGCAAAACCTTCAGTTTTTTCCTAAACAGATCCGGACACAATCCGTATTGTTCATGTGAATGGGCCTTTCTGTAATTTCTCACACGCAAATATTGGATATTTATGGCATATCCTCTGGGTATGTTATACATGTCTAGATGGGAATATCCCTTTAAAGGGGTTTTCTGGCTAAGTTAATACAAGGCAGTTACTAATGTATTGTGGTTGTCCATATTGCCTCCTTTGCTGACTTTGATTCATTTTTCCATTGCATTATACTTTGCTTGTATCTAGGGGTTATGGCCATGGCTGCAATCCAACAGTGGCGGCCATGCTTGCATACTATGCGGGAGATTTATCAAAACTGGTGCAAAGTAAAACTGGCTTAGTTGCCCATAGCAACCAATCAGATCTCAGGAAGTGACAGCTTTTCTGGTGGTCAGGATTGTGGGAACACGCATAGGAATTCATGCACAGCAGATTCCATACTGGCCACCTCATATCTACACTGCAGCGGTGGTCATAAAACCCCTGGAAATAAGTAGTGTATAATGCGGGAAACAAAACAAATATTTATCATTTTCTTTTTTATCAAACTTGGTAATTTAATTCTTCATTTAGTAAAATGAACATATTTGAAAGTGTAGTAAAAAAAAAATGGATTTTACCATGCCAATCTCTATTGCTACATAGAAGGAATAAAGTTGACTGCAAGCGAAATGGTCAATTAGTGTAACATATTTTAGACTCCTTTTCAGAAGCAAATAAGTTAAATGAAATGATTTTTTTTTTATTTCTCTAATTTCTGTGAAAATCCTGTAGTGTTGTAGAGTTTTTTTCCTTATGAAATAAGACAATATATTCAGAAAGGTGACAGTTAAAGCTTTTTCAAGATTTTTTTTTTTTCTATTGCATCTTTGTACCTTACTTTAGTGGCTGTCCATCACGGTTGTTATGTATGCAGTCTGAGTGAGCCCGCAGGGGATCCTAGTTATTTACACTCTTTTTCAAGATTCGAAGCTGTTATAATCATTCGCTGTCAACTTTGTGCTGACACTGAATTACTTTGTGTTTTTTATGCTTGGTTTGGGTCTGAAATACTAGCATCCATACCCAATACTGTAATTCTATGGGTGAGTGAGCTGACCAGCTATATACAGGATTACTAGCAGAGGAACGGAAGCCTTCTACATGTTGAGATTTGAGAAATTGTAGACTGTGGGCAGTAAACAAAGTCCTTAAGATTTATATTTGTATCTGACTAGAAGCCCAAGGGAATTTATTTGTTCTACATTTTGCTATTGTATTCACATAAATGTAAATTATATAGCGTTACTGGATTTATTATACAAGTGCATCATACAAAAAGTTACATAAAACGAACTAATTGTTTTCAGTTAAAAATGTATTTCATGTGCAGTGAATTTTTTTTTATTTTATCATAAATTAGCAAATTGCATATTAAATTTATAGAGCAGGAGTAGTCTTTTGTAAAGGTCCACAATTCACATTCAGTACCTGGGTCTTCCATTAGGGGAAGCTTGGAGCCACAAAAAAAATGTAATAAACCACACCTACAGTATAATCCCACCTAATCTGCTTTCTGACAACCATACAGTAATGGCGCCCCCTCAGTGCCTCCCTTTTAGTGGCATTTAAAAATAATGATGCCTCTTTGTGCCCCTCCGACACTATGATATTGCTTTAGTGCTCCCAAAGAGTATGATACCCCTCACAGAAAAGCGATCCCTTGGTGTCCCCACACAGAATGATATTCGTTTAGTGCCCCAGACACAGTGTGATGCCTCTTTGTTGCCTCCTAATTGCCCCACACAGTAGTATGATACCTTAAGTGCCCCCATACATAGAATGAGGCCCCCTCAAATGCCCCCAGAACAAAGTAATGTCCTCTAAGTGCCCTCCTCACATTATGATATCTACTTTAATGCTTCCCTTACAAATTAATGCCCAATTAGGTGTCCCCCCATACAGTATGATGCTCACCTAAGTGGCACTACACAGTATGATACACCTGATCACTCCTACTAGATCATGTCCCTTAAATCCCCCCACACACACACACACAGTAATGCCTCCTTATAGTTATGCCCTCAGATTATGCCCCTTTAGTTATCCCCATCACAGTTAGGCCCCCATCATAGTTATGCCCCCTTTAATGGCCCCACACACATTTATGCATTCTAGATGCCCCCTAACAGTTATACGGCCTCCCCTCAAAGATTATATTTCCTCAGATGGCTTTCTTCATAGTTATTCCCCCAATTAGTGGCTTCCCTTCCAGAGTTATTCTCCCTTAGAGAGCTCTCACATGGTTACGCCTCCTAGATGTGTCCACTTCAGTTATGTCCCTTAGATGGTCAGCCTCACAGAGTTATGCTTCCAGTTTGAATACTTACCTGTCCATATTCCCCAGACAAACAGAGCAGAGCATTTCTGTGGCTGAGAACAGTAGGCATGATGAGATCACTACATCACGTCCGCTTGCGCTGAGCTATGGGCAGCATGGAAATGGTGAAGTAGGATGCTGACTCCCTGCTTCACCATTGTATTCAACTGTATGTGCGTCCTGAGGAAGCAGATACAGTTGTAAGCAGGACATACAGGGGTCCAGACAGTGGTCAATCTTGGTCCATCAGTTAAAGGGGTAGTTCATGTTTATAGCTGAATCTCGACATATCCCCATTGTCACCCAGGCAGCAGCCCTGACATGAGCATTGGAGCATTTCATGGCTTTTTTTTATTTTTTAAGATCTGGTGACGTTTCGGGCTCTCCATGGGTAAAGCTAGGCCTAATAGTGTTGCCAGTGACGTCACCAGAATTAATGGGCGGTCTTTAGCGCTGCTCTAGCCAGAAAAATGGCTAGGGCATTGCTAAAGCCTGACCATCTGTCACAGTCGTTACCTTTGACTGTGATCTTCCGTTCTTGCTCATTTGGCGCTCCTCGCTGAAGTTCTGTTCCTGTGTGTCATTTGTGGTTATTTATGGGTTAACTCCCCTGTGTGCCTATTAGGAGTTAATCCTCTGTCTGCTCCATGGGTGTGGTCTCTCTGCTGCACCCATGGAACCTGTATATAAGCCTGAGGTTTCCTCAGTTCTGTGTCAGCTCTCCTGGTGTGTGTTGTCTTGTCCTGCTCCTGGTTTGTACTTTCTCTCCCATGCTGCTGACCCATGGGATCCGTGTCTGTCTGTGCTCTGTGGGTTTCCCTACTTGTTCATTACGTTCTCTGATGTCCTCTTTCCTGTCTTTCTGATATCTGATCTGCCTGTTATGTTTTAGTTACTTTGTGTTTATTCTGATGTCTGTGTTCAGCAAGCCTTTGCAGCAGAGTGGCATGACAAGGCCATGCAGTTTACTACTGGTGGAGCAAGTCCTTCTCTGCTCATTGCCACTCCTGCTCCCTTGCATGAACTCCTGCTTGTGTTATTATTTGCCCTGTTTTGTATTTACCTGTCTGTTATGTTTGCCTATGTGCCGTCGGTACCTTCTGGTACCTGTTGTCCATTCGCTCCTGCTGTCACTGTCTTGGTCACGCTCCAGAGTGGACCCTGGCAACTTCCTGCGGCTAAGTCTAACCCTACCATCTAGGGCTCTAGTGAAAACCAGGAGTTGCTTAGTTACGCCCCTCTGGAGTATTACTAGACAGTGGCGCAGTGGGGGTTTTCTCCCACTGTGCTGACGGTACATAGAGCTCATGTTTTCTCTGTGCTGCCTTTCATGTTTTTGTTTGTGCAATAAACTCTTATGTGTCTGTACCTGATTTCCGTTTATTGCTTGACGACGCGGTGGTCTCTCCTGGGACCTCGAACTCGTGACACCATAAGTGCTGGTGATGTTACTGGCAACAATGTTAGGTGGAAGCCTACGTCTAGCAGTGTGAAAAATATAAACAAACAGCATGATGCTCATATCAGAGGGGCTGTCTGAACCCGGACAATCTCTTTAAGAACCCCTGTTATAGAACTGTAACTGGGCAGAAAACTATGGAAGAAAACTATGAAGCTATGAATTGACACACTATAAAGAAAAGGGTGACAACCAGTTAGAGAAGGCCTTGCGGTTTGCCCAGCTGTCGTTTTGTGGCGAACTTTGCGCGTTAGTGATTCGCCAAACATGCGAACATATGACAATGTCCGCCGGCGCCATATTCATTTGCATTGCGCCAAACTTTGACCCATGACACACACATCAGGTGGGACAGGACAGCCAATTGAGACTTTTCAGCATATGGACACACCACCACCCCATAACAAAACCCGATCTGGCAGCCATTTTACATTCTGTGTTTTGCAAATGTATGGAGAGTTTGGTTTATGGAGCAGGTACAGACTGTTAGAGACACCAAACGGTAGCAAATAGGGCCACAAAAGTCCTTTTAGGACTGGTATAGAGTGTGCTATCGATAGGTGTGATATACTGAAGGGTTTGATATACTTATAATACAGTATACTTTCTAACATAGAAAGTATATTATAGTGCATTTGTATTGTGCAGCAGTTGTGTGCGGTTCTGCTGCGATACCACAGCTATATAGAGGGACAAACGCTATTGGAATAACTAATTGCAACTGGTGTAATATACCTGTTGCCCCCAAAAAACTGAATGAGGGGTGTGATATACCTATAATATACTTTATAACATAAAAAGTATATAGTGCATTTGTATTGTGCAGCAGTTGTGTGCGGTTCTGCTGCCATACTGCAGGTATATAGAGGGACAAGCGCTATTGGAGCAACTATTTGCAAAGGGTGTGATATACCTTTTGCCCCCCCCAAAAAATGATTTAGTGGTGCAATATACCTGCTTCCACAAAGTACTGATTAAGGGGTTTGTTATCCCTGCTTCCACAAAATACTGATTGAGGGGTGGAATATACCTGCATCTACCAAATATTGATTGAGGCCTGCGATATATATCTGCTTCCAACAAATATTGATTAAGGCCTGCGATATACCTGCTTTCACAAAATACTGATTGAGGGGTAAGATATACCTGCTTCCACCAAATATTGATTATGGGGTTTTCGTATACCTGCTTCCACAAAATACTGATTGAGGTGTGCGATATACCTGCTTCCACAAAATATTGATTAAGGGGGATCTATAATACCTGCTTCCACAAAATACTGATTGAGGGGTGCGATAGACCTGCTTCCACCAAAAATTGATTATGGGGTTTTTGTATACCTGCTTCCAAAAAATACTGATTAAGGGGATTGATATACCTGGTTCAACCAAATATTAATTGAGGCCTATGATACACCTGCTTTCACAAAATACTGATTAAGATGTTTGATATACCTGCTTCCACCAAATACTGATTGAGGACTGCGATACACCTGCTTTCCCAAAATACTGATTAAGGGGTTTGATATAACTGCTTCCACCAAATACTAATTGAGGCCTACAAGATACCTGCTTCCACAAAATATTGATTAAGGGGAATTATATATCTGCTTCCACCAAATATTGATTGAGGCGTATGATACACCTGATTCCACAAAATACTGATTAAGGGGTTTGATATACCCGCTTCAACCAAATCTTGATTGATGCCTGCAATACACCTTCTTCCACAAAATACTAATTAAGGGGAATGAAATACCTGCTTCCACAAAATACTGATTAAGGAGATTGATATACCTGCTTTCACAAAATAATGATTTAGGGGATTGATATATCTGCTTCCACCAAATATTGATTGAGGCCTGAGATACAGTACAGACCAAAAGTTTGGACACACCTTCTCATTCAAAGAGTTTTCTTTATTTTCATGACTATGAAAATTGTAGATTCATACTGAAGGCATCAAAACTATGAATTAACACATGTGGAATTATATACATGACAAACAAGTGTGTGAAACAACTAAAAATATGTCATATTTAGGTTCTTCAAAGTAGCCACCTTTTGCTTTGATTACTGCTTTGCACATTCTTGGCATTCTCTTGATGAGCTTAAAGAGGTTAGTCCCCTGAAATGGTTTTCACTTCACAGGTGTGCCCTGTCAGGTTTAAATAAGTGGGATCTCTTGCCTTATAAATGGGGTTTGGGACCATCAGTTGCAATTGAGGAGAAGTCAGGTGGATACACAGCTAGATAGTCCTACTGAATAGACTCTTAGAATTTGTATATGGCAAGAAAAAAGCAGCTAAGTAAAGAAAAACGAGTGGCCATCATTACTTTAAGAAATGAAGGTCAGTTAGTCAGCGAAGAAATTGGGAAAACTTTGAAAGTAAGGGCTATTTGACCATGAGGAGAGTGATGGGGTGCTGCACCAGATGACCTGGCTCCACAGTCACCGGACCTGAACCCAATCGAGATGGTTTGGGTGTGAGCTGGACCGCAGAGTGGAAGGTAAAAGGGCCAACAAGTGCTAAGCATCTCTGGGAAACTCCTTCAAGGACTGTTGGAAGACCATTTCAGGGGACTACCTCTTGAAGCTCATCAAGAGAATGCGAAGAGTGTGCAAAGCAGTAATCAAAGCAAAAGGTGGCTACTTTGAAGAACCTAGAATATGACATATTTTTAGTTGTTTCACACTTGTTTGTTATGTATATAATTCCACATGTGTTAATTCATAGTTTTGATGCCTTCATAGTCATGAAAATAAAGAAAACTCTTTGAATGAGGTGTGTCCAAACTTTTGGTCTGTACTGTATATACCTGTTTCCACAAAATACTGATTAAGGGGTTTGATATAGCTGCTTCCACAATATACTGATTGAGGGGTACAATATACCTGCTTCCACCAAATATTGATTAACTTGTTCTCTATACCTGCTTCTACAAAATACTGGTTAAGGGGTTTGATATACCTGCTTCCACAAAATACTGATTAAAGGGATTAATATACCTGATTCCACCAAATATTTATTGAGGCCTACGATATATACCTGCTTCCGCAAAATAATGATTAAGGGGTTTGATATAACTGCTTCCACAAAATACAGATTGAGGGGTGCGATATACCTGCTTCCACAAAATACTAATTAAGGGGTTCAATATACCTGCTTCGACAAAATACTAATTAAGGGGTTTGATATACCTGCTTCCACAAAATATTGATTGAGAGGTGTGATATGCCTGCTTCCACCAAATATTGATTAAGGGGTTCTATATACCTGATTCCACAAAATACTGATTAAGGGGTTTAATATACCTGCTTCCATAAAATACTGATTGAGGCCTGCCATACACCTACTTCCACAAAATACTGATTAAGGGGATTTATATACCTGCTTCCACCAAATACTGATTGAGGCCTGCGATATACCTGCTTTCACAAATACTGCTCTTCTCTAGGGACTTTGGCATAGGGTCATTTTGAAAATTACAGGCAGAGGAAGAGGCAGGCCATTCCACAGCAGTGGTAGGGGTCAGGCAGCTGCACCATGCCAGAAGGCAGCTGCACCATGGGAAGTTGGAATATGTACGTGCGATTTCGTCAAAGGACGCACCAGAGTTGGTTGAATGGCTTACTCAGCCTTCCACTTCTGCACCCTCCTTATCCTCTGTATCTGCACCCTCCTCACTCTCTGCTATGTGCACCCCCAAAGATACCAGCCCCACCACCATAGCCCCTCCACTGCAGTCAGAGGAATTATTTTCCCATCGTTTCCCAGACCTTACCAATGCGCAGCAGTTCTTGGCATCTGATGAGGAAGAGGAGGTAGCAACGGCCGCCACCCAGCTGTACCCAGATCATCCCAAGGAAGGTGGTCCCTGCTGTTGCTGCCTACTTCGAGATCTGTAATGTCAGTGGTGGTGAAGGTGACGATGAAGACCTGTCGATGGACGTCATGTGGGTGCACACAAGAGAGGAAGAGGAGGGGAGTTCAGAGGGAGAGATGGAGCAGCAGATAGGGAGGAGAAGCAGGTAGAACTCGCAGTGCACAGGAGGCAAAAAGCAGACTGCAAATGTATCTGGAGCGAGCCATCCACCATTTACGGTCATATCTTGCGCTCCCAGGAAGCCGGCACATGGCTACGCAGTATTTGCTTTTTTTAACGTGTCAGCTGCTGACAATAGTGTTGCCATCTGCAGCCTGTGCTGTCAACGCATAAGTCACGGTAAGCCCAACACTCATGTAGGGAAGACCACCTTAAGAAGGCAACTGGTACAAACACAAAATGGCAGACATGTAACCAGCATCAGAGGGCTGTCAGAATGCAGCATTTACAGGCCTTGAGATTCTGCATTCTGCTGTTGCGGGTGCTGGCAGAAGAATTTCCACCCACAGTGAAACAGGTGCGGGTACCAATCCTACCGCGCCTGCAAGAAGAGAGCTGTTTGAAGATGTGTTGATCACTTCGGATATGAAATCATTCTTCAAGCCAACCCATCGACAGCTGCCCTCCAGATCCAGCCTCAGGGAACGCCTAGACCAACAGATGTCCGACTACATCGGGTTAACGGCCGATGTGGACGATCTGAGAAGAGAGGAAACCCTGGACTACTGGGTGTGCAGGCTTGACCTGTGGCTAGAGCTGGCACAATTTTCCATGGAACTCTTGGCTTGCCCCTCGTCGAGTGTCCTGTCCAAATGGACGTTCAGTGCAGCAAGGGGGGATCGTGACCAATTAGCGCACTCGCCTAGCTCACGACAGCAATTTCTGCACAAATTGGTCATAAAATGTGATCTGATCTTCATCTAAGTCACAACAATAGACAATCACAGTCTGCTTAAACTAATAACACACAAATAATTTAATGTTACCATGTTTTTATTGAACACACCATGTAAACATTCACAGTGCAGGTGGAAAAAGCATGTGAACCCCTAGACTAATGACATCTCCAAGAGCAAATTGGAGTGAGGTGTCAGCCAACTGGAGTCCAATCAATGAGATGAGATTGTAGGTGTTGGTTACAGCTGCCCTGCCCTATAAAAAAACACACACCAGTTCTGAGTTTGCATTTTACAAGAAGCATTGCCTGATGTGAATGATGCCCCGCACAAAATATCTCTCAGAAGACCTACGATTAAGAATTGTTGACTTGCATAAAGCTGGAAATGGTTATAAAAGTATCTCCTAAATCCTTTCTGTTCATCAGTCCATGGTAAGACAAATTGTCTATAATAGGGGAAAGTTCAGCCCTGCTGCTACTCTCTCTAGGAGTGGCCATCCTGTAAAGATGACTGCAAGAGCACAGCGCAGACTGCTCAATGAGGTGAAGAGGAATCCTAGAGTGTCAGCTAAAGACTTACAAAAGTCTCTGGCACATGCTAACATCCCTGTTAGCGAATCTACGACACGTAAAACACTAAACAAGAACTCGGTAAAGGAGGAGAGCATATTTAAAAGAAGAAAAACTACCACAAGAGGACACAGTTTTAAATTAGAGGGGCAAAGGTTTAAAAGTAATATAAGGAAGTATTACTTTACTGAGAGAGTAGTGGATGCATGGAATAGCCTTCCTGCAGGAGTGGTAGCTGCAAATACAGTGAAGGGGTTTAAGCATGCATAGGATAGGCATAAGGCTATCCTTCATATAAGATAGGGCCAGGGACTATTCATAGGATTCAGATATATTGGGCAGACTAGATGGGCCAAATGGTTCTTATCTGCCGACACATTCTATGTTTCTATGTTTCTATGGATTTCATGCGAGGATACCAGAGAGGAAGCCACTGCTGTCTATAAAAAACATTGCTGCACGTTTACAGTTTGCACAAGAGCACCTGGATGTTCCACAGCAGTACTGGCAAAATATTCTGTGGAAAGATGAAACCAAAGTTGATTTGTTTGGAAGAAACACACAACACTATGTGTGGAGAAAAAGAGGCACAGCGCACCAACATCAAAATCTCATCCCAACTGTAAAGTATGGTGGTGGGGGCATCATGGTTTGAGGCTGCTTTGCTGCGTCAGGGCCTGGAAGGATTGCCATCATCGAAAGAAAAATGAATTCCCAAGTTTATCAAGACCTTTTGCAGGAGAACTTAAGGCCATCTGTCCACCAGCTGAAGCTCAATAGAAGATAGGTGTTGCAACAGGACAACGACCCAAAGCAAAGAAGTAAATAAACAACAGAATGGCTTAAACAGAAGAAAATACGCCTTCTGGAGTGGCCCAGTCAGAGTCCTGACCTCAACCCGAAAGCGATTCACACCAGACATCCCAAGAATAGGGATGAGCGAACCCGAACTGTATAGTTCGGGTTCGTACCGAATTTTGGGGTGTCCGTGACACGGACCCAAACCCGAACATTTTCATAAAAGTCCGGGTTCGGTGTTTGGCGCTTTCTTGGCGCTTTTTGAAAGGCTGCAAAGCAGCCAATCAACAAGCGTCATACTACTTGCCCCAAGAGGCCATCACAGCCTTGCCTACTATTGGCATGGCTGTGATTGGCCAGTACAGCATGTGACCCAGCCTCTATATAAGCTTGGGTCACGTAGCGCTGCACGTCACTCTGCTGATTCAAGCATAGGGAGAGGTTGCAGCTGCGACGTTAGGGCGAGATTAGGCAGATTAACTCCTCCAAAAGACTTCATTCTGTGATCGATCTACAGCTGTGGATCATTGAAGTGCTAATATCGACTTGCTCACTTTTTTGAGGCTGCCCAGAGCGTTTTTAGATCACTTTTTTCTGGGGTGATCGGCGGCCATTTTGTGGCTTGTGGTGCGCCAGCACAAGCTATCACCAAGTGTATTTAACCATCAATAGTGTGGTTATTTTGTGCTATATCCTGCATCAGCTGCAGGCTGAGCCTGTGTCACCGAAGTGCATTTAACCATCAACAGTCTGGTTATTTTTTGGCCATATACTACATCTGGTGCAGGCTGAGCCTGTGTCACCCAAGTGCATTTAACCATCAATAGTGTGGTTATTTTTTGGCCATATACTACATCAGGGGCAAGTTGAGCCTGTCACCCAGCGCCTAAAAAAATAGACCTGACATTTCTATTCAACCAAATTTGTACTGTTTTAGCTGGTCAAGTTATTTATAGTGACCGTAAAAGCACACTGTTTGTTCTGGGTTGAAAAACTATTCCCAAATTTGCCATTCTCAAAATAACTAGTTTCTGCTATATGAGGCCTACTTGAAATCTATCCCAAAAAGGATATCTTACATTGAAGGTGCTGATAGTGTCATTCAGAAAAACCTAAGACACACGCTACCGTACAGATAGAAGTCTAATTCTGTGATTAAACCTATACCTGTCACACAGCGCAAAAAAAAACAGGCCTCACATTTCTAGTCAACCAAATCTGTACTGTTTTAGCTGGTCAAGTTATTTGTAGTGACCGTAAAAGCACATTTTTTGTTCTGGGTTGAAAAACTATTCCCAAATTTGCCATTCTCAAAATAACTAGTTTCTGCTATATGAGGCCTACTTGAAATCTATCCCAAAAAGGATATCTTACATTTAAGGTGCTGATAGTGTCATTCAGAAAAACCTAAGACACACGCTACCGTACAGATAGAAGTCTAATTCTGTGATTAAACTTATACCTGTCACACAGCGCAAAAAAAAAAACAGGCCTCACATTTCTATTCAACCAAATCTGTACTGTTTTAGCTGGTCAAGTTATTTGTAGTGACCGTAAAAGCACACTTTTTGTTCTGGGTTGAAAAACTATTCCCAAATTTGCCATTCTCAAAATTGTGGTGAACGGGAACAATGAGGAAAACATCTAATAAGGGACGCGGACGTGGACATGGTCGTGGTGGTGTTAGTGGACCCTCTGGTGCTGGGAGAGGACGTGGCCGTTCTGCCACAGCCACATGTCCTAGTGAACCAACTACCTCAGATCCCAGTAGCCAGCAGAATTTACAGCGATATTTGGTGGGGCCCAATGCTGTTCTAAGGATGGTAAGGCCTGAGCAGGTACAGGCATTAGTCAATTGGGTGGCCGACAGTGGATCCAGCAGGTTCACTTTATCTCCCACCCAGTCTTCTGCAGAAAGCGCACAGATGGCGCATGAAAACCAAGCCCATCGGTCTGTCACATCACCCCCATGCATATCAGGGAAACTGTCTGAGCCTCAAGTTATGCAGCAGTCTCTTATGCTGTTTGAAGACTCTGCTGCCAGGGTTTCCCAAGGGCATCCACCTAGCCCTTCCCCAGGGGTGGAAGAGATAGAATGCACTAACGCACAACCACTTATTTTTCCTGATGATGAGGACATGGGAATACCACCTCAGCACGTCTCTGATGATGACGAAACACAGGTGCCAACTGCTGCGTCTTTCTGCAGTGTGCAGACTGAACAGGAGGTCAGGGATCAAGACTGGGTGGAAGACGATGCAGGGGACGATGAGGTCCTAGACCCCACATGGAATGAAGGTCGTGCCACTGACTTTCACAGTTCGGAGGAAGAGGCAGTGGTGAGACCGAGCCAACAGCGTAGCAAAAGAGGGAGCAGTGGGCAAAATCAGAACACCCGCCGCCAAGAGACTCCGCCTGCTACTGACCGCCGCCATCTGGGACCGAGCACCCCAAAGGCAGCTTCAAGGAGTTTCCTGGCATGGCACTTCTTCAAACAATGTGCTGACGACAAGACCCGAGTGGTTTGCACGCTGTGCCATCAGAGCCTGAAGCGAGGCATTAACGTTCTGAACCTTAGCACAACCTGCATGACCAGGCACCTGCATGCAAAGCATGAACTGCAGTGGAGTAAACACCTTAAAAACCTTAAAAGGAAGTCACTCAGGCTCCCCCTGCTACCTCTTCTGCTGCTGCCGCCTCGGCCTCTTCTGCTGCTGCCGCCGCCTCGGCCTCTTCTGCTGCTGCTGCCGCCGCCTCGGCCTCTTCCTCTGCCTCTGGAGGAACGTTGGCACCTGCCGCCCAGCAAACATGGGATGTAACACCAACACCACCACCTGCGTCACCAAGCATCTCAACCATGTCACACGGCAGCGTTCAGCTCTCCATCTCACAAACATTTGAGAGAAAGCGTAAATTCCCACCTAGCCACCCTCGATCCCTGGCCCTGAATGCCAGCATTTCTAAACTACTGGCCTATGAAATGCTGTCATTTAGGCTGGTGGACACACACAGCTTCAAACAGCTCATGTCGCTTGCTGTCCCACAGTATGTTGTTCCCAGCCGGCACTACTTCTCCAAGAGAGCCGTGCCTTCCCTGCACAACCAAGTGTCCGATAAAATCAAGTGTGCACTGCGCAACGCCATCTGTGGCAAGGTCCACCTAACCACAGATACGTGGACCAGTAAGCACGGCCAGGGACGCTATATCTCCCTAACTGCACACTGGGTAAATGTAGTGGCGGCTGGGCCCGAGGCGGAGAGTTGTTTGGCGCACGTCCTTCCGCCGCCAAGGATCGCAGGGCAACATTCTTTGCCTCCTGTCTCCTCCTCCTACTCAGCTTCCTCCTCCTCTTCTTCCACCTGCTCATCCAGTCAGCCACACACCTTCACCACCAACTTCAGCACAGCCCGGGGTAAATGTCAGCAGGCCGTTCTGAAACTCATATGTTTGGGGGACAGGCCCCACACCGCACAGGAGTTGTGGCGGGTATAGAACAACAGACCGACGAGTGGTTGCTGCCGGTGAGCCTCAAGCCCGGCCTGGTGGTGTGCGATAATGGGTGAAATCTCGTTGCAGCTCTGGGACTAGCCGGTTTGACGCACATCCCTTGCCTGGCGCATGTGCTGAATTTGGTGGTGCAGAAGTTCATTCGCAACTACCCCGACATGTCAGAGCTGCTGCATAAAGTGCGGGCCGTCTGTTCGCGCTTCCGGCGTTCACACCCTGCCGCTGCTCGCCTGTCTGCGCTACAGCGTAACTTCGGCCTTCCCGCTCACCGCCTCATATGCGAAGTGCCCATCAGGTGGAACTCCACCTTGCACATGCTGGACAGACTGTGCGAGCAGCAGCAGGCCATAGTGGAGTTTCAGCTGCAGCATGCACGGGTCAGTCGCACTGCGGATCAGCCCCACTTCACCACCAATGACTGGGCCTCCATGCGAGACCTGTGTGCCCTGTTGCGCTGTTTCGAGTACTCCACCAACATGGCCAGTGGCGATGACGCCGTTATCAGCGTTACAATACCACTTCTATGTCTCCTTGAGAAAACACTTAGGGCGATGATGGAAGAGGAGGTGGCCCAGGAGGAAGAGGAGGAAGAGGGGTCATTTCTAGCACTTTCAGGCCAGTCTCTTCGAAGTGACTCAGAGGGAGGTTTTTTGCAACACCAGAGGCCAGGTACAAATGTGGCCAGACAGGGCCCACTACTGGAGGACGAGGAGGACGAGGATGAGGAGGAGGTGGAGGAGGATGAGGATGAAGCATGTTCACAGCGGGGTACCACCCAAAGCAGCTCGGGCCCATCACTGGTGCGTGGCTGGGGGGAAACACAGGACGATGACGATACGCCTCCCACAGAGGATAGCTTGTCCTTACCTCTGGGCAGCCTGGCACACATGAGTGACTACATGCTGCAGTGCCTGTGCAACGACAGCAGAGTTGCCCACATTTTAACGTGTGCGGACTACTGGGTTGCCACCCTGCTGGATCCCCGGTACAAAGACAATGTGCCCACCTTACTTCCTACACTGGAGCATGATAGGAAGATGCCTTGGAGGTGCTGGCCTGCCCGGCGGCCAGCGTTTTGTCTGAACGTGTATTCAGCACGGCAGGGGGCGGCATTACAGACAAACGCAGCCGCCTGTCTACAGCCAATGTGGACAAGCTGACGTTCATAAAAATGAACCAGGCATGGATCCCACAGGACCTGTCCATCCCTTGTGCAGATTAGATATTAACTACTTCCCCTTAACAATATATTATTCTACTCCAGGGCACTTCCTCATTCAATACTATTTTTATTTTCATTTTACCATTATATTGCGGGGCAACCCAAAGTTGAATGAACCTCTCCTCTGCCTGGGTGCCGGGGCCTAAATGTGTGACAGTGGCCTGTTCCAGTGGTTGGTGACGTGAAGCCTGATTCTCTGCTATGACATGAAGACTGATTCTGCGCTGACATAAGGCCAGATTCTCTCTTACGGGACCTCTCTCCTCTGCCTGGGTGCCGGGGCCTAAATGTGTGACAGTGGCCTGTTCCAGTGGTGGGTGACGTGAAGCTGATCTCTGCTATGACTGAAGACTGATTCTGCGCTGACATAAGGCCAGATTCTCTGTTACGGGACCTCTCTCCTCTGCCTGGGTGCCGGGGCCTAAATGTGTGACAGTGGCCTGTTCCAGTGGTGGGTGACGTGAAGCCTGATTCTCTGCTATGACATGAAGACTGATTCTGCGCTGACATAAGGCCAGATTCTCTGTTACGGGACCTCTCTCCTCTGTCTGGGTGCGGGGTCTAAATATGTGACAGTGGCCTGTTCCAGTGGTGGGTGACGTAAAGCTGATTCTCTGCTATGACATGAAGACTGAATTCTGCGCTGACAAAAGGCCAGATTCTCTGTTACGGGACCTCTCTCTTCTGTCTGGTGCCGGGGGCCTAAATATGTGACAGTGGCCTGTTTCAGTGGTGGGTGACGTGAAGCCTGATTCTCTGCTATGACATGAAGAACAGATTCTGTGCTGACATAAGGGCCAGATTCTCTGTTACGGGACCTCTCTCCTCTGTCTGGAATGCCGGGGCCTAAATATGTGACAGTGGCCTGTTCCAGTGGTGGGTGACGTGAAGCCTGATTCTCTGCTATGACATGAAGACAGATTCTGTGCTGACATAAGGCCAGATTCTCTGTTAAGGACCTCTCTCCTCTGCCTGGGTGCCTGGGCCTAAATATGTGACAGTGGCCTGTTCCAGTGGAGGGTGACGTGAAGCCTGATTCTCTGCTATGACATGAAGACAGATTCTGTGCTGACATAAGGCCAGATTCTCTGTTACGGGACCCTCTCTCCTCAGTCTGGGTGCGGGGCCTAAATATGTGGACAGTGGCTGTTCAGTGGTGGGTGACGTGAAGCCTGATTCTCTGCTATGACATGAAGACAGATTCTGTGCTGACATAAGGCCAGATTCTCTGTTACGGGGACCTCTCTCCTCTGCCTGGGTGCCTGGGCCTAAATATGTGACAGTGGCCTGTACCAGTGGTGGATGACGTGAAGCCTGATTCTCTGCTATGACATGAAGACTGATTCTGCGTGGACATAAGGCCAGATTCTCTGTTACGGGACCTCTCTCCTCTGTCTGGGTGCGGGGCCTAATATGTGACAGTGGCCTGTTCCAGTGGTGGGTGACGTGAAGCCTGATTCTCTGCTATGACAATGAAGACTGATTCTGCGGCTGACATGAAGCCAGATTCTCTGCTATGGCATGAAGAGACTGATTCTCTGCTGACATGAAGCCAGATTTTTTGCTATGGCATGAAGAGACTGATTCTCTGCTGACGTGAAGCCAAGATTCTCTGCTATGGGACCTCTGTCCAATTGATATTGAATAATTTTTATTTTTTTAATTTTTATTTTAATCATTTCCCTATCCACATTTGTTTGCAGGGGATTTTACCTACATGTTGCTGCCTTTTGACAGCCCTCTAGCTCTTTCCTGGGCTGTTTTACAGCCTTTTTAGTAGCCCAAAAGTTGGGTCCCCATTGACTTCAATGGGGTTCGGGTTCGGGACGAAGTTCGGGTCGGGTTCGGATCCCAAACCCGAACATTTCCGGGAAGTTCGGCCGAACTTCTCGAACCCGAACATCCAGGTGTTCACTCAACTCTACCCAAGAATATTGCTGAACTGAAACAGTTTTGTAAAGAGAGGAACTGGTCAAGAATTACTCCTGATCGTTGTGCACGTCTGATCTGCAACTACAGGAAACGTTTGGTTGAAGTTATTGCTGCCAAAGGAGGTTCAACCAGTTATTAAATCCAAGGGTTCACATAATTTTTCCACCTGCACTGTGAATGTTTACATGGTATGTTCAATAAAAACATGGTAACATTTAATTATTTGTGTGTTATTAGTTTAAGCAGACTGTGATTGTCTATTGTTGTGACTTAGATGAAGATCAGATCACATTTTATGACCAATTTGTGCAGAAATCCATATCATTCCAAAGAGTTCACATACTTTTTATTGCAACTGTATATATTGTAGGGATTTGCTCTGGTAGGCAGGGTAAGTGGACGCAATACAGAGGCAAAACCACGGTTGAAAAGCAAAAGTCAGTGTTTATTCGCACAAAAAAGGCAGAAAATAAACACAATACTTGGCAGGGCCCTGGTGTTAATTCACACCGCAGGAATCCACACATCAAAAGTCCACAGAACTCAAAACACGTCACCTGGCAGTCCACAGCAGGCTTTAGGGCACCTGGATTTCAGCTGGCAGCTCTCATGCAGCTCTCAGCCTTGCAGTATGGCAGAACTCCTCAGCTCCCAAACCACAGAGCTCCACTTTCACCTGGAGGTTCATTCCAACCCCAGCTGAGCTGCTGGCTGGGTTTTTAAACCCCAGCCCAAAACCTGGCCTGGACGTCCAGCCCAAAAACCTGGCCTGGACGTGGGGAACAGCCACCACCTTGCTCTTTGGCTGCTCCCAATAAGAATTGGCCCGGATTGGCTTTACAGCCACAGTAAGTAAAACAGTGTCAGCTGACGCTGACACACAAATTACCGGTTTCTTATCTCACCGAGGCCAGGAACCTCGGTGACATGTACCTTCCGTCAATGACGGAACCTTGCGCCTTCCTACATACCTCCCTCCTTTGTTCATCCCTGAGGGGTTGAACACACGCCAGACAGTGTACTCGGGACAGGGCATCCGCGTTTCCCTGTAATCGGCCTGCCCTGTGTTCTACTGTGAACTTAAAGTTTTGCTGAGACAAGAACCACCTGGTGACCTGAGCATTCCTCTCTTTGGCCTGGCTCATCCACTTGAGAGGTGAATGAACGGTCACCAGACGGAACTTCCTCCCCAACAGATAATAGCGGAGAGACTCGAGTGCCCACTTGATGGCCAGGCATTTTCTCTCCACTATACTGTACCGGGTCTCCGCTGGAGTGAGCTTCGGCCTGAGGAAGACAATGGATGCTCCTCCCTGTTGACTTCCTGAGACAGTACCGCACCGAGGCATACTTCGGAGGCATCAGTCTGTACCACAAATTCCCTCTTGAAGTCGGGCATCACCAAAACTGGGGACCCACACAGGGCTGACTTCAAAGCAGAGAAAGCCTCTTCCGCCTGGTCATTCCAGCGGACTATCACGGACTTCCGTCCCTTTAAGAGCCCTGTCAACGGAGCTGCTAAAGGGGCAAATTGGGGGACAAACCTCATGTAATAGCCCACCATTCCCAGGAACGACTTTACTTTTCTAGAAGTGGCAGGATGGGGGCCAATTTCGTATAGCCTCTATTTTGCTTACTTGGGGTTTAATGACTCCGCGCCCAATGACATACCCAAGGTATTTAGTCTCCTCTAACCCTATCGCACATTTATTTGGTTTAGCTGTTAGTCCCGCCTTTCAAAGGGAGTCCATTACGGCCTGTACTTTGGGCAGGTGACTTTTCTAGTCGGTACTGTGAATGATAATATCGTCCAGAAAAGCCGAGGCGTACCGCCGATGTGGACAAAGTACAATATCCATTAGACGTTGGAAAGTGCCATGCAGGCCAAAGGGTAACACCTTATAATGGTACAGCCCCTCTGGTGTAATGAAGGCAGTTTTCTCTTTGGCAGCCTCCGTCAAGGGTAACTGCCAGTACCCTTTGGTGAGGTCCAAAACAGAAAAATACCTGGCTTGGCCTAATTTCTCAATTAGTTAATCTACCCGAGGCATTGGATATGCATCGAACTTTGATATTTTGTTTAATTTCCGAAATCATTACAAAATTGTAACGTCCCATCTGGCTTGGGAATTAAGACTATAGGACTGGCCCACTCACTTTTAGACTCCTCAATGACGTCCAGCCGAAACATGAGCTGCACTTCCTCCGAGATGGCTTTTCGCCGAGCCTCGGGTACCCGGTATGGCTTTAACTGGATTTTTGCCTGAGGCTCAGTGACAATGTCATGTTGGATTACGGAAGTGCATCCAGGGAGGTCTGAGAACACATCTGTGTTCCGACTAACGAACTCCCTGGTTTCCTGAGCCTGTTTAGAGGAGAGGCTGTCAGCAATTTTTATTGTGGCAACCACTTCCGTTGCATCAGACATAGGAGCCGGAATCTCTTGTCCATGAAAGCCCGGCCGTGGGCTGTCTTCCGTACAGGTTTCCCAAGGTTTTAGTAAATTAACATGGTAAACCTGCTCTGGCTTTCGCCTCTCCGGCTGGTGTACCTTGTAATTTACCTCTCCAATTTTTTCTTGTACCTTGTAGGGCCTCTGCCACCTGGCTAGGAACTTTCTGTCCACGGTCAGCACCAGAACCAAATCCCGATCACCCGGGTTAAAGTTCCGGACCCGAGCCTGACGATTATAGATCTGACTCTTGGCTCGCTGAGCGGCCTCCATATGTTCCCTGACAAGAGGCAAAACGGTCTCTATCCGCTGTTGCATCTTGGTAACATATTCAAGGACGCTTTTATGCCGAGTGGGTTGTTGTTCCCACGCCTCTTTGGCTACGTCCAACAAGCAGGGAGGATGTCTGCCATATAGCAATTCGAAGGGCGAGAACCCAGTAGAGGCCTGGGGCACCTCTCGCACTGCGAACATAGGGCAGAAGAAGGTCCCAATCCTTTCCATCTTTGGTCACCACCCTTTTTAACATAGTTTTTAGAGTTTTGTTAAACCTTTCAACCAGTCCGTCCGTTTGTGGATGGTACACGGACGTCCGTAATTGTTTAATATGCAGCAACTTGCAGAGTTCCCTCATGACCTTGGAGATAAAAGGGGTCCCCTGGTCAGTCAGGACCTCTTTAGGTAGCCCCACTCGGGAGAACCTCTCCATTAGCTCTTTAGCTATAAGTGTTGCCAATGTATGTCGCAGTGGTACTGCCTCTGGGTACCGAGTAGCGTAATCAAGGACACGCTAGCGGAATTCGGTACAGGACCTATTAGGTTCATAGCGATTCGCTCAAACGGTACCTCGATGATCGGGAGGGGTACCAAGGGACTGGGAAAAAGGTGCTGGGGGTTAGTTGCCTGTTTAAACACACTGGGCCAGTAAAACCGTTGTAGTATCCGGTCCTGTGTTTTCTGCATTCCCAGATGACCCCCGAGAACATGCTGGTGGGCTGACTCTAGCATGAGTTTGCGATAAGACTGGGGCACCACCAACTGTTCAACGGATTCTCCTCGCAGCTGATTTACCCGATACAACATATCCTGATGAACCGCAAAACGGGGGAACACCGACTCTGCCCCTGGTTGTTGTTGTTCACCATCTATTATTAGTACATTTTCCCAGGCTCGGGAAAAGTTTGGATCCCGGTGTTGCATGGTACCAAAATTATCCGCGGAGACATTGAGGTCTGCCAGCTCAGGCCCCAGTGGCAAGTCCTCCATGTCTCCCACCATTACACTCAGTGGGGTTTTCTCCTCCTCTTCCACCGAAGAGGCGGTCACCCCTACTGCTGGCCCTTCAAACTCAGGTTCCCAGGGTTCTGGTCTCCCCCCTGAGGCAGGCAACTCTGCTAGGGTTACATCTGTCTCATGCAGATCAGTCACTCTCGGAACAGGCCACAGTGCCGTGAAACCTGGGTAGTCTCTCCCTACTATAAGTTCATAATTTAGGTTGGTTGTGACAGCCACCTCGTGGAGATACCTGCCGGAAACCGTAGACAGAGACACCAGAGCAGTAGGATAGTCTTTTAAGTCCCCATGTATACACATGACTCCGACCTTACGGCCGGTGTACTCAGCGGAGCGTACCAGGGAAGCACTTACCAGGGTCACCAGACTTCCTGAGTCCAACAGAGCCTCCGCTGCAGTGTCTCCCACCTCAACCTGGGACAGGTGGTTCAGAGACTCCGGAGCACCCACTGCACACAGTTTCCTGGCATATAATGATTGACTGAAGCCATAGTTTGTGTACATGGGTTCCCCCTGACGTGGACAGTCTGCTCGAACATGGCCAGGCTGCCAACAGTGCCAGCAGATTATTGGAGCGGGGTCCACAGGGGTTACATCCCGGGCGGGTTTGGTGGGCACCGGTTGCTGGGTCCGGGGTGGAGAGCTACGGGATTTAACTGTCCACCTCCCAAAAGAACCCCCCTGTATGTTCCTGGTAGCCTCATAGCGCTCCACCAGGTCAACCATCTCCAGCACATTACCTGTAGAGACCTGGCCAATCCATTGCTGGAGACGGGGTGGCAGAGCCCTCCAGAACCTGTCTCCTAACAACCGGTCCAACATAGCAGTGGGGCTCAGCACGTCAGGTTGTAGCCACTTTTGCAACAGGTTGAGCAGGTCATAATACTGGGGTCTCACTGGCTCCGCCGGGTTAAACCCCCACTGATGCACCCGCTGGGCCCAGACCAGCACATTTACCCCCAGTCTTGCCAAAATCTCCCCCTTTACCTTTGGGTAGTCGGCCGCTTGATCTTCCGGCAAATCGAAAAACACCCGCTGGGACTCTGATGTCAGAGAAGGAGCGATGACCTCAGCCCACTGGTCTTGGGGCAGCTTTTTCCTAGTGGCCACTTTCTTATACATATCAAAGAAAAAAGTATCCCACGGCGCAAGATCACCCAATGGTTGGAGTAATAACGATTCTTGTTTATTTAGGCAAGTGGTACAACGCGTTTCGGGGTTTAACCCCTTCTTCAGGTACAATTGTCTTGCAAGACAATTGTACCTGAAGAAGGGGTTAAACCCCGAAACGCGTTGTACCACTTGCCTAAATAAACAAGAATCGTTATTACTCCAATCATTGGGTGATCTTGCGCCGTGGGATACTTTTTTCTTTTATTTGAACTACTGGCTTTCTGCGGGATTCCAGGCATCCCTGAACAGGAGCATCCATCCCGGGCTGCATACCATCCATTGCAAGGAGTTTATGGCAATTCGATATATGTCCTCATTAGAGTTGTGCCTAAACTAGCACAACTCCATCAGGTGAGCCTCCCCAGCGGAGATACCGATTTTATTTATCTTTTAACATTATTACCCTATGGTGCGCCATTCTTTTTTGTTCTCTAGTGGAACGATGCCTGTTTCCGATACTTTCTTATACATTGCCAGGTAGGTCTCGACGTCGTCTGCGGGTGACATTTTAGGGATCGCTGCACGGACTGCTCTCCGGGCATCGTGTACGCTTGGGGTTGCCCGTGCTGTCTGCAAAGCCATTATGTGTTGTAGCAGCAACTGGTTGGTCTCCTTCTGCTGCTTATTAGCCTCACAATGCTGCAGGTTAGCCTCCACGAGGGCCTTCATAGCAGCCTCCATTTCGTCACATGACACCGGTTTGAATCTAGCCGGTTTGATAAATGACATACAATCGGGTGCAAACCAAAAATATTTTGGCATTCACGCCAGCCTCACTGCGCTTGTGTAACATCCTGAAGTATGTCACTAAAACTTCTTTCACCCTGCTTCATAATGTTAGGTGTACATGTGTATTTCCATCTGGTGTGATATAACTGTGCATTGCCATGATATGTATTTCTATGCCTGTTTTATATATTTGCTGTAATTCTCAATGTACACCAGCAGGTGGCAGCAGTATGTAGAAGACCCAAGCCAGTTAGTATGCCTAGACTGGAATAGTTCATTCCAGGCTAGCTCCCCCCTTTATGAGGAGGAGTGGAATGTTCCCACATCCTACTTCAGGGGAAGGAAGGAAAGTTCTAGGCAGAGTAACCAGCCCCCCTGCTGGAGAAGGCTGTGTTTGTAGGAGCTCCCAGAAACAGGGATCCCAACCTTGGATCCAAGCCTCTGCTGAGGCCCAAGATCACTCTTCCCAGCCTGAGTCACCTATCTCAGCTGGATGACAAGCAAGCAACAACCTCCAGAACTAAAGATCTCCAGGAAGACATCATACCCTGCGAGCAGTCCTGTGAGTACCAAATCCAGAGTCTAGGAGAAGCCAAATTCCTCCTCAGCTAGTCAGGCCCAGATTAAGCAGACTACAGACAGAGCAGAAGATAAATACCTGCCAGATCTACTAGGCGTATGTTAAGAAGCAACATAAATATAGATTCCTGCCACATATTGCCAATACCTGCTGGGACCCAAGACTATTGCTGTAACTCGTATGGATATATGTTGCCAAACTACTCAGTAAAGACAAGTTGGATTATATCTCCTGTCTGGAACTCAATAATTCCTCAATTACTCCTACTGACCACACTCAATTGTATTGCAAGTGAGCCAGGATTCAGGAGTCCAGCCGTACCAAGGTAGAAGACACAGTTGACACTACCCTGCTAGACAGAGACATTATCCCCCTCTGGCATTCCTCACCTGGTACGTGAGCTACAACATCTTAAAGGGCCCTGCTACAGTACCTGCGCAAGCTGCAATTGGTGTCACGAACTTATACACATACCTACACTGACCCACTGCATAGCATACCCACTGACCCAGTGTCCTGCTCATTGCATTAAAGTGGCATCACGAACAGGATCGGATTGAATTGTGTGTCCATCCCTACCTACAGAACCGGATCCAATTGTGCGCTAAAACTGACTTAAATCGCATGTTTCACAGTATTACCAGGGCTGAAGATTGTGCTAAAACCGTTGAAAATGGGCTTGCTTACTTTTATTGCTGGACCAGAAAAAGCCGCATTGTACACATCGGCACTACAAGGGTTAATCGGCCATGTTTCCCTCATGGCGCAGCAGCTCATTCAGGATTTCCAAGATGGCGAAGATGTCGAATACACGCCCCCTCAAGAGCGCAAAACTAGCGAACACGCCCCCCAGAAGCGGGAACGGCTAGTAACTCCCCCTCAAAGGTGCGAAAATGTCGAATACGCCCCCCTGGGAGCGGGAAAAGAAGAGACTGCCCACAGTAAACTTTCTATTGTGGACTAAGGGGATAAAGACTCCATTCTCTGGGCCACTCCCTTAGAACTCGTTGTCTGCTGGATGCAAGAGGTCGCCAAGATGGCATTTCCTCAGCTTAAGTAGAGCCAAATGATCTTTGGAGACGATCCAGTCTATCCAGAGTCCCCACCGGAGATCCAGGTCTCCCAAGTCTCAAAGAAGAGTGTGCCCTCTGTATTTGCTGTCACCGCGGAGGCCGTGGATTCCTCCCTGCCAACAAGAGCAAGACCGCCTGCCTTACCTAGCATCCCGGAGGTTCCGGAGAAGACCGCTGCTGAGGTCCCGGTTCCTGCTGCACAAGGCCCAGACCTGATGGAATTCCCTGAGGCTGTGGATCCCTCCGCCTTGTCAAGGACCCCGGCGGAAGATGACGTGCCAAGCCAGATGGAGGTCGACGCCGAGACTGTTCCCGCGGAGGACGCCGCTGACGCAGCACCCATCGCCACTGACAAGTCGCTGGCCGAGACAAAGATGGCACCCCCAGACGGCACCCAGGAGGCACCGGAACCGGCCGCCCGGCCGCGACGACAGGTAGGAGCTGCCCCACTCCCTGAGGCCCCGGTCCGGTCCATGTCCGCCACTGCGCCCAGAGACCCCAGCACCTGCCGCCAGGCCCAGGCCTGCACCGCGTCCGTCACCAACTGGTGCGACAGAGGCAGCTGGTGATTCCACTCCGCCGCCCAGCTATGACAAATTGCGTAGTCTCAACCCTGATGTTTCCCACAAGATTACCGCATTTTCCCAGACGGTATGGGAATACAAATCCGCTGTTGAGGAGTGGGTCAAACAAGTGATAGACGACCCCCAGCCGGGAGACCCTAAGTTGACCAGGAGAACTGGGACGGTTTTATGGTTTTCTGTGGAGCGGGGTGTTGGGTTCCTACAGGATAACTACTCAGGAAACAAAGTTTTTGTGGGTCGTCGCTCAGTGAAGCGGCACTATCTGCCTCAGGCCCAGCATAATTTGTATATTGGGGACCAGGTTGAATACACCCCCATGCGGTCCATGCAAGGACTGTTTGCGGCCGGAGTCACGCTCCTGGACAAGCAGCTTTCCCCTGCCATTACCCCAGAGACCTGGCAGGAGGATCCAGGCTCTGCGGGCCGGACCAGATGCCTCCAGGAAACCCCGGATGGCCGCCTACTCTTCAAAGAAAGGTCCCCACCTGAACCAGCACCGCTCATCCCAAACCTGCCATCGCCACCAACCCTGAGGGTAGGACAAATAAACAATAGCGTCCTCACGTTTAATCCCAAGGTGCAACCATATCTTCAGCCACCGTACATGCTGCCTTGGAAGCAACCCCAGTCAGCTGCTCCAGCTCTTCCAGAGCCCCTGCAACCTGAAGTTTTGTCCCCCTCTGTGCCGGCCGTGGATCCCGGGTTACAGAGAGTCACAGCAGATTTTTCCAGGCTGTCCGCACAGTCAGTTCCTGCAGCCACCAGCAGAGGGCAGTGGCGTACAACCACGGCAGCTACCATGAGCTACCACCAGAGGCAGGAGCACCCTCTCATGCGATTCAGCAGCTCCAGTAGTGACGAGGAGCTGGATACCTTCCTGTAAGGTGTCCCCTACCAAAGAAAAATATACTCATCAGTGACATTTGGGAGCTACGCCATGGACTGCTACCTGACGGGTGAGGACCTGTTTGGCATTTGTGTGCTGTTTTAACCGTTTTGTTCCAGGTTGCCAGTGTTTTGTCCTCATCCAGATGGTCATGTCAGTTAGGACTCCCCCCATCAGCACTTAACCCCCTCATGTCCAAGTTAACTGTTTTGTCCCCTTTCTCAGGTTACTTGATAGCCTGCTGCTCTTATATGACATTTTAACCCTTTGGATTACAATCAACTTTTGCCCTGTGGATTGCAAAGAACTTTTATCTGTTTCCAGAGGATCCTTCAACTTTAAGCACTTCCAGGAATAAGGACTCAAGTTATTGTTGAGCCTATCCTTGCCTTAATAAATTTGCACTATTTTATAAAATTGTGTGCAACATAAAAGCTTGCACTCAATCCTCATGCTATTTAATATTTTTGCACTATTGTACCAGTTTACAAATATGTAACGTTCAAGATAACCTGCCCATTGTGTGTATTACTCTTCTAGGTGCCACAATGTGATTTTATGCACTGTTTTGAATGATTGCACTTAACAAAAATGTAGCAATTTACTTAAAGTGTGCCTTTTTACAGCTCTTGTTCTCTTCCCCCTTCATACGGACTGTCATCATAGGGACGCTGAATACTAATGGCCTACACCCGGGTAGGACCAAGTGGTAAGTCCAGGCAGATCCAGTTACTCCACAGGTATCCCTGCTGCTTCGGGAATCGTTAGAAGCCCTAGGCTGCTCCTTCCCGCTTGTTTTATGTTCCGGATTGTTCCCATCCGGAGGTGTCTCATTTCCAGGAGATCCATGGGAACGAACTGCCCTCCTCCTGTGACTAGCCAGGAGACACGGAGACGATAAATACCTCCCCTTCTGAGCGTTTGCCTAAGGTAAGGCTCCTCAAGTCTTAGAGCCATATATTCTAGCTTCCTCATAGACATCATAGTGATCGTGCTATAAGCCAAATTTCTTCAGGCTATGATGCAGGGAAGGGAATACAGGATAAAGCCACCCTTCTATTTGCAGGCTTTGCATTACACAATGGTGGGACTACGGAGTAAAGACACCCCCATGCTTTCTTTGATGTTTTAGGGCCAGAACATACAAAGTAAGTCAGTAATGTTTGCTTTTTGCAGTATTAGGTTACCTGGTTATACCAAGAGAAGGAAACTGTGTGTTGGACACCTTACTCTAGCGGGCAGGAACCTCGAGGAAACCGTTAAATGTTTTGTCTATGTTATGTCTTATATGTGAATTCATGCAGCACTTTGTATTTTATTGGGTACCCAGAGCTGATTCCTCACCGCCTACCATACGCCGAGGACGGCTTCACTTAAAGTAAAGGGGTATGTAACATCCTGAAGTATGTCACTAAAACTTCTTTCACCCTGCTTCATAATGTTAGGTGTACATGTGTATTTCCATCTGGTGTGATATAGCTGTGCATTGCCATGATATGTATTTCTATGCCTGTTTTATATATTTGCTGTAATTCTCAATGTACACCAGCAGGTGGCAGCAGTATGTAGCAGACCCAAGCCAGTTAGTATACCTAGACTGGATTAGTTCATTCCAGGCTAGCTACCCCCTTTCTGAGGAGGAGTGGAATGTTCCTACATCCTACTTCAGGGGGAGGAAGGAAAGTTCTAGGCAGAGTAACTAGCCCCCCTGCTGGGGAAGGCTGTGTTAGTAGGAGCTCCCAGAGACAGGGATCCCAACCTAGGATCCAAGCCTCGGCTGAGGCCCAAGATCACTCTTCCCAGCCTGAGTCACCTATCTCAGCTGGATGACAAGCAAGCAACAACCTCCAGAACTAAAGATCTCCAGGAAGACATCATACCCTGCGAGCAGTCCTGTGAGTACCAAATCCAGAGTCCAGGAGAAGCCAAATTCCTCCTCAGCTAGTCAGGCCCAGATTAAGCAGACTACAGACAGAGCAGAAGATAAATACCTGCCAGATCTACTAGGCGTATGTTAAGAAGCAGAATAAATATAGATTCCTGCCACATATTGCCAATACCTGCTGGGACCTAAGACTATTGCTGTAACTTGTATGGAGATATGTTGCCAAACTACTCAGTAAAGACAAGTTGGATTATATCTCCTGTCTGGAACTCATTCATTCCTCAATTACTCCTACTGACCACACTCAATTTTATTGCAAGTGAGCCAAGATTCAGGAGTCCAGCCGTACCAAGGTAGAAGACACAGTTGACACTACCCTATCTGCTAGACAGAGACATTATCCCCCTCTGGCATTCCTCACCTGGTACGTGAGCTACAACATCTTAAAGGGCCCTGCTACATTACCTGGGCAAGCTGCAATTGGCGTCACAAACTTATACACATACCTATACTGACCCACTGCATAGCATACCCACTGACCCAGTGTCCTGCTCATTGCACTTGCCCACTCCAAGCCACCAATTGTAGAGGACGCAATACAGAGGCAAAACCACGGTTGAAAAGCAAAAGTCAGTGTTTATTCACACAAAAAGGCGGAAAAGAAACACAATACTTAGCAGGGCCCTGGTGTTAATTCACACCGCAGGAATCCTTGTCTTAATCCACACATCAAAAGTCCACAGAACTCAAAACATGTCACCTGGCAGTCCACAGCAGGCTTTAGGGTGCCTGGCTTCCAGATGGCAGCTCTCATGCAGCTCTCAGTCTTGCAGTATGGCAGAACTCCTCAGCTACTAAACCCCAGCCCAAAACCTGGCCTGGACGTGGGGAACAGCCACCCACCCTGCTCTTTGGCTGCTCCCAATAAGATCCGGCCCGGATTGGCTTTACAGCCACATAAAATTACCGGTTCTTATCTCACAGAGGCCAGGAACCTCGGTGACACGTACCTTCCGTCAATGACGGACCCTTGCTCCTTCCTACAATATATATATATATATATATATATATATATATATATCTATATGACAAAAAAGATGGGCAGCACTCCAAAAAGTAAAAAAATACAAAAATATTCTATTTACCCAAGCAGGACATGCAACGTTTCGGCTCTATACATGAGCCTTTCTCAAACTGCTTGAGAAAGGCTCCTGTATAGAGCCGAAACGTTGCATGTCCTGCTTGGGTAAATAAAGTATTTTTGTATTTTTTTACTTCTTAGAGTGCTGCCCATCTTTTTTGTCTTCTATCTATTGGATTGGCTTGTATCCACATTGGGCCAGCTGCACCCCCTTGCACCCACCAGGGACGGTGCTGCCACTTTTTTTCTTTTTTATATATATATATATATACAGTGTATATAAACTCACCTAAATAATTATTAGGAACACCTGTTCGATTTCTCATTAATGCAATTATCTAGTCAACCAATCACATGGCGGTTGCTTCAATGCATTTAGGGGGGTGGTCCTGGTCAAGACAATCTCCTGAACTCCAAACTGAATGTCAGAATGGGAAAGAAAGGTGATTTAGGCAATTTTGAGCGTGGCATGGTTGTTGGTGCCAGAAGGGCCGGTCTGAGTATTTCACAATCTGCTCAGTTACTGGGATTTTCACGCACAACCATTTCTAGGGTTTACAAAGAATGGTGTGAAAAGGGAAAAACATCCAGTATGCAGCAGTCCTGTGGGCAAAAATGCCTTGTGGATGCTAGAGGTCAGAGGAGAATGGGCCGACTGATTCAAGCTGATAGAAGAGCAACGTTGACTGAAATAACCATTCGTTACAACCGAGGTATGCAGCAAAGCATTTGTGAAGCCACAACACGCACAACCTTGAGGCGGATGGGTTACAACAGCAGAAGACCCCACCGGGTACCACTCATCTCCACTACAAATAGGAAAAAGAGGCTACAATTTGCATGAGCTCACCAAAATTGGACTGTTGAAGACTGGAAAAATGTTGCCTGGTCTGATGAGTCTCGATTTCCGTTGAGACATTCAAATGGTAGAGTCCGAATTTGGCGTAAACAGAATGAGAACATGTATCCATCCTCTGATGGCTACTTCCAGCAGGATAAAGCACCATGTCACAAAGCTCGAATCATTTCAAATTGGTTTCTTGAACATGACAATGAGTTCACTGTACTAAAATGGCCCCAACAGTCACCAGATCTCAACCCAATAGAGCATCTTTGGGATGTGGTGGAACGGGAGCTTCGTGCCCTGGATGTGCAAGGAGGAACAGGAGGAGCATTGCCAGAGCCCTGCAAAATGACCTCCAGCAGGCCACAAATGTGCATGTGTCTGCTCAAACGGTCAGAAACAGACTCCATGAGGGTGATATGAGGGCCCGACGTCCACAGGTGGGGGTTGTGCTTACAGCCCAACACTGTGCAGGACGTTTGGCATTTGCCAGAGAACACCAAAATTGGCAAATTCGCCACTGGCGCCCTGTGCTCTTCGCAGATGAAAGCAGGTTCACACTGAGCACATGTGACAGACGTGACAGAGTCTTGAGACGCAATGGAGAACGTTCTGCTGCCTGCAACATCCTCCAGCATGACCGATTTGGCATTGGGTCAGTAATGGTGGGGGGTGGCATTTCTTTGGAGGGCCGCACAGCCCTCCATGTGCTCGCCAGAGGTAGCCTGACTGCCATTAGGTACCGAGATGAGATCCTCAGACCCCTTGTGAGACCATATGCTGGTGCGGTTGGCCCTGGGTTCCTCCTAATGCAAGACAATGCTAGACCTCATGTGGCTGGAGTGTGTCAGCAGTTCCTGCAAGACGAAGGCGTTGATGCTATGGACTGGCCCGCCCGTTCCCCAGACCTGAATCCAATTGAGCACATCTGGGACATCATGTCTCGCTCTATCCACCAACGTCACGTTGCACCACAGACTGTCCAGGAGTTGGCAGATGCTTTAGTCAAGGTCTGGGAGGATATCCCTCAGGAGACCGTCCGCAACCTCATCAGGAGCATGCACAGGCGTTGTAGGGAGGTCATACAGGCATGTGGAGGCCACACACACTACTGAGCCTCATTTTGACTTGTTTTAAGGACATTACATCAAAGTTGGATCAGCCTGTAGTGTGTTTTTCCACTTTAATTTTGAGTGTGACTCCAAATCCAGACCTCCATGGGTTGAAAAATTTGATTTCCATTTTTCATTTTTGTGTGATTTTGTTGTCAGCACATTCAACTATGTAAAGAACAAAGTATTTCAGAAGAATAATTAATTAATTCAGATCTAGGATGTGTTATTTTTGTGTTCCCTTTATTTTTTTGAGCAGTGTATATACACTCACCTAAAGAATTATTAGGAACACCTGTTCTATTTCTTATTAATGCAATTATCTAGTCAACCAATCACATGGCAGTTGCTTCAACGCATTTATGGGTGTGGTCCTGGTCAAGACAATCTCTTGAACTCCAAACTGAATGTCAGAATGGGAAAGAAAGGTGATTTAAGCAATTTTGAGCGTGGCATGGTTGTTGGTGCCAGACGGGCCGGTCTGAGTATTTAACAATCTGCTCAGTTACTGGGATTTGCACGCACAACCATTTCTAGGGTTTACAAAGAATGGTGTGAAAAGGGAAAAACATCCAGTATGCAGCAGTCCTGTGGGCAAAAATGCCTTGTGGATGCTAGAGGTCAGAGGAGAATGGGCCGACTGATTCAAGCTGATAGAAGAGCAACGTTGACTTGAAATAACCATTCGTTACAACCGAGGTATGCAGCAAAGCATTTGTGAAGCCACAACACGCACAACCTTGAGGCGGATGGGCTACAACAGCAGAAGACCCCACCGGGTACCACTCATCTCCACTACAAATAGGAAAAAGAGGCTACAATTTGCACGAGCTCACCAAAATTGGACTGTTGAAGACTGGAAAAATGTTGCCTGGTCTGATGAGTCTCGATTTCTGTTGAGACATTCAAATGGTAGAGTCCGAATTTGGCGTAAACAGAATGAGAACATGTATCCATCCTCTGATGGCTACTGGAAGGATAATGCACCATGTCACAAAGCTCAAATCATTTCAAATTGGTTTCTTGAACATGACAATGAGTTCACTGCAGTAAAATGGCCCCAACAGTCACCAGATCTCAACCCAATAGAGCATCTTTGGGATGTGGTGGAACGGGAGCTTCGTGCCCTGGATGTGCATCCCTCAAATCTCCATCAACTGCAAGATGCAATCCTATTAATATGGGCCAACATTTCTAAAGAATGCTATCAGCCCCTTGTTGAATCAATGCCACGTAGAATTAAGGCAGTTCTGAAGGCAAAAGGGGGTCCAACACCGTATTAGTATGGTGTTCCTAATAATTATTTAGGTGAGTGTATATGTGTAGTAATTCTCCTCCGTCCTCCCCAGTGATGCCTGCCTTAGTATGCATACATAAAAAAAAATTAAAAAAAATACTCACCTCTCTTCTTGCATCCGTCACTGCTTGTGGCCTGTGTTTGGGCGTTTCGGCACAGGCGGTCATGAACACATCACTGTGCCCTCCTGCGCTGAGTCATCACATCATCCCGTGAGATGGAGACGCAGGAGGTCACAGTGAAGTAATCGTGATCTCCTGCACCGCTCTACTGCCACATAGGCTTCAGGTCTAGTGGCCTGAAACCTACGAGGCATAACAAATGGGACAGGAGCCATAGGCTTCCATCACCCTCAGTTTACTACCTGCTGCCTAGCGCCCCCTGCAATTTGGCGCCCGGGAAAACAGCCCCTCTGGCTCCCCACGCTACGCCACTGTTGCATTGTACTCACTTTGAGCTAAAAATCATTTTTTTTCCTTTGTCTTTATTAAAAATATGGATTCATTTTTCTTGCACAGCTTTCAGTTTCTTTAGTAGCAAGATCTAATTTTTTTTCTTTGCTCTGTCAGGCAGCTCACCTGACGGCTCCTTATCTCTGCTTTCTGACTTTATAAACTCTCATAATAGCTCAATTCTTATCTAACTGATCAGAAGATGGCTTAAATAAGTGTTTATAATCTTTTGTTAATTTAGAGATAAGGGTTATTAGATGACTACACAAAGTAAAATTGTCACCGCTAGAAAAACAGTTAACCCTTTGTGACAGAATGGCTCAATAATTTTCATAAAGACCGATTGAAGGATTGATTTTTAGCCCAAAATGAATAAAATGCAATTATTAAAATAATTGCCTTCGAAGGTGTACATAGCCTTTAAGCCTGGTTTAATAGGGTTGATCTTGGTGACGAATGCCCCTTAAGGGTAAAAAACATTTAACAGAATAATCATGGGAATTTTCTATGAAATATATTTGTTGTTTAGTCTTTTATTATGTGCACAATCAAATACCCAGGGAAGAATGAAAACCTAAAAACTAAAAAAGGATCATCTAAAATCACAGTCTATAGATTTTTTATATAGTATCAACAGTTCTGCATAAAAAGGATCAATCCCACCAGTCATTATATTTAACTATTCTGATATCAAGTATGCACAATAAATTTTAATTAGCTGTGAAATTATGTTTAAATCAGATATACCATCATCTAATCAATAGCCATCTAGCCATCAATTACACCAAGAGTACTATAACATCCACACGAGGGCAGTATATATATCTGTTCTCTAGATCAGGTTGATGTACTATACAGTTCTAGGCTTCAAGACCCTATAATATCATTCTTCCAATACAGATTTTATGTGCAATCTCTGCTGACCTGATATAAAGACTTATGAACTTGCCATATTTTGATTCCTTTTCCCTTTCACACAATTTGAGCTGCATGAATCATTTTTCTTTGCAGTTTAAAGAAATTTGCATGAGTTTCTCTCTGATCTGTAATGTCTTCTTTTGTTGTGTTAATATATTCACACTGGCCAGGTCATTTCAGAGGAAAAATGAATCGAAGACTTACAAGCATCGTACAAGCTATTTAGTTTTAAAATCTGTATGCAATTTAGGATCATTTCTGTTAAAATGTTTTTCATTCTATAGAATAGTTGCCATTTCAGACATCATACCAGGACGGAAAGGCTGAATTTTAAAATAAATCTATTAAAAATAAAAAAAATGCAATTAGCACATTAGTCACAAATATGACATAAAGTTCAGCAGAAATTGCAAACTGCCACTGGCTTGACAGTCATAGGGTATCTCAATACTGACAAATGTGAGTGATGAATTAGTGACAATATATAAGAAGTCTATATTCTCCCATGACTTTCATTACCAAATTGGAAATATCTGTAGAATTCTAAAAATGAGTTTTAAATGTAGTCAATCTCCTGTACTGCAAGGCTTGATTTGATGGTGAGGAAGACCTGCTGTGAAGTCTTAATGAAAGATCATAGTAACTCTCCAAGACAGTCAAAAAGCTATGGGCCCTGGAAGACCTGAAATAATCAGTTTTACTTTTAATGGGAGCCATTTTATATTCATTAAGATCAAAATACAGTTTCAGAAGCAAATTGCAAAGCCGTTCCACTCCCAGCTTGAAAACCTGGAGGCTCTTAGCATTTTTTTAATCTTGTTCATAAGCAAATATTCACTTAATGTATTTCTTAAGCTTTGATGCTACCTTCTCATGAGCACAGTTAGTAGTGAGAGTCAAAATATTTTACAAGTAGACACATATTATACCTGTAGTATACAATAAAAATTTTGGTATTATATTTTATAACATACAAATTAGTGCAGAATCTATCTATCTATCTAACACACTTATACAGGGAGTGCAGAATTATTAGGCAAGTTGAATTTTTGAGGATTAATTTTATTATTGAACAACAACCATGTTCTCAATGAACCAAAAAAACTCATTAATATCAAAGCTGAATATTTTTGGAAGTAGTTTTTAGTTTGTTTTTAGTTTTAGCTATTTTAGGGGGATATCTGTGTGTGCAGGTGACTATTACTGTGCATAATTATTAGGCAACTTAACAAAAAACAAATATATACCCATTTCAATTATTTACTTTTACCAGTGAAACCAATATAACATCTCAACATTCACAAATATACATTTCTGACATTCAAAAACAAAACAAAAACAAATCAGTTACCAATATAGCCACCTTTCTTTGCAAGGACACTCAAAAGCCTGCCATCCATGGATTCTGTCAGTGTTTTGATCTGTTCACCATCAACATTGCATGCAGCAGAAACCACAGCCTCCCAGACACTGTTCAGAGAGGTGTACTGTTTTCCCTCCTTGTAAATCTCACATTTGATGATGGACCACAGGTTCTCAATGGGGTTCAGATCAGGTGAACAAGGAGGCCATGTCATTAGATTTTCTTCTTTTATACCCTTTCTTGCCAGCCACGCTGTGGAGTACTTGGACGCGTGTGATGGAGCATTGTCCTGCATGAAAATCATGTTTTTCTTGAAGGATGCAGACTTCTTCCTGTACCACTGCTTGAAGAAGGTGTCTTCCAGAAACTGGCAGTAGGACTGGGAGTTGAGCTTGACTCCATCCTCAACCCGAAAAAGCCCCCACAAGCTCATCTTTGATGATACCAGCCCAAACCAGTACTCCACCTCCACCTTGCTGGCGTCTGAGTCGGACTGGAGCTCTCTGCCCTTTACCAATCCAGCCACGGGCCCATCCATCTGGCCCATGAAGACTCACTCTCATTTCATCAGTCCATAAAACCTTAGAAAAATCAGTCTTGAGATATTTCTTGGCCCAGTCTTGACGTTTCAGCTTGTGTGTCTTGTTCAGTGGTGGTCATCTTTCAGCCTTTGTTACCTTGGCCATGTCTCTGAGTATTGCACACCTTGTGCTTTTGGCACTCCAGTGATGTTGCAGCTCTGAAATATGGCCAAACTGGTGGCAAGTGGCATCTTGGCAGCTGCACGCTTGACTTTTCTCAGTTCATAGGCAGTTATTTTGCGCCTTGGTTTTTCCACACGCTTCTTGCGACCCTGTTGACTATTTTGAATGAAACGCTTGATTGTTCGAAGATCACGCTTGAGAAGCTTTGCAATTTTAAGAGTGCTGCATCCCTCTGCAAGATTATCTCACTATTTTTGACTTTTCTGAGCCTGTCAAGTCCTTCTTTTGACCCATTTTGCCAAAAGAAAGGAAGTTGCCTAATAATTATGCACACCTAATATATGGTGTTGATGTCATTAGACCACACCCCTTCTCATTACAGAGATGCACATCACCTAATATGCTTAATTGGTAGTAGGCTTTCGAGCCTATACAGCTTGAAGTAAGACAACATGCATAAAGAGGATGATGTGGTCAAAATACTCATTTGCCTAATAATTCTGCACTCCCTGTATAGCTGACATATTCTGCAGAGCTTTATAGACAATAGCATCAAGCTGTCCCCAATGGGGCTCACAATCTAAGCTCCCTATTAGAATGTCTCTCGAGAGTGGGAGGAAACTGGAGAACCCAGAGGAAACTCATGCAAACATGGGGAGAACATACAAACTGTATGCAAATGTTGTCCTTGGTCAGAATCGAACCTAGGACCCCAGTGCTACAAGAAACTAGTGCTAACTAGTGAGCCATCATGCTATCTGTCTATCTATCTGTCTATCTATCTATCTATCTATCTATCTATCTATCTATCTATCTACCTACCTACCTACTGTACCTAACTGTCTATCTTACTACCCATCGATCTAGTAGTAGCAGCACAGCATGAAACAGACAAAGCAGTAGAGTAGATGTGTGTGTGGTTGTGTAGAGATAATAATAGTAGTAGTCTAGGGTATTGGGCAGGACTAATGGTAGTGGTAGTGCAGCAACTGGGCCACAGGGGAGCATGTGAGTGTGGGTGGCCAGATGGGTGCAGTAGTCATACTTACGGCTTCTTGAAGCTCCCTGGGTCAGCGTGCAGTGACGGGAACGGCACACTGGTTATTGCCTTTGGGGCAGACTCTGGTTCTGGAGTCCTCTTGCCTGATGGACTTGACTAGGTGCCCTTGATGTTGATGTTTTATGGTGTGAGGCAGGGTCCCGGTTGTCATGATCCCAGCAAATGTATGATGGAAATAATGAGTCTAGGTTAAACAGAAAACAATTCTTTACTGAAGCTTCAGTGATGAGCGGCATAGGCAATATTTGAATTTGCCATAATTTTTGGCCAAATATTTGCCATAAATTCGCAAATTCGAGAACTCATGATCTCCAGTCATTGTTTACTTGATTGCGAAAATCGGCAATGTAATATATTCGCGATAAATTCACGAAAAATGTGTGATTAGAATATTCAACACTAATCGCGAATACGAATGTATAGCACTCCAAATCAACAAATGTATAGCACTATATTCTAAATATTCGCAAATTCTCGAAGTGGCGATATTAGATATTAAAATTTGTGATTCGAATATTCGCTCTCAACACTACTCTTTTTTACATCTGGCCTGCTTTTGGTAGTTGTCCTGTTCTCTTTTAGGCCTCCCCCTGGCAAGTACCTGGGTCCAGGGTGGGCTAGGGTATCAGCTTCACATCTTTGTGCTTGCTCTAACACTGCGCTGTCTCTAACTGAAGTGGTTTAGACTGGATTAACTCCCTGAACTCTCGCTGACTGCCTAGTACTGACTCACTCCATATATAGAGGGTTACACCAGCCCCATCTAGTGGTGGCTGTGAGATATGACCTATAATTACCATGTGCTTACTGAAATACATAGACAAATACAAATACATCCATGACATGATCACAATATACTTTTGCACTTTGCAATATACGCAACTTCTAGGAGCACAATGCTGCAGTAGTAAGGGAAGCAGCAGTTGTGGAAGCGGCATAATACGGCCATACAGTATGGAACTCGATGGCAGGCAGACAGACAGCAGAAGTGGAATGATTTTGCTGGCGATAAATAGCCACCACTAGAAATGGCAGATATTTTCATCTGCCTCAGCTGGAGGTGAAAATGGATCAATGCCTCATTAATTTTGACAAATGTGCAGTTTTGCACACTGGTGGAGGACTAGTTTGTCCATTTGGATGTGACAACGCCACCTGTTGTGCTGAAAAGCCTCTAGGAGATGTCAAATGGAGACTGGACAAGATAGTACAGTAAAAGCAAACCGGGCCAGTTCCAGCCACTATTCCAATCTGCCTGCCCAGAAGTTAATGGGATGAGGGAACACATTATGTGCCAGGGAAAGACCACAGTCATTTAAAAACTAGACAATTTTAAACAATAAAAAAAAAAAAAAGACACCTGGCATAGAGAGGAATTTTGTTGAAGGCGCAGAACTGCACCACTACGGAAACCTGGCTAATAGCCATACTGATGGCATAGATGAGAATTACATTTTGTTGAACTGCTCCACGCTGAACAGCTACATCAAAAGGTCTGATGGCATGTACGTAAAAATATGGCTGGTCAAAAGTCTGATGGCAAAATTAAATTTTAGAGAACAATAAATTGTGACACAATTACCATAGCTAAGTGGTACAGCAGCAAGTACACGGCCAGCTACTTGGCCAGGTGACAGTTCATCTTGCTCAGAACCAGATTGCTGAGCGTGTAGAGTTGTTTTCTGGCTACACATGCCATAATCGATGACAGACAACAGAGCGGAGGAACTTGGAGGAGGGGTCTGAGCGGGGCAATTGGTAACTGATAAGGGCAATGAGGACATTGTACTGGTTGCGGATGCACCCTGGCTGCTATAAAGAAGACCAGGAGGAGGACAGACTTGTTCTGATTGCTGGCTGGTTGTATTTTCCCACTGGATCTGGTGATGCCGCCACCTATGCATGGAACTGCACAACATTTTAAAAATGAGACAATTTCTACTGTGAGCTGTCCAGAAGCTGTAATACTATAGAACGGAATTAAATGTGGGTGATGGTGTGGAACTGCAACATGTAACATATTTACCACAATTAAGTGGCACAGCAGCAGCTGAACCACCAGCAACTTGGCCAGGTGGGAGCCTAGCTTTTACATAAGCTAACTGCTCAACATGAAAAGTTTTCTCTTGGCCACACATTCTATTTACAGATGTCTCACGATGGAAAAGAAGAAAAAGAGGAGTCTGAGCAGGAGAAGAAGTAGTTGATGATAATGACAAGGACACTGTACTCCTTGGTGATGCGGCCTGACTGCCTCAAAAACTGGGAAAAAGAGGAAAACTTCGGTTCCAGGAGGCTGGCCAGTTTTGTGTTCCCACAGGATCTGCTGATGCCGGCTCATGTTCTGGAATAGAGCCCTGGTACCTTGTGTTTGTGTTTTAGTGCCAATGGTTTATTTTGATCGTGCAGATTTTGCACACAGCTGTGGTTTTGTGTGCAGGCCTTGTGGAAAAACACGGGAGATACTTGCACAGAGCTAGATAAATCTGAGCTTAGCTTAAGTCTGGCATGTTTTAAGCTTGAACCCAGAGTATCAGCAGCATCACCAATTCCCAAGATGATTACAATAGAAGCAGATCTGGCCCTGACAGTTCTTTAGAGGTTTTGGCCATACATTACCTCTGCTTTTTATTGCAGCTGCAGCCACCACTCTTCTCCTCTGATGTCTCCTCCTTTACAGCACCCTAATCCGGCCGCCAGGTGCTGTCCAACACACAATCAACATCAAAGTCCTAACTCTTCCTACCACTGTTATCAGACTGTGATAAGTCATTGTGGGCTCCTTAGCCCCCTAACGATTCCCTCTTTTTATACCACTGTCCCTATTGCCACCTACAAGTGCCATTTGCCACCACCAACACAGCTATGCATGTGGTTCCCCGCCTCTGCCTGAACCTCCTCCTCATGACTATCTTAAGTATCTTCCATTAGTGTTGAGTGCGAATATTCGTATTACAAATTTTTATCGCCACTTCGAGAATTCGCAAATATTTAGAATATAGTGCTATATATTCGCAATGACGAATATTCTTTTTTTTTTTTTAACACAGTACACATCAGGTGATCATCCCTCCCTTCTTCTAGCTTGTGGGCCAATGAGAAGGCTTTGTCACAGCTTAGCCACTTCCCTAGAAACCAATAGAAACCAATAGAAAAGTTGCCTACCCCTTACTATATAAGAACCTCCCCAGCAGCTATTTTATAAAGTTTATTGCAGTTATGGAAAGAGACAGCAGTGGCATCGATGTGCTCTATGCTTTGTTGTATTACATTAGACAGTTAACTTATATATAATTCAGATAGTCAGTGTAGGTTAGATTTATCTATAGTGTAGCTGATAGGTTCCAGTGCAGGGTGTTAGGCAGTGTAATAGGATCTGCTGTCCATACATACATGCTATAGACATAGTGCTATGATATCACAGGTTGCACGTTTTGCGAAAAAATATGCGCATCATTAATTGCCGAAAAATTCGCAAGCGCACATATATTGGAGCACTCTATCTGCATATAAAGCTATTCTAATGTTCCGCCGTGCCAACCATTTTCTCCAGTCTCAGGAAACTTCTACCAGCTTGAAAAATGTAGCCTAAGTGTCCCACACCGGTATTTCGCGTGCATTACGCAAATAATACATTGCCGATTTTCACAATAAAGAATATAATCTCGAATTCTCAAATTTACAGACAAAGGTGTAATTAAACATTCCTTTCCCTTCTACAAAGACACAACACTCATAGTGACAATGTAAAATGGTAATACAAAGTGTGGAATGAAGCACAAATATAAATACTGATATTAAAGCACAGCATGCTCACTAATAATACACAGTATCTTGACGCAATACAATTTGTGGAATCAGGGGCGTAGCTAAAGGCTCATGGGCCCTGGTGCAAGAGTTCAGCTTGGGCCCCCCTTCTCTCAGTGCTTTGTGGCCAGGGGCAGGGGAGCACATACTTGGTGCTGCCTGAGGCAAAAATTGAAACGACCCCCCCCCCCATGCCAAATTCTTGATCTAACCCCTTCCCTCCAGCCAGAGGTGTAACTTGACCAGCATGTACTTTCTATAATACAAGTGTCTTCTTATGTGGCACCAGGGTCTTCGGGCCCCCTCAGGCTCCTGGGCCCGGTAGCGACTGCTACCTCTGCACCCCCTTCAGCTATGCCCCTGCGTGGAATGAAACAGGTAAATAAAGGCTGTTATTGCAGCACAACATGTTTATTAACAATGCACGGTATCTTGACGCAATGCAATGTATTGGTTAACTGGTATGTAAATGTTATTATTGCAGCACAACATATTTATTATTATTACAAGGCATCCTGACACAATACAATATAAAGTGAAGAATACTGCAGCATTTAAACTCCTCTTCCAGTTATACAGGTTTATTCACCAAAAAGATGCAATGTTTCAACTACCAGCAATCTTTATCAAGTAATGTGGAAGTGCATCTCACACACACACACACAAAACCCCTACTGCAGTGTAAACAATTAATAATGTGGCTATGCCACACTTGCTGATACATCAAAATCTGGAGAACCCACCAGGATGCCCAATTGTCTCTGATATAAATTCGGTATTCTCCCCTACCACTATTTTTCTTGACAGGCTTCTCAGATCACGCGCCATGTCAGCTAGGTCATATGTAAAGGACACAACCAACTTTATATTCAAATGATGTGACCTTGAAGTCAGTGAAGGCAAAATCGTAGTTACTTTTGCTGTTATTGTAGCACAACATATTCGCTAATAATGCATGGTATTGGTATTGTTTTTCGAAAAAGAAAAGGGGCAATTGTTCAGAGCTTGCAGTAGAATATATTGCCATTGATGCTTGAGGAGCAATAAGCCTATAACACATCTAGGTAGAAACTGTAGAAACTTTTTTTTAAGGCTGGCTGTCCATTTACAAAATGAGGTTGTTAGATTTTGTTGATTTGATTGAAGATTTTTTAGTGCAACAAGACCTTTTTGTACAATCTAGCAGCAGTATGAAACACACAACTCTGACCAGTCCCTCCCTAATTTATTTCCCTGATAAAACTTTACATTTACCTAATTATGTTCTTACACTCTCCCTACCACATCGAAATGAGTGGCTTCTATCAATCCAAACTTTCCATTGTGAGTGCCAGGGGGATCATTGGCAAAAATTCCCACAAAAAATGTGTATTTTAATCAGGGGCCATTTTTATATGGCTGGAGGTACATTAGGCGGTCACTGGCTAAAAATGTTACTGTCGGCCAGTACAGGCCCCAAAAAATTGGGATTCACCAGATAGAAAAGAACTTGTGATTATGTGGCTGGAGGTACATTAGGCCAGTGTTTCCCAACCAGTGTGCCTCCAGCTGTTGCAAAACTACAACTCCCAGCATGCCCGCACAGCCAAAGGCTCTCAGGGCATGCTGGGAGTTGTAGTTTTGAAACAGCTGGAGGCACACTGGTTGGGAAACACTGCATTAGGCAGTCACTGGATACAAATTTTACTGTAGACCAGTACAGGCCCCAAAAATGTGTCATTCACCTGACAGAAAAGGCCTTTTATGCTGCTGTATATACAAAAGACAAGGACAATTCTTTGTTCTAGGTGGTGGCAGATATGTGTGGGCTGGCATGAGGAAATTTAATTACACGTGGTCATCACAGGTGTTGAATTCCTCCGAGATCCATGCCTCATTCATTTTCAGAAATGTGAGGTAGTCCACACTGTCGTGAGCTAGACGAGTGTGCTGATCGGTCAAGAACCCCCAAGCTGCGCTGAACGTCCTTTTCGGACAGGACACTCGACGAGGGGCAAGCCAAGAGTTCCATGGCAAATTGTGCCAGCTCTTGCCACAGGTCAATCCTGCACACCCAGTAGACATGGGGATCCTCGCTTCTCAGAGCGTCCACATCGGCCCTTAACCTGATGTAGTCAGACACCTGTCGGTCTAGACCTTCCCTGAGGCAGGATATGGAGGGCGGCTATCGATGGGTTGGCTGCAAGAATGATCTCATATATGAAGTGACCAACACATCTTCAAACCGCCCTCTTCTTGATGGCGCGGTAGGATTGGTACCCTCACCTGTTTTAGTGTGGGTGGAAATTCCTCTGCCAGCGCCTGTAACAGCAGAATGCAGCATCTCTCGCAACAAGGCCTGGAAATGCTGCATTCTGACATCCCACTGTGATGCTGGTAACATGTCCACCATTTTATGTTTGTACCGGGGGTCTAAGTGCGTTGCCACCCAGAACTGGTCCTTGCCCCTGAAGCATGAAGGCCCCATTTGCACTAAATTGGAAGCGGTGTAGCGCCCTTGCTCCTGCTCATCTCCCAGGAGAATGTTGTCCTCGGTCTCCTCCCCTCAGCCGCGGACAACACCAGGGATCCCCGAAAAGTTTAAAGTCCCCCTCAAGCCTGCTCTTCTTGCTCCCCCTCTTCCTCCCCCCAGCCACCATCCTCCTCTGACTCCTCTTCAGACTCCTGATGACTTGTCTCAGATGGAATAGCCCCCCTGGGAATTAATTCAGCATTGCAACTTCCTTATCTTCCAGCTCCTGCTCCTCGACGGCTTGATCAATGACACGATGCAATGCATGCTCCAGAAAGAAGGCGTAAGGTACTGCGACTGACCAGTTTGGTGATCTCATCAAATGGCCGCAGAAGTCTGCATGCGTTGCGAATGAGCAGCCACTGGCACAGTGAAAAGAAACCAAGCTCCCCAGAACCTGTCCTGCTACAGAGTTCGTATAGGTAGTTGTTAACGGCACATTGCTGCTGGAGCAGCCTATTAAGCATATACAAGGTGGAGTTCCAGTGCGTCGGGCTGTCACAAATCAGACGTCTTATGGGCAAGTGGTGTTACCGCTGAGCGCCAGCAAGGCGAGCCATGGCCATGTAAGATCTTCTAAAATGGGCAGAAATTTTCCTGGCCTGCTGCAAGACGTCCTGGACCCCGGGGTATTTGGCAAAAAATTGCTGCACGACTAAGTTCAGGACATGTGCCATGCACAGAACATGTGTCATTTTGCCCTGTGTCAGCGCGCTCAGCAGATTAGCACCATTGTCGCACACCACTTTACCAACTGTCAAATTGAGCAGGGTTAGCTACTAATCGACCTGTAACCACAGAGCTGAAAGCAGTGCAGGAAGAGCTAAAAGCAGTGCAGGACCAGTGTGGTTCTTGGCTTCCAGGCACAATAGCCACAGAACAGCATGGCACTGTCTCACCTGGGACATCAAATAGGTTCTGGGGAGCTTGCAGGGCCCAGCGGAAGTGGCGGTAGCAGTGAAAAAAGAGGAGTCAGCCGAGGAGGAGACAGAGAATGGAGTAGGAGGAGGAGAAGAAGAGGCAGGCCTACATGTAATCCTTGGTGGTAACACCAAATCCACACGGGAGCCACGGGTTACATGCTAGACTGCCATCAGAAGGCGTACCCAGTGGGCAGTAAAAGTTATGTACCTTCCTTGCCCATGTTTGCTAGACCACGTGTCTGTGGTCAGATGTATCTTGGCAGAGATATATTCACTTGCCGCTGACCATGACCATATAGCTCTGGGATGCCCTTCTGGGATAAATATTTCCTTCCGGGGACCTTTCATTGCAGTGTGCCTATGGCCACAAATTTTCTAAAGGCCTCCGAGTCCACCAGTTTATATGGCAGTAGTTGTCGGGCTAGCAGTTCCGACAAGCCAGCGGTCAGCTGTTGGGAAAGAGGGTTATTCGGCATCATTAACATTTTATGCTCGAACATTTAAGCCACGGAAGCCTGCCTTCTGCCAGATGAACGCGGTGACGGCACGGTGGAAGGTGGAGTGGAGGACAAATGAGAGGAGAGAGAAGGAAAAGAGGCAGGACGTGGAGTGCCAGGAGTGTGACTTTGTGGGTTCTGACGGCAATGCTCCCACTGGGCTCGGTGATTGTACGCCAGGTGCCTTCTTAAGGCGGTTTTCCCTAGGTAAGTGTTGAGCTTACCGCGACTTATACGTTGGCAGCACATGCTGCAGATGACAATACTATTGTCAGCAGCTGACACGTTAAAAAAATCACACACTGCTGAGCATGTACAGGAGTCCTGGGAGCGCCAGAAGTGACCGTGCATGGTGGATGGCTCGCTCCAGATACAACTGCAGTCAGCTTTTTGCGTCCTGTGCCCTGTGAGCTCTGCCTGCTTCTCGTCCCTCTCTGCTGCTCCGTCTATCCCTCTGAACTTCGCTCCTTTTCCTGGCTTGTAGGCACCCACTTGACGTCCATCGACACATCATCGTCACCTTCACCACCACTGACATTTGAGATCTCGGAGTAGGCAACAACAGCGGTGACCTCCCTCCTTGGGATGATCTGGGTAATGTCGTCAGACCGATGGGTGGCGGCCATTGCTACCTCCTCTTACTCATCCAATGTCAAGAATGGCTGTGCAGTCGGTAAGGTCTCGGAATGAATGGTAAAATCATTTCTCTGACTAGAGTGGAATAGCTATGGTGGTGGTGGTGGTGTATTTGGGGGTGCACACGGCAGAGTGAGGAGGGTGCAGATACAGAGGATGAGAAGGGTGCAGAAGCAGAAGGGTGAGTGAGCCACTCAACCAACTCTGGTGTGCCCTTTGAAGAAATTGCACGTGCCTTTTCCAACTTCACGCTTAGTCTCTGGCCTAATACACCTTCAGGACTCCTACCACCCCTGTGGAACTGCCTGCCTCTTCCTCTGCCTGTCATTTTCAAAATTACCCTGTGTTTAAGTCCCTAGAAAAGAGCAATTTTTGTGGAGGCAGGTATATTGCAGGCCACAATCAGTATTTTGTGGAAGTAGGTATATCAAACCTCTTAACCAGTATTTTGTGGAAACAGCTATATCGCATCTCTCAATCAGTATTTTGTAAAAATATATGAAACCCTTAATTAGTATTTTGTGGAAGCAGGAATATCGTAGCCATCAAACGGGATTTTGTGGAAGCAGGAATATAAAACCCCTTAATCAATAATTTGTAGATGCAGGTATATCGTAGTCCTCAATCAATATTTGGTGGAAACAGGTATATCAAACCCTTTAATCAGTATTTTGTGGAAGCAGGTATATCGCAGCCCTCAATCAGTATTTTGTGGAAGCAGGTATTTTAAACCCAATAATCAGTATTTTGTGGAAGCAGGTATATTAAACCCCTTAATCAGTATTTTGTGAAAGCAGGTATATTGCATCCCTCTATCAGTATTTGGTGGAAGCAGGTATATCAAACCCCTTAATCAGTATTTTGTGGAAGCAGGTATATTGCAGTCCTCAATCAATATTTTGTGGAAGCAGGTATGTCAAAACCCCTTGATTAATATTTTGTGGTAGCAGCTATATCGCAGCCATCAATCAGTATTTTGTGAAAGCAGGTATATCAAAACCCCTTAATCAGTATTTTGTTGGAGCAGTAATATTGCAACCCTCAATCAGAATTTTGTGGAAGTAGGTACTAACCGGATTCCAAAAAAGTTGGGACACTAAACAAATTGTGAATAAAAACTGAATGCAATGATGTGGAGATAACAAATGTCAATATTTTATTTGTAATAGAACGTAGATGACAGATCAAACGTTTAATCCGAGTAAATGTATCATTTTAAAAGAAAAATACGTTGATTTCAATTTTCACGGTGTCAACCAATCCCCAAAAAGTTGGGACAAGTAGCAATAAGAGGCTGGAAAAAGTAAATTTGAGCATAACGAACAGCTGGAAGACCATTAACACTAATTAGGTCAATTGGCAACATGATTGGGTATAAAAAGAGCTTCTCAGAGTGGCAGTGTCTCTCAGAAGCCAAGATGGGTAGGGGATCACCAATTCCCACAATGTTGCGCAGAAAGATAGTGGAGCAATATCAGAAAGGTGTTACCCAGCGAAAAATTGCAAAGACTTTGCATCTATCATCATCAACTGTTCATAACATCATCCGAAGATTCAGAGAATCTGGAACAATCTCTGTGCGTAAGGGTCAAGGCCGTAAAACCATACTGGATGCCCGTGATCTCCAGGCCCTTAAACGACACTGCACCACAAACAGGAATGCTACTGTAAAGGAAATCACAGAATGGGCTCAGGAATACTTCCAGAAACCATTGTCAGTGAACACAATCCACCGTGCCATCTGCCGTTGCCAGCTGAAACTCTACAGTGCAAAGAAGAAGCTATTTCTAAGCAAGATCCACAAGCTCTGGCGTTTTCACTGGGCCAGGGATCATTTAAAATGGAGTGTGGCAAAATGGAAGACTGTTCTGTGGTCAGACGAGTCACGATTCGAAGTTCTTTTTGGAAATCTGGGACGCCATGTCATCCGGACCAAAGAGGACAAGGACAACCCAAGTTGTTATCAACTCTCAGTTCAGAAGCCTGCATCTCTGATGGTATGGGGTTGCATGAGTGCGTGTGGCATGGGCAGCTTACATGTCTGGAAAGGCACCATCAATGCAGAAAAATATATTCAGGTTCTAGAACAACATATGCTCCCATCCAGACGTCATCTCTTTCAGGGAAGACCCTGCATTTTTCAACAAGATAATGCCAGACCACATTCTGCATCAATCACAACATCATGGCTGCGTAGGAGAAGGATCCGGGTACTGAAATGGCCAGTCTGCAGTCCAGATCTTTCACCTATAGAGAACATTTGGCGCATCATAAAGAGGAAGGTCCAACAAAGAAGGCCCAAGACGATTGAACAGTTAGAGGCCTGTATTAGACAAGAATGGGAGAGCATTCCTATTTCTAAACTTGAGAAACTGGTCTCCTCGGTCCCCAGACGTGTGTTGTAAGAAGAAGGGGAGATGCCACACAGTGGTGAAAATGGCCTTGTCCCAACTTTTTGGGGATTTGTTGACACCATGAAATTCTGATTCAACATATTTTTCCCTTAAAATGGTACATTTTCTCAGTTTAAACTTTTGTTCCGTGATTTATGTTCTATTCTGAATAAAATATTAGAAGTTGGCACCTCCACATCATTGCATTCAGTTTTTATTCACGATTTGTATAGTGTCCCAACTATTTTGGAATCCGGTTTGTACATCAAACCCCTTAATCGGTATTTTGCGGAAGCAGGAATATCAAACCAATCAATCAGTATTTTCTGGAAGCAGTTATATCGTAGGCCTCAAACAATATTTGGTGGAAAAAGGAATATCGAACCCCTTAATCAATATTTTGAGGACGCATGTATATTGCAGCCCTCAATCAATATTTTGTGGAAGCAGGTATATCAAACCCCTTAATCAATAATTTGTGGAAGCAGGTATATCACAGGTCTCAATCAATATTTGGTGGACACAGGTATATCGAACACCTGAATCTGTATTTTGTGGAAGCAGGAATATCATAGGCCTCAATCAATATTTGGTGGAAACAGGTACAAACCGGATTCCAAAAAAGTTGGGACACTATACAAATCGTGAATAAAAACTGAATGCAATGATGTGGAGGTGCCAACTTCTAATATTTTATTCAGAATAGAACATAAATCACGGAACAAAAGTTTAAACTGAGAAAATTTACCATTTTAAGGGAAAAATATGTTGAATCAGAATTTCATGGTGTCAACAAATCCCCAAAAAGTTGGGACAAGGCCATTTTCCCCACTGTGTGGCATCTCCCCTTCTTCTTACAACACTCAACAGACGTCTGGGGACCGAGGAGACCAGTTTCTCAAGTTTAGAAATAGGAATGCTCTCCCATTCTTGTCTAATACAGGCCTCTAACTGTTCAATCGTCTTGGGCCTTCTTTGTTGGACCTTCTTCTTTATGATGCGCCAAATGTTCCTTTATAGGTGAAAGATCTGGACTGCAGACTGGCCATTTCAGTACCCGGATCCTTCTCCTACGCAGCCATGATGTTGTGATTGATGCAGAATGTGGTCTGGCATTATCTTGTTGAAAAATGCAGGGTCTTCCCTGAAAGAGATGACGTCTGGATGGGAGCATATGTTGTTCTAGAACCTGAATATATTTTTCTGCATTGATGGTGCCTTTCCAGACATGCAAGCTGCCCATGCCACACGCACTCATGCAACCCCATACCATCAGAGATGCAGGCTTCTGAACTGAACGTTGATAACAACTTGGGTTGTCCTTGTCCTCTTTGGTCCGGATGACATGGCGTCCCAGATTTCCAAGAAGAACTTCGAATCGTGACTCGTCTGACCACAGAACAGTCTTCCATTTTGCCATACTCCATATTAAATGATCCCTGGCCCAGTGAAAACGCCTGAGCTTGTGGATCTTGCTTAGAAATGTCTTCTTCTTTGCACTGTAGAGTTTCAGCTGGCAACGGCGGATGGCACGGTGGATTGTGTTCACTGACAATGGTTTCTGGAAGTATTCCTGAGCCCATTCTGTGATTTCCTTTACAGTAGCATTCCCGTTTGTGGTGCAGTGTCGTTTAAGGGCCTGGAGATCACGGGCATCCAGTATGGTTTTACGGCCTTGACCCTTACGCACAGAGATTGTTCCAGCTTCTCAGAATCTTCGGATGATGTTATGCACAGTTGATGATGATAGATGCAAAGTCTTTGTAATTTTTCGCTGGGTAACACCTTTCTGATATTGCTCCACTATCTTTCTGCGCAACATTGTGGGAATTGGTGATCCTCTACCCATCTTGGCTTCTGAGAGACACTGCCACTCTGAGAAGCTCTTTTTATACCCAATCATGTTGCCAATTGACCTAATTAGTGTTAATGGTCTTCCAGCTCTTCGTTATGCTCAAATTTACTTTTTTCAGCCTCTTATTGCTACTTGTCCCAACTTTTTTGGGATTTGTTGACACCGTGAAAATTGGAATCAACGTATTTTTCCTTTAAAATAATACATTTACTCGGATTAAACGTTTGATCTATCATCTACGTTCTATTACAAATAAAATATTGACATTTGTTATCTCCACATAATTGCATTCAGTTTTTATTCACAATTTGTTTAGTGTCCCAACTTTTTTGGAACCCGGTTTGTAGGTATATCATAGGACTCAATCAATATTTGGTGGAAACAGATATATTGAACCCTTTAATCAGTATTTTGTGGAAGCAGGTATATCGTAGGCCTCAATCAATATTTGGTGGAAACAAATGTATTAAACCCCTTTTAGAATTTTGTGGAAACAAGTATATCATAGCCCTCAATCAGTATTATGTGGAAACAGGTATATAAAACCCCTTAATCAGTATTTTGTGAAAGCAGGTATATCGCAGGCCTCAATCAATATTTGGTGGAAACAGTTATATCGAACCCCTTAATCAGTATTTTATGGAAGCAGGTATATCGCAGCCCTTAATTAGTATTTTGTGGAAGCAGGTATATTAAACTGTTTAATCAGTAATTTGTTGAAGCAGGTATATCTTAGCCCTCAATGAGTATCTTGTAGAAGCAGGTATGTTGAACGCCTTACTCAGTATTTTGTGGAAGCAGGAATGTCGTAGCCCTCAATCAGTATTTTGTGGAAGAAGGTATTTCGTAGCCCTCAATAAATATTTGGTGAAAGCAGATATATCGTAGGTTTTCAGTCAATATTTGGTGGAAACAGGTATATCAAACCCCTTAATTAGTATTTTGTGGAAGCAGGAATATTAAATCCCTTAATCAGTATTTTGTGGAAGCAGGTATATCACAGCCCTAAATCAGTATTTTGAGGAAGCAGGTATATCAAACCCTTTAATCAGTATTTTGTGAAAGCAGGTATAACGCAACCCTCAAACAGCATTTTGTTAAGCAGGCATATTAAACCCCTTAATCAGTATTTTGTGGAAGCAGGAATATTGCAGCCCTCTATCACTATTTGGTGGAAGCAGGTATATCAAACCCCTTAATCAGTATTTTGGGGAAACAGGTATATCGCAGCCTTCATCAATATTTTGTGGAAGCAGGTATATCAAACCCCTTAATCAGTATTTTGTGTAAGTGAATATATCAAACCCCATAATGAATAAATTGTGGAAGTAGGTATATCGCAGGCATCATTTAATATTCGGTGGAAACAGGTATATAAAACCCCTTAATAAATATTTTCTGGAAACAAGTATATCTGTCACGACTGTGACTGATCCAGACACGTCTGGGAGGAAAAGGTCGCAGCGACTTGCTACTCGCGATAGCTTGTGAGTTTGTTCCGTGTGTTCAGGGTATGTCATCTGGGTTTTGCCTTGTGAACCTTTTTGTCCTGACTGGGAGTTTGTAGGCCTCCTTCTCAAGTGAGTCCTGTCTGCCACTCCCAGCTACTATATTAGTTTCACTTTCACTTGCAGTCATTGCCAGATATAGTCCTTACTTCCAGTGCTACTCTGACCTTGGAAGGAGATCGTTTGATGGTGTTGCTGTGGAGCTCTTGTCTGGCGTGGACTGTCGTGTTTGGGATCGCCTTCTCTGCTCGTGACTGGATAAGTCTATCTCTGCTGTTGTTTGTTTGTTGCTGTCTTCCCCTGTTGTTTTCCTAGACGTGAGCGATGGTGACTAGTGCTCCCATCGGCCTTTCCCCAGTCCAGTCTTGTTAGGGTGACTGAGGGTTTAGGCATCCTGCTCGCCGCACGGGTTCACACCCCGTCTAGGGTATCAGGGTAGACAGGTGCCAGCTTAGGGTTAGTCAGGGGTGGCCATTCTATTTCCCATCCGTAGATAAGGGTCCCCCTTCCCCTCCGTCTGGTACGACACGACTGCTGCTGAGATAGCGGTCGTGACAGTATATCTGGCCTTTTAATTAAAAAAAAGTGACATTTCTTTTTTTTTTTTTGCTTGCTGTTTTGCTTTGTATTTTGTCTGTTCCACTATGGATCCGGTTTCGGTTTTGGCGAAACAATTACAGGGGTTATCCCTTGAAGTGGCAGGATTAAAAGTAACAGTGCTGCAGCAGCAATCCTTGGGTTCCACCGTTGATACGGGAAACCAAGGTACTCCTGAGCCAAAAGTGGCTTTACCTGATAGGTTCTCTGGAGGGAGAGACCAATTTGTACCTTCAGAGAAGCTTGCAAATTGTTCTTCAGGTTACGCCCTAGATCCTCCGGCGGTGAGGAACAACGGGTGGGCATTGTAATTTCTCTCCTGCAAGGAGATCCGCAGGCTTGGGCTTTCTCCCTACCATCAGACTCTCCGGCCTTACGATCAGTGGAGGAGTTTTTTGAAGCCCTGGGTCTCGTATATGATGACCCGGACAGGGTCTCACTGGCTGAGTCTAAGCTACGTAGACTTCGGCAAGAGAACCGGTCTGCTGAACTATATTGTTCCGAATTCCGTAGGTGGGCTACTGATACGTTATGGAATGACTCGGCCCTTAGGGGTCAGTTCTGCCAGGGGTTGTCTGAAAAATTAAAAGACGCGCTGGCGGTATACGAGTTCCCTGGGTCTCTAGAGGCTGCTATGTCTCTGTCCATAAGAATCGACAGACGACTCAGGGAGAGACTATTAAATTTTACGGAGGCCTCTATAGGGCAGGGATCGGTCTGTTATGGTCCAGTCGAACCAATGCAAATAGGGGGCGCCTCTAGACGGGTGAATCCTCCTAAGTTCCGCCGTAGGTCAGAGGTTTGTTTTCGTTGTGGGGGGAGTGGTCATTTTGTAAAGGTTTGTCCCTCAGAACCCAAGAGACCACAAACAAAGGAGCCGCCGGAAAACTAGAGTCCCCAGATTGTGCGGAGGAGAACAGTCTGGGCGTATTCATTTCCTCCATACGCATGTCTCAGTTTTTGTTGTCCGCTACCGTTGAGGCGGGCAATAAAACTGAGATCTGTTCCATCTTTTTGGACAGTGGGGTGGGGGTCAACTTGGTGGATTCACGGTTTGCTCAGGCTCTGGGTTTTACTCCGGAACCGGTATGCAGAACTATTCCTGTGTTTGCCATCGACTCCTCCCCTCTTACTCAGAGAGAGTTAACTCAGATCATCCATAATATCCATCTGCAGGTAGGGGACCTCCATAAAGAGCATATCTCTTATTATGTCCTGGACGGTCTTCCGGCTCCTATGGTATTGGGGCTTCCCTGGCTGGTGACTCGCAATCCAGTGGTGGATTGGCAGGCCGGGGAGATTGTGGAGTGGAGTGAACATTGTAAGGACAACTGCTTGAGTAGTAGGTGCTCTACACTCTCTGTAACATCTTTACCTGCCTTTCTGTCAGATTTTATGGATGTGTTCTCTGAGAAGGCTTGTCAGGGGTTACCACCTCATCGTCCATATGTTTGCCCGATTAATCTATTACCTGGGGCAAAACTACCTAAAACCCGGTTATACAATCTTTCCGGCCCAGAGAGGAAGGCTATGAAAGATTATATTTCGGAGAGTTTGGCTAAGGGACACATCAGACCCTCTTCTTCACCTGTGGCTGCAGGGTTCTTTTTCGTTAAAAAGAAAGATGGGGGCCTACGTCCTTGCCTGGATTTCCGGGAATTAAACCGGATAACTATCCGAGATCCCTATCCTCTTCCTCTCATTCTCGACCTCTTTAATCAGGTTGCTGGTGCTAAATGGTTCTCCAAAATGGATCTCAGAGGAGCCTATAACCTGGTTCGCATCAAAGAGGGGGATGAGTGGAAGACGGCTTTTAATACTCCGGAAGGGCATTATGAAAATCTGGTCATGCCATTTGGTCTTACTAATGCGCCTGCGGTATTCCAACATTTTGTCAACGATATTTTTAGTCACCTTATCGGGAGATTTGTTGTGATATATCTTGATGACATCCTGGTCTATTCCCCGGATCTGGATACACATAAGATCCATGTGAGACAAGTGCTGCAGATATTAAGGGCCAACAAATTGTTTGCTAAGTTAGAAAAATGTGTGTTCGCCGTAAAAGAACTGCCATTTCTGGGGTATGTGTTGTCTGATTCAGGTTTCCGCATGGATCCAGAGAAAGTCCGGGCGATTATAGACTGGGATCTGCCTGAGAACCTGAAGGCATTGCAACGCTTCCTGGGGTTTGCCAATTTTTATAGAAAGTTTATAAAGAACTATTCCTTGGTAGTCAAACCACTGACGGACATGACCCGAAAGGGATCCGATTTTTCCAAATGGTCACATGCAGCCAAAACTGCCTTTGCATCTCTGAAGGAGAGATTCACCTCGGCCCCTATTCTCGTACAGCCAGATGTCTCGCTTCCTTTTATTGTAGAGGTTGACGCATCAGAGGTGGGGGTGGGAGCGGTACTATATCAGGGCCCGTCCCCTGGTGAATGGCGTCCGTGTGCTTTCTTTTCGAAGAAATTGTCTACTGCAGAAAGAAACTATGATATTGGCAACAGGGAACTTTTGGCTATTAAGTTGGCTTTTGAGGAGTGGCGTCATTTTTTGGAGGGGGCGGTTCATCCCGTCACGGTGATTACTGATCACAAAAACTTATTATATCTGGAGTCTGCTAAACGTCTCACCCCTAGACAGGCTCGGTGGTCGTTATTTTTTACTAGGTTTAATTTTGTAATAACCTATCGCCCGGGGGCAAAAAATACTAAAGCGGATGCATTGTCTCGAAGTTTTCCTGGAGGGGGTGATGTTGAGGTACCAGAGCCCATTTTGCAAAAGGGGGTGGTGGTCTCTGCATTACACTCAGGTTTGGAGGGGAGGGTGTTGGAAGCTCAGGGGGACGCCCCGGCCTCCTGCCCCTCGGGTAAACTGTTTGTGCCAGAAAATTTACGACTGGAGATACTAAAAGAACACCATAACTCCACACTGGCAGGACACCCAGATAGTAGGGCAACCTCTGAGTTAGTCTCTCGTCGGTTCTGGTGGCCTAAATGGCGCCAGGAGGTGTTGAATTTTGTGTCTGCATGTGCTACCTGTGCTCGTTCTAAGTAGATCATACTCGTCCGGCAGGGCGTCTTTTACCTTTGGCCATCCCCAACAGGCCTTGGACGCACCTGTCAATGGATTTCATTACGGATCTACCAGTATCAGCGGGGAAGACTGTTATTCTTGTAGTTGTTGACAGATTCAGTAAAATGGTGCACTTTATTGCTCTTGCCGCATTGCCTAAATCGAACACACTGGCTCAGGTTTTTATTGACCACATCGTGAAGCTTCACGGGGTCCCTTCCAATATTGTTTCGGATCGTGGTACCCAATTTGTTTCTAAATTTTGGAAAGCTTTTTGTTCTCGTTTAGCTGTTCATCTGTCGTTTTCTTCATCTTTCCATCCACAATCCAACGGTCAGACTGAACGTACCAATCAAAACCTAGAGACATATTTGAGATGCTTTGTTTCCGAAAATCAGGAGGAATGGTCATCTTATTTACCGTTAGCCGAGTTTGCCATTAATAATCGTCGTCAAGAATCCACCGATAAGTCACCATTTTTTGGTGCGTATGGTTTCCATCCTCAGTTTTGTACGTTTAGTGAGGGGGGGCCGTCTGGGATTCCCGAGGAGGAACGATTTGCGTCTTCACTTTCTTCAGTGTGGCAGAGTGTGCAAGAAAGTTTGAAGAGAATTGGTGGTAGATACAAACGTGCGGCTGATAGGAAGCGCTCTGAAGGTCCGGACCTTGGGGTGAATGACTTGGTGTGGTTGTCTACCAGAAATATCAAGTTGAAGGTTCCCTCGTGGAAATTAGGTCCGAGATTTATTGGTCCTTATAGGGTAATTAAGATCATTAACCCGGTGGCTTTTCGTCTGGAGCTACCTCAGACTCTAAGGATCCATAATGTCTTCCACAGATCTCTGCTTAAGAGATATGTAGAACCTCCTGAACCATTGCCACTACCGCCTCCACCGGTGGTTGTTGATGGCAGTCTTGAGTTTCAGGTTGAAAAGATTGTTGATTCACGATATGTTCGCCGCTCTCTTCAGTACCTGGTGCACTGGAAAGGTTATGGTTCCGAAGAGAGAATGTGGGTTCCAGCATCAGAGATAAAAGCGGACAGACTCATTCGGGCTTTTCATAGCTCCCATCCGGAGAGGCCTGGTCTTGAGGGTCCAGGGGCCCCTCGTAGAAAGGGGGGTACTGTCACGACTGTGACTGATCCAGACAGGTCTGGGAGGAGAAGATCGCAGCGACTTGCTACTCGCGATAGCTTGTGAGTTTGTTCCGTGGTTCAGGGTATGTCATCTGGGTTTTGCCTTGTGAACCTTTTTGTCCTGACTGCGAGTTTGTAGGCATCCTTCTCAGGTGAGTCCTGTCTGCCACTCCCAGCTACTATATTAGTTTCACTTTCACTTGCAGTCATTGCCAGATATAGTCCTTACTTCCAGTGCTACTCTGACCTTGGAAGGAGATCGTTTGATGGTGTTGCTGTGGAGCTCTTGTCCGGCGTGGACTGTCGTGTTTGGGATCGCCTTCTCTGCTCGTGACTGGATAAGTCTATCTCTGCTGTTGTTTGTTTGTTGCTGTCTTCCCCTGTTGTTTTCCTAGACGTGAGCGATGGTGACTAGCGCTCCCATCGGCCTTTCCCCAGTCCAGTCTTGTTAGGGTGACTGAGGGTTTAGGCATCCTGCTCGCCGCACGGGTTCACACCCCGTCTAGGGTATCAGGGTAGACAGGTGCCAGCTTAGGGTTAGTCAGGGGTGGCCATTCTATTTCCCATCCGTAGATAAGGGTCCCCCTTCCCCTCCGTCTGGTACGACACGACTGCTGCTGGGATAGCGGTCGTGACAATATCGTAGCACTCAATCAGTATTTTGTGGAAGCAGGTATGTCAAACCACTTAATAAGTATTTTGTGAAGGTAAGAATATCAAACTCTATAATCAATATTTTGTGGTAGTAGGTATATCGCAGGCCTTAATCAATATTTGGTAGGTATATTAAACCCCTAATCAGTATTTCGAGCAAGTATATTGCAGCCCTCAATTAGTATTTTGTGGATGTAGGCATATCAAACCCCATAATCAATAAATTGTGGAAGTAGGTATATCACAGCTCTAAATCAGTATTTTGAGGAAGCAGGTATATCAAACCCTATTTCATAATTTTGTGGAAGCAGGTATATCGTAGCCCTCATTTCGGATTTTGTGGAAGCAGGAATATAAAACCCCTTAATCTGTAATTTTTAGAAGCAGGTATATTTTAGGCCTCATTCAATATTTGGTGGAAGCAGGTATATTAAAACCTTTAATCAATATTTTGTGTTAGTGGGTATATCGCAGCCGTCAATCAGTAGTTTGTGGAAGCAGGTATATTAAACCCCTTAATCAGTATTTTCTGGAAGCAGGTATACAGCAGCCCTAAACAAATATTTGGTGGAAACAGGTATATCGAATCCCTTAATCAGTGTTTTGTTAAAGAAAATATATTGTAGCCCTCAATCAGTATTTTGTGAAAGCAGGAATATTGCACCCCTTAATTAGTATTTTTTGGAAGCAGGCATATTAAAACCACTTAATTAGAGATGTTGCAAACATAAAATTTTCCGTTCGCGAACGGCGAACGCAAATTTCTGCAAATGTTCGCGAACGGGGTGAACCGGGCGAACCGCCATAGACTTCAATAGGCAGGCAAATTTTAAAACCCACAGGGACTCTTTCTAGCCACAGTAGTGATGGAAAAGTTGTTTCAAGGCGACTAACACCTGGACTGTGGCATGCCGGAGGGGGATCCATGGCAAAACTCCCATGGAAAATTACATAGTGAGACGCAGAGTTGGGTTTTAATCCATAAAGGTCATAAATCACCTAACAATCCTAAATTTTTTTGAACAACGTGGTTTAAAACATCCAGTGTGTGTATACGATCAGGTATGATGTTGTATCGATCAGGTAGTGTAAGGGTTACGTCCGCTTCACAGACATTGACAGACCAAACTCCCCTTTTAATGCACCGCAAACAACCACAAACAGTCCATTTGCCCAACCGCAAACTCCCCATTTGCACAAGGTTGGATACCAAGCTAGCCATGTCCCGTTGATGTCATTGAAGGTTTCTTCCTCCACCCAGCTATGTACAACACCAAGGGTCCCCGAAAGGTGAATTCAATTGATTTTTCGAACGGGGAGATGGTTAAAAAAACGCTGGCTCCCTCCCCTTTGTTTGAATCCACGGTCACTGCGTCTGCGCCGTGCAATTTACTCTCACACCCGATATGAGTGCTATTTTCTGTAGTTCTCTCTTCTCATCAGTTTAATCCCTGTTACGTCCCCAATCTGGGGTCCATTTATTAAATTGATTTTTCGAACGGGGAGATGGTTAAAAAAACGCTGGCTCCCTCCCCTTTGTTTGAATCCACGGTCACTGCGTCTGCGCCGTGCAATTTACTCTCACACCCGATATGAGTGCTATTTTCTGTAGTTCTCTCTTCTCATCAGTTTAATCCCTGTTACGTCCCCAATCTGGGGTCCATTTATTAAATTGATTTTTCGAACGGGGAGATGGTTAAAAAAACGCTGGCTCCCTCCCCTTTGTTTGAATCCACGCCACGGTCACTGCGTCTGCGCCGTGCAATTTACTCTCACACCCGATATGAGTGCTATTTTCTGTAGTTCTCTCTTCTCATCAGTTTAATCCCTGTTACGTCCCATATCAGGGATTGCCTTTTGTGAAAAAAAAATTAGGCCGGGTACCTTCGACTGCCTTCACAGTGATCTGTTGGGGCACTGCGCGTGCACGGAGCAATGTGCTGTGACACCCTATATGAGTGGTGGGCACAGTACAGTTTGTGTGGGCCAGACACACTGGCTTGCAACTGGGATTATATCACAGAAAAATATTAAATAGTCTGTGGGCCAGACACACACTGGCTTGCAACTTGGATTATATCACAGAAAATTATTAAATATAATTTTTTTTATCTGCAAGGTATTTGTGAGTAGGTGACACCCTGTAACGGTATGAGTGGTGGGCTAGCCAGTGGCCACAGTACAGTCTGTGTGGGCCAGACACACACTGGCTTGCAACTGGGATTATATCACAGAAAAATATTAAATTGAATTTTTTTAATCTAAAACGTATTTGTGAGTAAGTGACACCCTGTAACGGTATGAGTGGTGGGCTAGCCAGTGGCCACAGTACAGTCTATGGGCCAGACACACACTGGCTTGCAACTTGGATTATATCACAGAAAAATATTAAATTGATTTTTTTTTTTATCTAAAAGGTATGTGTGAGTGACACCCTGTATGAATGGTGTGCACACAGTACTGTCTGTAGGCCAGACAGTCACTCACTGGCTTGCAACTGCTATTATATCACAGAGAAATAATAAATTGAATTTTTTTATCTGCAAGGTATTTTCTGTCACACCCTGTATGAATGGTGTGCACACAGTACTGTCTGTGACTGAGCCTGCAGCCTCTCACACAACACGGGCAGGCAACTGCAATATAAATAAATAAATAAAAATTTTAAAAAAGCAGACTGATGTACCAGTCTTTTTTGGGGTGCTGTCAGGACGCTGTCCTTACAGCAGATGAGTCTGTGGACACAGAACACTGCCCTAGGTAACGCTTTCCCTATTAGATCAGCAGCAGCAGCACTCTCCCTCCTCTCACTAAGAATGCAGCTTCCGAATGAATCTAAAATGGATACTGTCCAGGAGGTGGGAGGGTCTGGGAGGGAGGGTCTGCTGCTGATTGGCTGTAATGTGTCTGCTGACTGTGAGGTATAGGGTCAAAGTTTACTCAATGATGATGTATAGGGGGCGGACCGAACATTGCATATGTTCGCCCGCCGCGGCAAACGCGAACAAGCTATGTTCGCCGGGAACTATTCGCCGGCGAACTATTCGGGACCTCTCTACACTTAATCAGTATTTTGTGGTAGCAGCTATATCACAGCCCTCAATCAGTATTTTATGGAAGTAGGTATATCAAACTTCTTAATCAGCATTTTGTGGAATCAGGTATATCAAACCCCATAATTAATAAATTGTGGAACTAGCTATATCACAAGCCTCATTCAATATTTGGTGGAAACAGGTATATCGAAGCACTTAATAAATATTTTTTAGAAACAAGTATATCGTAGCCCTCAAATAGTATTTTGTGGAAGCAGGCATATCAAACCCTTTAATCAGAATTTTGTGGAAGCAGGTATATTGCAGTCCTAAATCAGAATTTTGTGGAAACAGGTATATCAAACTCCTTAATTAATATTTTCTGGAAGCAGGTATATAATCGCACTCAATCAGTAATTTGTGGAAGCAGGTATATCGAACCCCTTAATTAGTATTTTGTGGAAGCAGGTACAAACCGGATTCCAAAAAAGTTGGAACACTAAACAAATTGTGAATAAAAACTGAATGCAATGATGTGGAGATGGCAAATGTCAATATTTTATTTGTAATAGAACGTAGATGAAAGATCAAACGTTTAATCCGAGTAAATGTATCATTTTAAAGGAAAAATACGTTGATTCAAAATTTCACGGTGTCAACAAATCCCAAAAAAGTTGGGACAAGTAGCAATAAGAGGCTGGAAAAAGTAAATTTGAGCATAATTAAGAGCTGGAAGACCAATTAACACTAATTAGGTCAATTGGCAACATGATTGGGTATAAAAAGAGCTTCTCAGAGTGGCAGTGTCTCTCAGAAGCCAAGATGGGTAGAGGATCACCAATTCCCACAATGTTGCGCAGAAAGATAGTGGAGCAATATCAGAAAGGTGTTACATTCACTTGATCTATAGCGTAGCGGTATGACGTAGCGGAGTAGCTGCGTGGGCGTACCGCACGTCCGTATGGGTACCGCCCCCTCACCCACCTGCCTCGTCCCGGCGTCTCGGCACCCTCACCGCTTCGCTCTCTCCAGCGCGGTCTATTGGCGTTGGACTGAAGCTGTGAATTACCGCCACGATATTGGGCTGTGTGCAGTGTGAGAGGCCGAGCGACCGAGTGACCGAGTAAAGACCTAGGCGCACACCTGCCATGCTGCCGGGTAGAAGTCATGTTGCTGGGTAAAAGACCTGCTACGTCCTGGAAAAGGTCTGCTACGGATTGAGGCGAGAACATCGGGCCGTGTTGACGCGGCCTCACGACTGTCGGAATCCGCTATCTGTTATCTGCTGGACCTTTTCACCCACTATACAGCCAACTGGCCCCCGGAAAGGTGCCTGACCTTCGGTTGCATCCAGGTGGCCCCCGGGAAGGTGCCTGACGTCCGCTTGATGTCCGCTCATGTCCAGGTGAACATGGGAAACCGTGGAGAGCCGGGACCGCAGAGTATAAGACCACCGACTGCGGATTGTTGTATACCGGAAATGTATACTGGCGGTGATACACCCTCCCCTGGCCGGCTGGCTGAAAATTGGTGAGATCGCTCCTGTCTTAATCTACCCACTGTCACCCCTCCTTATTAATCAAGTCTTATATACTAACCTTGTGTGAAAGGAGGGTTGCCGACCGATTGAGCCGGTGTGGGCAGGTTATTACACCCGCTGTGGCCACGGCCCCGGTGTGCCACATTGAAATGGCTATGCAGGACTGTTCTATACTAGCCCCAGTGAAGCGGATAGCCGGAAAATGAGGGTTGGAACCCCCGGTACAGGGGTACGAGCTAGCTGGGCCCTATGTGACTCTCCTATTTCCCAACCGCCTTGCCCTCTAACGGCTAAAGTCCACACATATCCCTCACTGTGATGCAAAATTAACCACACGGTTGCAGGGGTTTGGAGCTTCACGGGACTATTGCTTGTTATTACCCCCCATATCAAGTCAACAGGGGCTCCTTTAAGCAGAAGGGCCAAGATTGGCTGGACTGTCCCTGCGACAAGCCGTGTTGCGGACTATATCGATCCATATTGGAACTTTAAGGGAGATCATTACCCGTTGATCCCAATTGGGGGTCCAAATTGTCAAAAGGTCAAATTGGGGACTCAAATTGTTATAAATGGAGGTGTACGCGGAGAGCGGCGAAGAGGACCGTGACCCACTTGAGTACCGACCCCACCTGTATCATTGCCGCGAACAAGTGTCTAACCCATGTCAGCACCCCCCTCTGCACATTATTGTTGGGCAGGGCCCTGACACCTATTGACTTTATGTTATATGCATACTTGCCTTTACTTTGGATATTTGTATGTGTGTCAGTCCGCTAGGTTCTGGCCGGTTGGAAGGGAGAGGGGACCCTTGGTATAGGTCGATGCAGGTATACCCCTCCTAGACCGGTTTGGAAAAATCAATGCTGGGTATATATATAACTTCATTCTGTAATTAAGTATAATATTAGTTAGACAACCAGTGGTCGACCTGGTGCTGGGAAATTTGTGACGGGGGGCGACATTGTGAGATCGGCCGCTCCTAGGGCACTCCACCTCCCTTATCCCCCCCCCATTTGTTTTATACGGCATACCCCCATTTGCTAGTTCTGAGACAATATGCCTCCTAAATATAATAGGAGATCTGGGGGCATGGGATCCCCTAAGGCGGGTGACGGTAATAGTCCACAGGCGAGAATGGACAAATATTTGAAATCGCCCCCACCCAAACACAGGGGGGGGGGGAAATACTAGATTTGACACCATAGAGAATAAGTTGGCGGACATATTGTCGGTTGTTCAGATCACCAACCAATCAGTCTCAGATATCTCCACCACCGTACAGACACTACAGGCGGAGTTAACTCTTATTAGAGACGACATGAACAAAATCAGGGCCGGCATTACGCATGTAGAAACCGGGCTATCGAAGGTCCAAACAGAACAGCGACAGATGACTATAAAAATACACTGCGTGCAGAATTATTAGGCAAATGAGTATTTTGACCACATCATCCTCTTTATGCATGTTGTCTTACTCCAAGCTGTATAGTCTCGAAAGCCTACTACCAATTAAGCATATTAGGTGATGTGCATCTCTGTAATGAGAAGGGGTGTAGTCTAATGACATCAACACCCTATATTAGGTGTGCATAATTATTAGGCAACTTCCTTTCCTTTGGCAAAATGGGTCAAAAGAAGGACTTGACAGGCTCAGAAAAGTAAAAAAATAGTGAGATATCTTGCAGAGGGATACAGCACTCCTAAAATTGCAAAGCTTCTGAAGCGTGATCATCGAACAATCAAGCGTTTCATTCAAAATAGTCAACAGGGTCGCAAGAAGCGTGTGGAAAAACCAAGGCGCAAAATAACTGCCCATGAACTGAGAAAAGTCAAGCGTGCAGCTGCCAAGATGCCACTTGCCACCAGTTTGGCCATATTTCAGAGCTGCAACATAACTGGAGTGCCCAAAAGCACAAGGTGTGCAATACTCAGAGACATGGCCAAGGTAAGAAAGGCTGAAAGACGACCACCACTGAACAAGACACACAAGCTGAAACGTCAAGACTGGGCCAAGAAATATCTCAAGACTGATTTTTCTAAGGTTTTATGGACTGATTAAATGAGAGTGAGTCTTGATGGGCCAGATGGATGGGCCCGTGGCTGGATTGGTAAAGGGCAGAGAGCTCCAGTCCGACTCAGACGCCAGCAAGGTGGAGGTGGAGTACTGGTTTGGGCTGGTATCATCAAAGATGAGCTTGTGGGGCCTTTTCGGGTTGAGGATGGAGTCAAGCTCAACTCCCAGTCCTACTGCCAGTTTCTGGAAGACACCTTCTTCAAGCAGTGGTACAGGAAGAAGTCTGCATCCTTCAAAAAAACATGATTTTCATGCAGGACAATGCTCCATCACACGCGTCCAAGTACTCCACAGCGTGGCTGGCAAGAAAGGGTATAAAAGAAGAAAATCTAATGACATGGCCTCCTTGTTCACCTGATCTGAACCCCATTGAGAACCTGTGGTCCATCATCAAATGTGAGATTTACAAGGAGGGAAAACAGTACACCTCTCTGAACAGTGTCTGGGAGGCTGTGGTTGCTGCTGCACGCAATGTTGATGGTGAACAGATCAAAACACTGACAGAAACCATGGATGGCAGGCTTTTGAGTGTCCTTGCAAAGAAAGGTGGCTATATTGGTCACTGATTTGTTTTTGTTTTGTTTTTGAATGTCAGAAATGTATATTTGTGAATGTTGAGATGTTATATTGGTTTCACTGGTAAAAATAAATAATTGAAATAGGTATATATTTGTTTTTTGTTAAGTTGCCGAATAATTATGCACAGTAATAGTCACCTGCACACACAGATATCCCCCTAAAATAGCTAAAACTAAAAACAAACTAAAAACTACTTCCAAAAATATTCAGCTTTGATATTAATGAGTTTTTTGGGTTCATTGAGAACATGGTTGTTGTTCAATAATAAAATTAATCCTCAAAAATACAACTTGCCTAATAATTCTGCACTCCCTGTAGACGAATTGGACAAAGATAATAAACGGATCAATGCGAGATTAACAGATATGGAGGATAGAGCACGTCGCAACAACCTGAGAATGGTGGGTTTTCCTGAGGGTGTAGAGGGGGGGAACCCCGTGGAGTTTATGCAAAAATGGCTGACTGACACGTTGGGAACCCGTGGGGACCTTCCTGCACTCTGTGTGGAGAGAGCGCATAGAATCCCCGTTAAAAAACCCCCGCCGGGTGGCCCCCCTCGATCCTTCTTAATTAGAATATTATCCTCTAGTGATAGAGACTGGGTGCTTCGGCGTAAGAGGGAATTAAAAGAGATTTCCCTTAACGGACATTGGATACAGATATACCCCGACTTCTCCAGGGACACCCAAAATAAGCGTAGGGAGTATTTCGACATTAAGAAAAGACTACGAGATGGTAATATTAAATACTCTATGTTATACCCCGCTAAGCTAAGAGTGGTCTATAGGGACACCGTAATGTTTTTCCATTCACCCAGAGAAACCCTAGAATGGTTAGACACGGTTAGGGATTAGATAGCAAGATGTTGGCTGACGCGGTAGGAGGTTGACCCGACGCAGGGAGTGGGGGGATATTGGGGGCGGCCCATGGACGGATGGGCGAAAATCAAGAGGTTGACAACGATGCTTAGCATCAGTGAACCAGTAAGGGGGATACGATGGGGTGGGGGAGAAGGGTGGGGGGTGGGTGTGACGGGGTGGGATGTGGGGGTTTGGGGGGGGTGGGTTCTGGCCTGGTTGCGGCTGCCTTTGAGGGGCGACGGACGCCTCTCTTATAGCTCCATAACATGACGAATAGTAGAGTTATGATATGGAACGTGCGTGGACTGGGTGATAGAACAAAACGGGTTGTGGTTTTTGATTTGATTATTCGTCACCTCCCAGCAATAGTTGCCTTACTGGAAATGCACGCTACACCTCAGATCCCAGAATATCTAATAAAGAGATGGGCGGGGCATCAGTTCCACTCCGGCTTTTCGTCATATTCCCGAGGAATCAGTGTTTACGTACACCAAAGCATTGATTTTATCCTACTGGACCAGTCGATTGATAGAGATGGGAGATTCATCTTCCTCCACGCTCAATGGAATGGCAGAAAGTGTGTCCTAGCTTTCCTGTATATCCCTCCACCATTCGCAATGACAGTCCTAAATCAGCTGACGGTTTTCATGCATAATAGAGAGCGGTCCCCGGTACTAATATGTGGCGACTTTAACTGCGTACTGGACCCGGCGTTGGATAGAATTTCAACCGCGGGGAAAAGTTCACAGGGAAAGCACGCCCTACTTCGTGGGGTTTTGTGAGGAGATAGGACTAATAGATGTCTGGCGATGGCTTTATGGTAACAAACAGGTGTTCTCTTGCTTCAGTAAAGCATATAGTGCTATGTCCAGGATTGATATTGCCTTGGCCAATGGCAAGAGAACATTGGGACAACACATATTCATTTTGTTTGGGATGCCATGAAGGCGTTTATTCGTGGGCTATATTTCTGCAGAATTAAAAAGAAAAAAAATGAATTTTTTAAAGAGCAAAAAAATTTGGAAGCAAACATTGCATATTTGGAGGGTTGCATCCGAATACACAACGACGCGAGCACACTATAACCTTTATGAGGAAAAAAGCTCAGAATCAATTATTTTTTATGGGCTATAAACACTTTTGTGAGGGAGGTACTCCGGGTAAGCTATTGGTTTCTATTATAGCGAATCAAAAGCCCCCCCAAAAAATTAGACAAATACTGACAGGTGACGGGCGCAGATTGGAAAGAGGAGTGGAGATGGAGGGAGAATTTTTAAAATATTTCAGTAACCTTTACTGTTCCGGAGCAGATGATACGGAGACTAAGATAGATGACTTTCTAAAACAGGTCAAGATCCCGATGCTGTCGGACTCGGACTCGGCACCTTTGAGCGCCCCCATTTCTTTGGGTGAGCTACAGGCGGCCTTGCATGAGACCCGGGGCTCCTCGGTGACGGATCGGATGGACTCCCGTTTGGCATATACAAGAGCCATGCGGGGGTACTCCTGCCCGGGTTGCTGCAGGTCCTGAACGAATCTAGCAAATGTGGAAAGCTGCCCCCGTCTTTGACGGAGGCAACTGTTACGCTGATCCTGAAGAAAGGGAAAAATGGAAACAAAGTTGATGCTTATCGCCCTATATTGCTGCTTAATGCAGATTATAAAATAATTGCAAAAGTTCTCTCTAACAGGCTAAAAAAAGTAATAGCTGGCCTAGTCCATACAGATCAGACAGGGTTTATCCCCGGGCGACAGATCCAGACCAATATACGCCGGACCATTCTCAATATCCAGATTGGAGGGGGGAGGACCGCTCCATCCTGTCCTTGGACGCCGCTAAGGCGTTTGATCGGGTGGAGTGGTCCTTCCTCTGGCGTGTCATGCATAGGATGAATCTGGGTCAAGAATTTATTGGATGGGTCAAACTTCTATATAGTGGACCAACGGCCAGAATTAATGTTAACGGGGTGCTTACCCCTGCCGTTTCCCTAAAGCGGGGGACACGACAGGGATGCCCCCTCTCTCCACTCCTCTTTGCAATTTTTATGGAACCCCTCGCCTGCAGGATACGAGCCGAACCTAGTATAGTGGGGTTTGGGGGGAGAGGGACGGACGATAAGATCTGTCTGTATGCAGACGACGTATTGCTTTATCTGAATTACGGATGGAGAAGCGTCCCAGGTGTTATGCGAATAACAGAGGAATTTGGTAGAATTGCCGGATATGAGATAAATTGGGCAAAGTCTGTACTCTTCCCCCTTAACTGGATGCCCCCCCCTGAATGATCTCAGGGTCATACATTAAATGTCACCCCTCTAATCGGGAAAATAAGGGAAAAAATTAGGGTTTGGCAGATACTTCCGCTTTCGCAGATTAATAGAATTGCGCTGATTAAAATGGTTTTGTTGCCCTGGATATTGTACACGGTTAGCTCCTGCCCTGTCTGGATCGAGGATAGTGTTTTTAACTTGATTGATCGATTGATCAATGACCTGATATGGGGCAGAAAAAGGGTCCGCATTAAGCTACAATATTTTCGAATGGTTGCAAGTAATGGCGGCCTAGGCCTGCCCCACTTTCAAATCTATTATTTGTGTTCACAACTACAATGGTGTGTTAATACGGGGGATGGAATATTATTATCCCACATCTTAGGGCAACGCCAACAGTATACATACAATATATTCAGCATACTGGAATCCGGGCTTCTGGAGCGCGCGGATATTTTCTGCCCCATCGGGGCAGCACTACAGAAGACCTGGAATAAAATTAAGGTACTTACCCAGGCCCCTCAAGTTCTGGATTTTACCCCGCTATGGGACAACCCTGCGCTAACAGAGTTCTTGGCCCTTAATGAAAATGACTATTGGACTCGGAGAGGTATTACGTTATTTTCACATATATACACGAAAGGGAAAATTAAATTAATAGGGGAACTGTTTCAGCAGACACCAATAACTGCACTAGAACACTATAGATATTTCCAATTACAACATGCATTAGCATGCACGCTTAAAAAAATACCTTTGATAACAACCACTCAGAGGTTTTTATCATTTTGTTATAATATAGTAGGGAATAAAGTTAGGGTTTCACTAATCTATAGGAGATTTATCGAGGAACTAAGCACGGTCACTAAATTCAAAAGTGTAGATAAATGGAAGGTGGATATAGGGGAATGTAACCCTTCACAATGGCGGGAAATATATCAAAACATTAAGAAGGCTTCCCTCTCACAACAACACCGGCTGACGCAATTTAAAATAATACACCGTTTATATGTTACCCCGAGTCTCTTATCCAAAATGTATAGTAACAAGGGACAAGAATTTAGTTGCCTGAAATGTTCTCTTGTAGCTGCACGGTATGTTCATATGCTGTGGGATTGCCCAGTCATTAAGATTTTTTGGGGTAGCATATTTCAGGAGATGGCGGCACTAACTGGGAATAGCCCCCCCTTAACCATCCAAGCAGTTGTGCTTGGACTCCTCCCCCCCGAGTACAAAAACAAAACTACCAAAAGTGAACAGGTTTACTGGTTGAAGTAATTTCTATTGGCCAAGGTAATAATCCTGAAGCAATGGGTGAAAGATAGACCGCCAACAATAAATGAATGGCAAAGCTTAATGGCAAGAGTAACAGACTTTGAGTGTATAAAAAAGGCGTGGGACGAGTTATATTACAGAAATAGGTTCATAGGCAGGGGAAATGGCGAGAAGAAATATATTACCGGACTGGAACTGATGACCCCCCATTCTCTGTGGCCAAGCCCTCATATAAATAAACCTTCAATAACCTCTAAATAATTAATAATCATTATAACTAGTTCACATTAAATCGGATCTGCCCCTAGGAAGGCCCGAGAAATACCCAAAAGAGGGGCATGAGCGCCTTACCGCCCCTCGTGGCGGCCGTACCAGGCCAGGTATGTTGGGTGGGGGGAGTGGGGGGGGTTCTAGTTCTTGGGGGAGGGGATGGTTTAGTTTTGATATATGTGACAGAGAATCGACATTAATTTAGGGTGTATTTTGATTTAGATGCCCTTGTATGTATGTACGTTGCCCGGCATCAAAGTGATATATTGCTTAAATGTACTTGTCATATGTGCCTATTCTCTGTGACCAGATATATTTTTGCATTGTTTTTATTTAAGAAAAGCAATAAAGACATTTATAATATAAAAAGAAAGGTGTTACCCAGCGAAAAATTGCAAAGACTTTGCATCTATCATCATCAACTGTGCATAACATCATCCGAAGATTCAGAGAATCTGGAACAATCTCTGTGCGTAAGGGTCAAGGCCGTAAAACCATACTGGATGCCCGTGATCTCCGGGCCCTTAAACGACACTGCACCACAAACAGGAATGCTACTATAAAGGAAATCACAGAATGGGCTCAGGAATACTTCCAGAAACCATTGTCAGTGAACACAATCCACCGTGCCATCCGCCGTTGCCAGCTGAAACTCTACAGTGCAAAGAAGAAGCTATTTCTAAGCAAGATCCACAAGCTCAGGTGTTTTCACTGGGCCAGGGATCATTTAAAATGGAGTGTGGCAAAATGGAAGACTCTTCTGTGGTCAGACGAGTCACGATTCGAAGTTCTTTTTGGAAATCTGGGACGCCATGTCATCCGGACCAAAGAGGACAAGGACAACCCAAGTTGTTATCAACGCTCAGTTCAGAAGCCAGCATCTCTGATGGTATGGGGTTGCATGAGTGCGTGTGGCATGGGCAGCTTACATGTTTGGAAAGGCACCATCAATGCAGAAAAATATATTCAGGTTCTAGAACAACATATGCTCCCATCCAGACGTCACCTCTTTCAGGGAAGACCCTGCATTTTTCAACAAGATAATGCCAGACCACATTCTGCATCAATCACAACATCAGGGCTGCGTAGGAGAAGGATCCGGGTACTGAAATGGCCAGTCTGCAGTCCAGATCTTTCACCTATAGAGAACATTTGGCACATCATAAAGAGGAAGGTCCAACAAAGAAGGCCCAAGACGATTGAACAGTTAGAGGCCTGTATTAGACAAGAATGGGAGAGCATTCCTATTTCTAAACTTGAGAAACTGGTCTCCTCGGTACCCAGACGTCTGTTGAGTGTTGTAAGAAGAAGGGGAGATGCCACACAGTGGTGAAAATGGCCTTGTCCCAACTTTTTGGGGATTTGTTGACACCATGAAATTCTGATTCAACATATTTTTCCCTTAAAATGGTACATTTTCTCAGTTTAAACTTTTGTTCCGTGATTTATGTTCTATTCTGAATAAAATATTAGAAGTTGGCACCTCCACATAATTGCATTCAGTTTTTATTCACGATTTGTATAGTGTCCCAACTTTTTTGGAATCCGGTTTGTATATTAAACCCCATAATCAATAAATTGTGGAACTAGATAGATCACAGGCCTCAATCAATATTTGGTGAAAACAGGTATATCAAACCACTTAATCAGTATTTCTGGAAGCTGGAATATCGCAGGCCTCCATCAATATTTGGTAAAAAAAGGTATATAAAACCCTTTAATCAGTATTTTGTGGAAACAAGTATATCACAACCCTCAATCAGTATTTTGTGAAAGCAGGTATATAAAACCCCTTAATCAGTATTTTGTAGAAGCAGTTATATCGCAGCCCTAAATCAGTATTTTGTGGAAGCAGGTATATAAATACACCTTAATCAGTATTTTCTCAAAGCAGGTTTTTTGCAGCCCTCAAATAGTATTTTGTGGAAGTAGATCTATCAAACCCCATAATTAGTATTTTGTGGAAGCAGATTTATCGTGGCCCTCAATCAGTATTTTGTGGAAGCAGGTATATCGCAGCCCTCTATCAGTATTTGGTGGAAGCAGGTATATCAAACCCCTTAACCAGTATATTTTTGGGAGCAGGTATATCACAGTCTTCAATCAATATTTTGTGGAAGTGAGTATATCAAAACCCATAATCAAGACATTGTGGAAGTAGGTATATATCGCAGACCTCAATCAATATTTGGTGGAAACAGGTATATTAATCCCCATAATAAATATTTTTGGGAAAAATGTAGATCGTAGCCCTCAATCAGTATTTTGTGGAAGCAGGTATATCAAACCCCTTAATCAGTATTTTGTGAAAGCAGGTATATCGTAGCCCTCAGTAAGTAATTTGTGGAAGCAGATATATCGCAGCCTTAAATTCGTATTTTGTGGAATCAGGCATATAAAACCCCTTAATCAGTATTTTGTGGAAGTAAGTATATCAAACCTTATAATCAATATTTTGTGAAAGTAGGTATATTGCAGGCCTCAATCAATATTAGGTGGAAACAGATATATTAAAATATTAAAACCCTAAACAGTATTTTGTGGAAACAAGTATATTGCAGCCCTAAATCAGTATTTTGTGGAAGCATGTTGTCACTACCAGAGTTTTGAGACGTTCTCACAGCTCTGTTTCTCCACCCCTGTGATGATGTCACTACTAGAGCTTGCAGGAGTCCTCCCAGCTGTTCCTCCTGCGTTTGATTTCCCTCCCTTTAAATCACCCCTCCTCCTTTCTAGGCTGTGGATTATAGTTCTCATTTGAGTTGTAGCTCTTGCTTGAGTATCTTCACTTGTTAGCTTTCATTTCACTGGACCTGTGTTCTGCTGCAGCAAGCACTCCGGATATTGCCAGCTGTCTTTGGATCCGTCTTCTCTGCGGCTGCAGCCCCTTCAGCTAAGTGTGCAGACATTGTTGTGTACCTGTTTATTTTCTGACTGGATCTGAGGCGGCCACGGTTCCCTCCATATACTGAGCAGGGCACCGGTGGCCGTGCCCCTTCCACTATTGTAGGGGTTACAGTGGTCATCAGTCTTAGGTACGTGGTCATGCCCCATTCCACCATTTGGATCCGGGCATGTGCTTTAGCAGCATAGGGAGAGCTTTGAGGGTCTGACAGGGGTCACCCTTTATCCTCCCTAGTTTGGGTCCGGTCAGTAGCTCTATTAAGTGTGTATGCTCTTGTTGCTCACATACAGCCGTGACACATGTATATCAAACCCCTTAATCAGTATTTTGTGGAAGCAGGTATCTCGTAGCCCTCAATCAGTATTTTGTGGAAACTGGTATATCAAACCCCTAATCAATTTTTTGTGGAAGCAGGTATATCAATCCCCTTTATCAGTATTTTGTGGAAGCAGGTAAATCGCAAGCCTCAATCAATATTTGTTGTAAACAGGTACAGTACAGACCAAAAGTTTGGACACACCTTCTCATTCAAAGAGTTTTCTTTATTTTCATGACTATGAAAATTGTAGATTCACACTGAAGGCATCAAAACTATGAATTAACACATATGGAATTATATACATAACAAACAAGTGAGAAACAACTGAAAATATGTCATATTCTAGGTTCTTCAAAGTAGCCACCTTTTGCTTTGATTACTGCTTTGCACACTCTTGGCATTCTCTTAATGAGCTTCAAGAGGTAGTCCCCTGAAATGGTTTTCACTTCACAGGTGTGCCCTGTCAGGTTTAATAAGTGGGATTTATTGCCTTATAAATGGGGTTGGGACCATCAGTTGCGTTGAGAAGAAGTCCGGTGGATACACAGCTGATAGTTCTACTGAATAGACTGTTAGAATTTGTATTATGGCAAGAAAAAAGCAGCTAAGTAAAGAAAAATGAGTGGCCATCATTACTTTAAGAAATGAAGGTCAGTCAGTCAGCCGAAAAATTGGAAAACTTTGAAAGTAAGGGCTATTTGACCATGAAGGAGAGTGATGGGGGTGCTGCGCCAGATGACCTGGCCTCCACAGTCACCGGACCTGAACCCAATCGAGATGGTTTGGGGTGAGATGGACCGCAGAGTGAAGGCAAAAGGGCCAACAAGTGCTAAGCATCTCTGGGAACTCCTTTAAGACTGTTGGAAGACCATTTCAGGGGACTACCTCTTGAAGCTCATCAAGAGAATGCCAAGAGTGTGCAAAGCAGTAATCCAAGCAAAAGGTGGCTACTTTGAAGAACCTAGAATATGACATATTTTCAGTTGTTTCACACTTGTTTGTTATGTATATAATTCCACATGTGCTAATTCATAGTTTTGATGCCTTCATAGTCATGAAAATAAAGAAAACTCTTTGAATGAGAAGGTGTGTCCAAACTTTTGGTCTGTACTGTATATCGAACCTCTTAATCGGTATTTTGTGGAAGCAAGTATATCATAGCCCTAAATCATTTTTTTGTGGAAGCAGGAATATCGTAGTCCTCAAACAGTATTTTGTAGAAGCAGTTATATCAAACCCCTTAATCAATATTTTTTGGAAGCAGGAATGTTGCATCCCTTAATTAGTATTTTGTGGAAGCAAGTATATCAAACCTGTTAATCAGCATTTTGTGGAAGCAGGTATATCATAGCCCTCAATCAGTATTTTGCGGAAGCAGATATATCAAACCCCTAAATCAGCATGTTGTGGAGGCAGGTATATCATAGAACTTAATCAGTATTTTGTGGAAGCAAATATATCGAACCCCTTAATCAGTATTTTGTGGAGGTAGGAATATAGTAACTAGTGTTGAGCGCGAATATGCGGATATGGATTTTTTTTTTCGAATATCGGCACTCCGCTAATTCGCGAATATTTCGAATACAGGGAGTGCAGAATTATTAGGCAAGTTGTATTTTTGAGGATTAATTTTATTATTGAACAACAACCATGTTCTCAATGAACCCAAAAAACTCATTAATATCAAAGCTGAATATTTTTGGAAGTAGTTTTTAGTTTGTTTTTAGTTTTAGCTATTTTAGGGGGATATCTGTGTGTGCAGGTGACTATTACTGTGCATAATTATTAGGCAACTTAACAAAAAACAAATATATACCCATTTCAATTATTTATTTTTACCAGTGAAACCAATATAACATCTCAACATTCACAAATATACATTTCTGACATTCAAAAACAAAACAAAAACAAATCAGTGACCAATATAGCCACCTTTCTTTGCAAGGACACTCAAAAGCCTGCCATCCATGGATTCTGTCAGTGTTTTGATCTGTTCACCATCAACATTGCGTGCAGCAGCAACCACAGCCTCCCAGACACTGTTCAGAGAGGTGTACTGTTTTCCCTCCTTGTAAATCTCACATTTGATGATGGACCACAGGTTCTCAATGGGGTTCAGATCAGGTGAACAAGGAGGCCATGTCATTAGATTTTCTTCTTTTATACCCTTTCTTGCCAGCCACGCTGTGGAGTACTTGGACGCGTGTGATGGAGCATTGTCCTGCATGAAAATCATGTTTTTCTTGAAGGATGCAGACTTCTTCCTGTACCACTGCTTGAAGAAGGTGTCTTCCAGAAACTGGCAGTAGGACTGTGAGTTGAGCTTGACTCCATCCTCAACCCGAAAGGCCCCACAAGCTCATCTTTGATGATACCAGCCCAAACCAGTACTCCACCTCCACCTTGCTGGCGTCTGAGTCGGACTGGAGCTCTCTGCCCTTTACCAATCCAGCCACGGGCCCATCCATCTGGCCCATCAAGACTCACTCTCATTTCATCAGTCCATAAAACCTTAGAAAAATCAGTCTTGAGATATTTCTTGGCCCAGTCTTGACGTTTCAGCTTGTGTGTCTTGTTCAGTGGTGGTCGTCTTTCAGCCTTTCTTACCTTGGCCATGTCTCTGAGTATTGCACACCTTGTGCTTTTGGGCACTCCAGTGATGTTGCAGCTCTGAAATATGGCCAAACTGGTGCAAGTGGCATCTTGGCAGCTGCACGCTTGACTTTTCTCAGTTCATGGGCAGTTATTTTGCGCCTTGGTTTTTCCACACGCTTCTTGCGACCCTGTTGACTATTTTGAATGAAACGCTTGATTGTTCGATGATCACGCTTCAGAAGCTTTGCAATTTTAAGAGTGCTGCATCCCTCTGCAAGATATCTCACTATTTTTGACTTTTCTGAGCCTGTCAAGTCCTTCTTTTGACCCATTTTGCCAAAGGAAAGGAAGTTGCCTAATAATTATGCACACCTAATATAGGGTGTTGATGTCATTAGACCACACCCCTTCTCATTACAGAGATGCACATCACCTAATATGCTTAATTGGTAGTAGGCTTTCAAGCCTATACAGCTTGGAGTAAGACAACATGCATAAAGAGGATGATGTGGTCAAAATACTCATTTGCCTAATAATTCTGCACGCAGTGTATAGTGCTATAAATTCGCTATTTTGAATATTCGTTTTTTTTTATTGTTATATTTTTTTCTTTCCCACTTCCCAAAAGTAGTTCTTACCTGTCCTTAGGATTCCTGGCTTCCTGGCTGCTCCAATATAAACAGTTAGAGCCTACAATAACCCAAAAACCGAACCTCACTCCCCAACTTACTGCAACTTGTACAAAAAAAGAGCAAGGATTTAACAAGGTAAAAAAATCCCATTTTATTAATTATAAATCACATGAACATTACAGGTGAGACTCAAAAGGACAGAACATGGAGACTGGGCCACAAAAGGGCTCTGCAATGTGGAGAATCACAATGGGGGATAATGTGACCATATACAGCAGGTAAAAGACAATTAACAGAAGCTGTGAATATTGGAGTAGTTGCGGGTGCAATTGCTGTCCCCTAGTGTTGAACAACTACCTAGCTCTTATTCACAGCGTCCCAGCAATGGATGCTGTAGGGTGTAATTGGACGATGCAATACTGCTCATAAAGATGGCATATAACAATAACTGTAAATCACTAGTCCCATCCTAATCCAGATACCATGTTACCTACCCATATTGCTGCTGAAAAATGGTGACACGGTTCCCCCACTGCTTCGACCTCAACACGTGTTTCGCCACGTAGGCTTCGTCAGGAGGCACAAACACACTAAGACAAATTTGGGCATATAAAGGCTAAAGAGGAGGGATTAATTATCACTAACCATGATCATCTGTACCAAGGGTATTCATGTTGTGAGACAGCCTCCTTCAGTGCTTCCTGGTCATTAAAATGCAACCTGATTCCAGCACTTCCGGGTGGCAATCACACAGCACATATGTCAGCCAATCACATAATCGCTACCTGGTCACATGGTCCTGATGTCATGCACATGTGACCATCTCCCAGGTCCTTCAACCATAGTTAAAAATATAACTAAATAAACAAATGAAGGACGGCTCTACCTCCTGGTTTGGGATGGCCAGGTGCATCTATCTGATGTCGCACTCAAGGCACCAAAATATTAAATCAAAAAGAAAGATGGGCACTCTAATATCCGGAACCAACAAATTAAATTTAATGTAATCACAATGTTAATAATACATACATAAAATTGATATAGATATATTGAATTGTTCCCACTCAGGGATATATGTAAGGACAATCAATTGATATCTTCACTATAAAATACAGGCCTGTCACTACACAATAAAATATACAATAAAAATAAAATAAAACTGATAGTGGCCACTAAGGATACACAATAGGCTATTGCAGGTTGAATGGAGCTGCTAATAGTGAACCTAGTCAGGTCCGTCCAATCTGCATAAGCATGGAGACTCCCGCTGGAATAGAGTGTTGGCTGGGCAAATATAATCAATGCATATAATACCTATACAAAATGTGAGAAAACACAAATACCCAATGTGCTATTAATAAAAAACAGTTATAAATAATGTCAAAGTGCCGATATAATGAAAGTGAAAAAGGAATCCAGGAAAAATCCAAAAAATAGTCACTTGTGATCCGAATCCATGTGTAGATAATTATTCAACATAAATGAAAATCCTATAGAATAAATCAAATTACGTTGTATTGCTGTGTTTAAAATAATAAGTGAGTGTTCATTTGCTGCAAAATTTCTTATATTGCCCACAAACAGCAGAGGTTCAGCGACGTTGGCGGCAGAATGCTATTGAATCTGTAGCCGCTTATATGTGGATGTAACTTTGTATTCAAAGATTGCAATAGTTTCAATTTGCCACTATGGGCTGATCTCAATCAACTAACAGAGGATTGCAGTGCCAAATATTCGATGATATTCGTTACTCTCTATGGTATCATGCGGTGCAATAGTACTCACGCTTGGTAGTGTCCAGTCTGTAGTGTGAGTGCAAGGCACGCTTACCTTATAGGCGCAGATTACGAGACTGTCTTACTGTTATATCCCGGTTCTATATAGTCCGCTTTGTAGAGGTCCGGTAGCAGGTCACAGGTCTCTCTCTGTTTGCGCCGTAGTTAGTTCACAGTCTGCACTTCTATTTGCAATGGGCGTTTCTCTCATCGCCCAAGCAGCTAGTTTAATGGCACCGGCTGTGTTATGTTGTCCGTAGGTTACCAGACTATGGCCAATAGATCTGGAACTTGTTTGTTCAGTGAAAGCGCTTTCTCTAATTTTGCAAAATGCGTCTGGCGTGGAAAGATAAAAGTATTGGTCCCTGGCAACGAACCGGCAAAATTAGAGAAAGCGCTTTCACTGAACAAACAAGTTCCAGATCTATTGGCCATAGTCTGGTAACCTACGGACAACATAACACAGCCGGTGCCATTAAACTAGCTGCTTGGGCGATGAGAGAAACGATATCTATATCAATTTTATGTATGTATTACTAACATTGTGATTACATTAAATTTAATCTGTTGGTTCCAGATATTAGAGTGCCCATCTTTCTTTTTGATTTCATATTAAAAATACTCCCAGGTCCTGTATACAGCTAAGCTATTATCTATAACTCAAAACACCTCTCAATTATCTTCATCAGCTCATAGATCAATTTATAAAATACAAATATAATAACAGAATCATCTCATAGAAGAATATATATTTTTGCATTACCATGGTTAAGTTATAGAGAGAAGGAGTCATATGATTGCTATCTGGTCACATGGTCCTGACGTCATGGACATGTGACCATCTCCCAGGTCTTTCAGCCAAAGCTGATGTGCTCCCAGGTCCTAAATACAACTACTATAAGCAACCACAAATCGGACTATAGCTAATTATCTATAACTCAACACACCTCTCAACTATCTTTATATCAGCTCATAGATCAATTTATAAAATGCAGAATACAAATATAATCTCAAGATTTCATGGAAAAATATATATTTGCATTACCATAATTAAGTTATGGGGAGAGGGAAGGAGGAGGGGGAGGGAGGGAGGGCATCCTCTCATCCATTCATACAGGGAAGGCACAAATCCAAATCACAGAATAAATGCATCATCTTTACATTTCACCAAAACCTCCTGCAGAGGAATAAAGTGAGTGTGTGCTAAGATACCTTTTATAATTAGTGATGTTTCATGTCTATAATAATTATCAAATATATAAAGAGTGCATTACATGGTGAGCGAGTCCAACCCCCAATAGCTGGCTGCAGGGCGGACTAGACCACCCATGATGATGGAGCATCCATCATATAAAAATAAAACCCAAAGTGTATAAAATACATAATCTATATTAATCATCGATTTTAACGTGACAAAAAATATATAATCATAATAGTGCCAAAAAATATACAGGGTGCTTCCTCTCTGATGATGAATGACAGTCCCATGAAGAGTGTTCAATCGGGGTCCATTGTGGGAATGCTCAATAGGGGTCCATTATGGGAATGCCCTATATCTCCCTCTCAAATCACGTCATGCAATTAACAGACTTTCTTATGGTTCGTGGTTGTCTACCATCCAATCTTACTCCATCTTAAATCTAAACAAAAATTGAAAATTAGACACATACATATAAAAGAAAACACTTATATGCCCATAATAAAATTCACGTCTTACAAAAAGGACTTGAAGCTATTATACTCGTTTAACCCACTTGGAACCACTGTATCTAACACAGTAATCCACTTAGTTTCCTTCTGTAGTAACGCTTTGTATTTAGGACCTGGGAGCATATCAGCTATGGCTGAAGGACCTGGGAGATGATCACATGTCCATGACGTCAGGACCATGTGACCAGATAGCAATCATATGACTCCTTCTCTCTATAACTTAACCATGGTAATGCAAAAATAAATTTTCTTCTATGAGATGATTCTGTTATTATATTTGTATTTTATAAATTGATCTATGAGCTGATATGAAGATAATTGAGAGGTGTTTTGAGTTAGTTAGCTTTAGCTGTATACAGGACCTGGGAGTATTTTTAACTATGGTTGAAGGACCTGGGAGATGGTCACATGGTCCTGATGTCATGGACATGTGACCAGGTAGTGATTATGTGATTGGCTGACATATGTGCTGTGTGATTGCCATCCGGAAGTGCTGGAATCAGGTTGCATTTTAATGACCAGGAAGCACTGAAGGAGGCTGTCTCACAACATGAATACCCTTGGTACAGATGATCATGGTTAGTGATAATTAATCCCTCCTCTTTAGCCTTTATATGCCCAAATTTGTCTTAGTGTGTTTGTACCTCCTTGAAGTAATCGCATTGCGATTTCAACTTAGACCTGGTTTACTATGGTTGGCTTGGTAGAATTAGTGAAGAAGAGGAATATGACGAATGTATTAGTCATATTCCTCAAAACGAAGATAACGAAATATTATCCATCTTCGTTTTAGCTCCATATCCGTCAACTTCGCTAATTCTAGCAATCAAATAGGAAAGTTGACTATAGAGACAGCTGTGTTTAATTCGATATGCGATTATATTACTTATTATAATACTTGATAATTATTATAATTAGTCTATTTATAAAAAAAAAGCAAAGTAATATAATCGCATAGCAAATTAAACACAGCTGTCTCTATAGTCAACTTTCCTATTTGATTGCTAGAATTAGCGAAGTTGACGAATAGGTAGCTAAAACGAAGAAGGAGAATACTTTGTTATCTTAGTCTTGAGGAATATGACGAATACATTCGTCATATTCCTCTTCTTCGCTAATTCTAGATATCAAACCAATAGGAAAGTTGCCTTAAGTTAAAATCGCAATACGCGATTATTTAAATCGCATATTAATCGCGATAACTAGAATAATGACGAATATTCGATTTCGACGAATATGAGATGAATATTCTAGCGAATATTCGTGAATTTCGTCAAAATCGAATATGGCACCTCCCGCTCATTACTAATAGTAACGCTAAGCAGGTATATCAAACCCCTTAATCAGTGTTTTGTGAAAGCAGGTTTATCGCAGCCCTCAATTAGTATTTTGTGGAAACAGGTATATCAAACCCCTTAATCAGTATTTTGTGGAAACAGGTAAATCATACCACTTAATTAGTATTTTGTAGATGCAGGTATATCGTGGGCATCAATAAATATTTGGTGGAAACAGGTATATCAAACCCATTAATTATAATTTTGTGGAAGCAGGTATATAGCAGCCCTCAATCGAAATTGTTTGTGGAAGTAGGTATATCAAACCTCTTAATAAATTTTTTGAGGAAGCAGGTAAATAGTAGCCCTCAATCAGTATTTTATGGAAGCAGATATATGAAACCCCTTAATCAGTATTTCATAAAAGCAGGTATAGCGCAGGCCTCAATCAATATTTTGTGGAAGCAGGTATATTATACCCCTTAATCAGTATTATGTGGAAGCAGGTATATACTAGCCCATAATGAGTATTTTGTGGAAGCAGGTGCATCAAACCCCTAACTCAATATTTGTGGAAGCAGGTATATCGTAGCCCTAAAATAATATTTGGTGGAAACAGGCATATCTCACCCGTTAATCAGTATTTTGTGGAAGCAGGTATATCGTAGGTCTCAATCAATATTTTGTGGAAACTTGCATATCGAACCCCTTAATCAGTATTTTGTGGAAGCTAAGATATCGCAGGCCTAAAACAAAATATGGTGGAAACAGGTATATTAAACCCCTCAATCAGTATTTTGTGGAAGCAGGTATATCAAAACACGTTAATCAGTATTTTGTCGAAGCAAGTATATCGCAGCCCTCAATTTTGTGTATTTTGTGGAAGTCGGTTTATCAAACCCCTCAATTAGCATTTTGTGTAAGTAGGTAAATTGTATCCCTCAATCTGTATTTTGTAGAAGCAGGAATATCAAGCCCCTTAATTTGTATTTTGTGGAAGCAGTCTAATCGTAGGCCTCAATCAATATTTGGTGGAAACAGGTATATCAAACCCCTTAATCAGTATTTTATGGAAGCAGATATATCGCAGCCCTCAATCAGTATTTTGTAGAAGCAGGTACGGTATATCAAAACACCTTAATTAGTATTTTGTTTAAGCAGATATATCGTAGCACTCAATCGGTATTTTGTAGAAGCAAGAATATAAAACGCATTTATCAATATTTTGTGGAAGCAGGTATATTGCAGACAATAATCAATATTTGGTGGAAATAGGTATATCGAACACCTTAATCAATATTTTGTAGAAGCAGGTATATCGTAGCCGTCAATCAGTATTTTGTGGAAACAGGTATATCACAGCCTTCAATCAGTATTTTGTGGAAGCAGGTATATCGCAGCCCACAATCAGCATTTTTTGGTAGCAGGCATATTAAACGCCTTAATTACTATTTAGTGGAAGCAAGTATATCGCAGCCCTCAAACAGTATTTTGTGGAAGCAGGTATATCGTAGCCGTCAATCAGTATGTTGTGGAACCTGGTATATTACAACGTTCAATCAGTATTTTGTGGAAGCAGGCATATCAAATCCCTTTATTAGTATTTTGTGGAAGCAAGTAAATCAAACCCTATAATTAATAATTTGTGGAAGTAGGTATATCGTAGGCTCAAAATAATATTTTGTGGAAGCAGGTATTTCAAACCCCTTAATCAGTATTTTGTGGAAGCAGGTATATTGTAGCTCTCAATCAGTATTTTGTGGAAGCAGGTATATCGCAGCCCTCAATTAATATTTTGTGGAAGCAGGCATATCAAACCCCTTGATCACTATTTTGTGGAAGCAGGTATATCAAAACTCCTTAATCAATATTTTGTAGTTGCAGCTATATCTCAGCCCTCAATCAGTATTTTATTGAAGTAGGTATATCAAACCCCTTAATCAGTATTTTGTGGAAGAAGGCATATCGAAGCCCTTAATCAGTATTTTGTGGAAACAGTTATATTAAACCCCTTAATCACTATTTTATGGAAGCAGGTATATCGCAGCCCTTAATCAGTATTTTGTGGAAGCATATATATCGAAACCCTAAAATCAGTATTTTGTGGAAGCAGGTATATCAAGTCCCTTAATCAATATTTTGTAGAAGCAGGTATATCGTAGCCGTCAATCAGTATTTTGTGGAAAAAGGTATATCACAGCCTTCAATCAGTAATTTATGGAAGCAGGTATATCGCAGCCCTCAATTAGTATTTTGTGGTAGCAGGTACGGTATATCAAAACTCCTTAATTACTATTTTGTTTAAGTAGGTATATCGTAGCACTTAATCTGTATTTTGCAGAAGCAAAAACCCCTTTATCATTATTTTGTGAAAGCAGGTATATTGCAAGCCTTAATCAATATTTGGTGGAAACAGGTATATCAAAACACCTTAATCAGTATTTTGACGAAGCAGGTATATTGCAGTCCTAAATCAGTATTTTGTGGAAGCAGGTACATCATAGCCCTCAATCAGTATTTTGTGGAAGCAGGTATATCAAAATCCTAAATCAGTATTTTTTGGAAGCAGGTATATCGTAGCCCTCAATTAATATTTGGTGGAAACAGATATATCGAACCCGTTAATCAGTATTTTGTGGAAGCAGGTATATCGCAGCCCTCAATGAATATTTGGTGGAAGCAGGCATATCAATCCCCTTAATCAGTATTTTGTGGAAGCAAGTATATCGTAGTCATCGATCAATTTTTAGTAAAAACAGGTATATCAAACTCCTTAATCAATATTTTTTGGAAGCAGGTATATCGTAGCCCTCAATAATTTTTTTGTGGAAGCAGGAATGTTGTAGTCCTCAATCAGTATTTTGTGGAAGCATGTATATCAAACCCCTTAGTATTTTGCAGAAGCAGGTATATTGCATCCCTTAATTAGTATTTTAAGGAAGCAGGTATATCAAACCCCTTAATCAGTATTTTGTGGAAACAGGTATATCTTAGCCCTCAATGAGTACATTTTGGAAGCAGGCATATCAAACCCCTAAATCAGCATTTTGTGGAAGCAGGTATATCATAGCCCTAAATCAGTATTTTGTAGAAGCAGTTATATCGAACCCCTTAATAAATATTTGGTGGAAGCAGGAATATCGTAGCCATCAATCAGAATTTTGAGAAGGCAGGTATATCTAACCCCTAAATCAGTGTTTTGTGGAATCAGGTTTCTCACAGCGCTCAATTAGTATTTTGTGGAAGCCGGTATATCATACCCCTTAATCAGTATTTTGTGGAAGCAGGAATATGGCATCCCTTAACCACCTCACTCCCCAGTGCTTAAACACCCTGAAAGACCAGGCCACTTTTTACACTTCTGACCTACACTACTTTCACCGTTTATTGCTCGGTCATGCAAATTACCACCCAAATGAATTTTACCTCCTTTTCTTCTCACTAATAGAGCTTTCATTTGGTGGTATTTCATTGCTGCTGACATTTTTACTTTTTTTGTTATTAAAAAAGATATTTCTCTCACCCAGCATGGGTATATGTAAAATGACACCCCAAAACACATTCCCCAACTTCTCCTGAGTACGGAGATACCAGATGTGTGACACTTTTTTGCAGCCTAGGTGTGCAAAGGGGCCCATATTCCAAAGAGCACCTTTCGGATTTCACAGGTCATTTTTTACAGAATTTGATTTCAAACTCCTTACCACACATTTGGGCCCCTAGAATGCCAGGGCAGTATAACTACCCCACAAGTGACCCCATTTTGGAAAGAAGAGACCCCAAGGTATTCGCTGATGGGCATAGTGAGTTCATGGAAATTTTTATTTTTTGTCACAAGTTAGTGGAATATGAGACTTTGTATGAAAAAAAAAAAATTAAAAATCAGCATTTTCCACTAACTTGTGACAAAAAATAAAAAATTCTAGGAACTCGCCATGCCCCTCACGGAATACCTTGGGGTGTCTTCTTTCCAAAATGGGGTCACTTGTGGGGTAGTTATACTGCCCTGGCATTTTCCAGGGGCCCTAATGTGTGGTAAGTAGGTAAAATGACCTGTGAAATCCTAAAGGTGCTCTTTGGAATATGGGCCCCTTTGCCCACCTAGGCTGCAAAAAAGTGTCACACATGTGGTATCGCCGTATTCAGGAGAAGTTGGGGAATGTGTTTTGGGGTGTCATTTTATATATACCCTTGCTGGGTGAGAGAAATATCTTGGCAAAAGACAACTTTTCCCATTTTTTTATACAAAGTTGGCTTTTGACCAAGATATTTATCTCACCCAGCATGGGTATATGTAAAATGACACCCCAAAACACATTCCCCAACTTCTCCTGAGTACGGCGATACCAGATGTGTGACACTTTTTTGCAGCCTAGATGCGCAAAGGTGCCCAAATTCCTTTTAGGAGGGCATTTTTAGACATTTGGATACCAGACTTCTTCTCACGCTTTGGGGCCCCTAGAATGCCAGGGCAGTATAAATACCCCACATGTGACCCCATTTTGGAAAGAAGACACCCCAAGGTATTCAATGAGGGGCATGGCGAGTTCATAGAAATTTTTTTTTTTTGGCACAAGTTAGCGGAAATTTATATTTTTAATTTTTTTCTCACAAAGTCTCCCGTTCCGCTAACTTGGGACAAAAATTTCAATCTTCATGGACTCAATATTGCCCCTCACGGAATACCTGGGGGTGTCTTCTTTCCGAAATGGGGTCACATGTGGGGTATTTATACTGCCCTGGCATTCTAGGGGCCCTAAAGCGTGAGAGAAGTCTGGAATATAAATGTCTAAAAAATTTTACGCATTTGGATTCCGTGAGGGGTATGGTGAGTTCATGTGAGATTTTATTTTTTGACACAAGTTAGATGGAATATGAGACTTTGTAAGAAAAAAAAATAATAATTCCGCTAACTTGGGCCAAAAAAATGTCTGAATGGAGCCTTACAGGGGGGTGATCAATGACAGGGGGGTGATCAATGACAGGGGGGGTGATCAATGACAGGGGGGTGATCAATGAACGGGGGGGTGATCAGGGAGTCTATATGGGGTGATAACCACAGTCATTGATCACGCCCGTGTAAGCTTCATTCAGACGTCCTTATGCGTTTTGCGGATCCGATCCATCTATCAGTGCATCCGTAAAAATCATGCGGACATCTGAATGGAGCTTTACAGGGGGTAATCAATGACAGGGGGGGTGATCAGGGAGTCTATATGGGGTGATAACCACAGTCATTGATCATGCCCCTGTAAGGCTTCATTCAGACGTCCGTATGCGTTTTGCGGATCCGATCCATCTATCAGTGCATCCGTAAAATCATGCGGACATCTGAATGGAGCTTTACAGGGGGGTAATCAATGACAGGGGGGTGATCAATGACAGGGGGTGATCAGGGAGTCTATATGGGGTGATAACCACAGTCATTGATCATGCCCTGTAAGGCTTTATTCAGACGTCCGGATGCGTTTTGCGGATCCGATCCATCTATCAGTGGATCCGTAAAAATCATGCGGACATCTGAATGGAGCTTTACAGGGGGGTAATCAATGACAGGGGGGTGATCAGGGAGTCTATATGGGGTGATAACCACAGTCATTGATCATGCCCCTGTAAGGCTTCATTCAGACGTCCGGATGCGTTTTGCGGATCCGATCCATCTATCAGTGCATCCGTAAAAATCATGCGGACATCTGAATGGAGCTTTACAGGGGGGTAATCAATGACAGGGGGGTGATCAGGGAGTCTATATGGGGTGATAACCACAGTCATTGATCATGCCCCTGTAAGGCTTCATTCAGACGTCCGGATGCGTTTTGCGGATCCGATCCATCTATCAGTGCATCCGTAAAAATCATGCGGACATCTGAATAGAGCTTTACAGGGGGGTAATCAATGACACGGGGGTGATCAGGGAGTCTATATGGGGTGATCACCACAGTCATTGATCACGCCCGTGTAAGGCTTCATTCAGACTTCCGGATGCGTTTTGCGGATCCGATCCATCTATCAGTGGATCCGTAAAAATCATGCGGACGTCTGAATGGAGCTTTACAGGGGGGTAATCAATGACAGGGGGGGTGATCAATGACAGGGGGGTGATCAGGGAGTCTATATGGGGTGATAACCACAGTCATTGATCATGCCCCTGTAAGGCTTCATTCAGACGTCCGGATGCGTTTTGCGGATCCGATCCATCTATCAGTGCATCCGTAAAAATCATGCGGACATCTGAATGGAGCTTTACAGGGGGGTAATCAATGACAGGGGGTGATCAGGGAGTCTATATGGGGTGATCACCACAGTCATTGATCACGCCCGTGTAAGGCTTCATTCAGACGTCCGGATGCGTTTTGCGGATCCGATCCATCTATCAGTGGATCCGTAAAAATCATGCGGACGTCTGAATGGAGCTTTACAGGGGGGTAATCAATGACAGGGGGGGGTGATCAATGACAGGGGGGTGATCAGGGAGTCTATATGGGGTGATAACCACAGTCATTGATCATGCCCCCTGTAAAGCTCCATTCAGACGTCCGATGCGTTTTGCGGATCCGATCCATCTATCAGTGCATCCGTAAAAATCATGCGGACATCTGAATGGAGCTTTACAGGGGGGTAATCAATGACAGGGGGGTGATCAGGGAGTCTATATGGGGTGATAACCACAGTCATTGATCATGCCCCTGTAAGGCCTTATTCAGACGTCCGGATGCGTTTTGCGGATCCGATCCATCTATCAGTGCATCCGTAAAAAGCATGCGGACATCTGAATGGAGCTTTACAGGGGGGTAATCAATGACAGGGGGGTAATCAATGACAGGGGGGTAATCAATGACAGGGGGGTGATCAGGGAGTCTATATGGGGTGATCAGGGGTGATCAGGGGCTAATAAGGGGTTAATAAGTGACGGGGGGGGGGTGTAGTGTAGTGTAGTGGTGCTTGGTGCTACTTTACTGAGCTACCTGTGTCCTCTGGTGGTCGATCCAAACAAAGGGGACCACCAGAGGACCAGGTAGCAGGTATATTAGACGCTGTTATCAAAACAGCTTCTAATATACCTGTTAGGGGTTAAAAAAAACACATCTCCAGCCTGCCAGCAAACGATCGCCGCTGGCAGGCTGGAGATCAACTCTCTTACCTTCCGTTCCTGTGAGCGCGCGCGCCTGTGTGCGCGCGTTTACAGGAAATCTCGCGTCTCGCGAGAGGACACGCCGGCGCGTCCACCCAGAAGAGCAGGGCCGCCGCAAAGACGCAATCCTGCGTACGGCGGTCCTGAGGAGGTTAATTAGCATTTTGTAGAAGCAGGTATATTAAACCCCATAATCAGTATTTTGTGGAAGCAGGTATATCATAGCCCTCAATGAGAATTTTGTGGAAGCAGGTATATCATAGCCCTCAATGAGTATTTTTTGGAAGCAGGTATATCATAGCCCTCTTATAATTTTTTGTGGAAACAGATATATCGCACCCGTTAATCAGTATTTTGTAGAAGCAGGTATATCGTAGCCCTCAATTTGTATTTTGTGGAAACAGGCATATCAAACCCCTTAATCAGTATTTTGTGAAAGTAAGTATATCAAACCCCATAATTAATAATTTGTGCAAGTAGGTATATCGCAGGCCTCAATCAATATTTGGTAAAAACAGGCATATTAAACCCCTTAATCAGTATTTTGTGGAAACAAGTATATCACAGGCCTCAATCAATATTTGGTGGAAACAGGTATATCGAATCCCATAATCAATATTTTGTGGAACCAGGTATATCGCTGCCCTCAAAAAATATTTTGAGGAAGCAGGTATATCAAACTCCTTAATCAGTAATTTGTGGAAGCAGGTATATCACAGCCCTCAATGTATATTTTGTGGAAGCAGGAATATCAATCCCCTCAATCAGTAATTTTTGCAAGTAGGTATATCGCATGCCTTAATCAATATTTGGTGTAAACAGGTATATCGAACCCCTTAATCTGTATTTTGTGGAAACAAGTATATCGCAGTCCTCAATCAATTTTTGGTGAAAACAGGTATATCAAACGCCTTGATCAGTTTTTTGTGGAAGCAGGAAAATAGTAGCCCTCAATCAGTATTTTGTGGCACCTGGTATATAAAAACCCTTAGGCCTCATGCACACGACCGGAAAATGTACCGATTTGCAGCTGCATTCGTGATCCGTGCTTCCTGTCCGTCAAAAAAATAAGACCTGTCCTATTTTTTTCACGGACCCATTCAAGTCAATGGGTCCGTGAAAGAACACGGATGCACACAAGATTGGCATCCGCGTCCGTGATCCGTGGCCATAGGTTACTTTCATACAGACGGATTCGAAGATCCGTCTGCATAAAAGCTTTTTCAGAGATGAGTTTTCACTTTGTGAAAACTCAAATCCGACAGTATATTCTAACACAGAGGCGTTCCCATAGTGATGGAGACGCTTCTAGTTAGAATATACTACGAACTGTGTACATGACTGCCCCCTGCTGCCTGGCAGCACCCGATCTCTTACAGGAGGCTGTGATCCGCACAATTAACCCCTCAGGTGTGCGGCCTCCGTCGGCCCCCCTCCCCCCTCTATTGTAATTTTATTGGTGGCCAGTGTGCGGCCTCCCCTCTCTCCCCCCCCCTGCCCGATCATTGGTGGTAGCGGAGATTCCGATCGGAGTCCCAGTTTAAACGCTCTGGGGCTCCGATCGGTAACCATGGCAACCAGGACGCTACTGCAGGCCTGGTTGCCATGGTTACTTAGCAATATTACAATATTAGAAGCATCATACTTACCTGCTGGCTGCTGCGCTGTCTGTGTCCGGCCGGGAGCTCCTCCTACTGGTAAGTGACAGGTCTGTGCGGCGCATTGCTTAATGATCTGTCACTTACCAGTAGGAGGAGCTCCCGGCCGGACACAGACAGCGCAGCAGCCAGCAGGTAAGTATGATGCTTCTAATATTGTAATATTGCGAAGTAACCATGGCAACCAGGCCTGCAGTAGCGTCCTGGTTGCCATGGTTACCGATCGGAGCCCCAGAGCGATTAAACTGGGACTCCGATCGGAATCTCCGCTGCCACCAATGATCGGGCGGGGGGGGGGAGGGGAGGCCGCACACTGGCCACCAATGAAATTACAATAGAGGGGGGAGGGGGGCCGACGGAGGCCGCACACTGGCCACCAATGAAATTACAATAGAGGGGGGGAGGGGGGCCGACGGAGGCCGCACACTGGCCACCAATGATTTAACAATAGAGGGGGGGTGCACACTGGCCACCAATGATATTACAATAGAGGGGGGGGCCGCACAATGGCCACCAATGATATTAAAACTGGGGAGGGAGGGGGTCTGCCCCCTGCTGCCTGGCAGCCCCTGATCTCTTACAGGAGGCTATGATACGCACAAATAACCCCTTCAGGTGCGGCACCTGAAGGGTTAATTGTGCTGATCACAGCCCCCTGTAAAAGATCGGGTGCTGCCAGGCAGCAGGGGGCAGTCATGTACACAGTTCGTAGTATATTCTAACTAGAAGCGTCTCCATCACTATGGGAACGCCTCTGTGTTAGAATATACTGTCGGATTTGAGTTTTCACAAAGTGAAAACTCATCTCTGAAAAAGCTTTTATGCAGACGGATCTTCGAATCCGTCTGTATGAAAGTAACCTTTCCACTATGGGAATGCCTCTGTGTTAGAATATACTGTCGGATCTGAGTTTAACGATGTAACTCAAATCCGATGGTATATTCTAACATAGAGGCGTTCCCATGGTGATGGGGACGCTTCAAGTTAAAATATACCATCGGATTGGAGAAAACTCCGATCCTATGGTATATTAACTCCTGACTTTACATTGAAAGTCAATGGGGGACGGATCCGTTTGAAATTGCACCATATTGTGTCAACGTCAAACGGATCCGTCCCCATTGACTTGCATTGTAATTCAGGACGGATCCGTTTGGCTCCGCACGGTCAGGCGGACAAGGAAGACCCACGGACGAAAAAACGATCACGGATCACGGAAAAACTGAACCCTTTTTTGCGGACCGCAAAAAAATACGGTCGTGTGCATGAGGCCTTAATCAGTGTTTTGTGGAAGCAGGTTTATTGCAGCCCTCAATTTGTATTTTGTGGAAACAGGCATATCAAACCCCTTAATCAGTATTTTGTGTAAGCAGGTTTATCATAGCCCTCAATCAGTATTTTGTGGAAGCTGGTATATCATACCGCTTAATCAGAATTTTGTGGAAGCAGGTATATCATAGCCCTCAATCAGTATTTTGCGGAAGTATGTATATCGAACCCATTAATCAGTTTTTTGTGGAAGCAGGTATATCACAGGCATCAATCAATATCTGGTGGAAACAGGTATATCAAACCCATTAATTAGTATTTTTTGAAAGCCGGTATATCGCAGCCCTTAATCAGATTTTTAGGGAAGCAGATATGTTAAACCCCTTAATCAATATTTTGTGGAAACAGGTATATCACAGCCCTCAATCAGAATTTTGTGGAAGTTGGTATATCAAACCTTATAATCAATATTTTGTAGAAGCAGGTAAAATGTAGCCCTCAAACAGTATTTTGTGGAAGCAGGCATATGAATCCCCTTAATCAGTATTTTGTGGAAGTAGGTATATCACAGGCCTCAGTCAATATTTGGTGGAAACAGGAATATATCAAACCACTTAATCCGTAATTTGTGCACGCAAGTATATCGCAGTCCTCAATGAATTTTTTGGTGGAAACAGGTATATCAAACCCCTTAATCAGTTTTTTGTGGAAGCAGGTATATCTTAGCCCTCAATAATTTTTTTCTGGAAGCAGGAATATCGTAGCCCTCAATCACTATTTTGCGGAAGCAGGTATATCAAACACCTAAATCAATATTTTGTGGAAGCAGGCATATCGCATCTATTAATTAGCATTTTGTGGAAGCAGGTATTAAACCCCTTAATCAGTATTTTGTGGAAGTAGGTATATAATAGCCCTCCATGAGTATTTTGTGGAAGTAGATATATCAAACCCCTAAATCAGTATTTTGGGGAAGTAGGTATATCGTAGCCCTCAATTAATATTTGGTGGAAACAGGTATATTGCACACATTAATCAGTATTTTGCAGAAGCAGGTATATCCTAGCCCTCAATCAGTATTTTGTGGAAGCAGGTATATCGCAGCCCTCATTTAGTATTTTGTGGAAACAGGCATATCAAACCCCTTAATCAGTATTTTGTGGTAGCAAGCATATCAAACCCCATAATCAATAATTTGTGGAAGTAGGTATATCACAAGCATCAATCAATATTTGGTGTAAACAGGAATATTGAACCCCTCAATAAGTATTTTGTGAAAGTAGGTATATTGCATGCCTCAACCAGTGTTTTGTGGAAGCAGGTATATCAAACCCCTTAATCAGTATTTTTAGGAAGCAGGTCTATCGTAGCCCTCAATCAGTATTTTGTGGAAGCAGGTATATTGCAGCCCTCAATTAGTATATTGTGGAAGCAGGCATATCAAACCCCTTGATCATTATTTTGTGGAAGCAGGTATATCGCAAGCTTAAAAAATATTTGGTAGAAACAGGCAAATCAAACCCCTTAATCAGTATTTTGTGGAAGCAGATATATTGCAGCCCTCAATTAGTATTTTGTCGAAGCAGGTATATAAAAACCCCTTAATCAATATTTTGTGGTAGCAGCTATATCGCAGCCCTCAATCAGTATTTTTAGGAAGTAGTTATATTAAACAACATAATAAGAATTTTGTCGAAACAGGTATATCGAAGCCCTCATTCAGTATTTTGTGGAAGCAGTTATATCAAACCCCTTAATAAGTATTATGTGGAAGAAGGTATATAGCCGCCCTCAATCAGTATTTTGTGGAAGCATTTATATAGAACCCCTTAATCAGTAATTTGTGGAAGCAGGTTTATCGCAGCCCTCAATCAATATTTTGTGGAAGCATGTATATTGAACACCTAAATCGGTATTTTGTGGAAGCAGGTATATCCTAGGCCTCAATCAACATTTGGTGGAAACAGATATTTTAAACCCCTTAATCAGTATTTTGTGGAAGCAGGTATATCAAACCCCATATTCAATATTTTGTGGAAGCAGGTATATAGTAGGCCTCAATCCATATTTTGTGGAAACAGGTATATCGAACCACTTAATCAGTATTTTGTGGAAACATGTATATCGTACCCCTTAATCAGTATTTTGTGGAAGCTGGTATATCGAAGGCCTCAATCAATATTTGGTGGAAACAAGTATATTAAACCCCTTAAATAGGAATTTTGTAAAAACAAGAATATTGTAGCCCTCAATCAGTATTTTGTGGAAGCAGGTATATCAAAAGCAAAAATCACTATTTTGTGGAAGCAGGTATATTGCAGCCCTCAATTAGTATTTTGTGAAGCAGGTATATCAAAACACCTGAATCAGTATTTTGTCGAAGCAGGAATATCGCCGGGCCTCAATTTGTATTTTGAGGAAGTAGGTATATAAAACCCCTTATTCAGTCAATATGCATTTTGTGGAACCAAGTATATCACAGCCTTTAATCAGTATTTTGCGGACGCAGGTATATCGCAGCCTTAAAACTGTATTTTGTGGAAGCAGGTATATAAATCCCCATAATCAGTAATTTGTGGAAGCAGGTATATCGTAGCCCTCAAACAATATTTGTTGGAAACAGGTATATTAAGCCCCTTAATCAGTATTTTGTGGAAACAAGTACAGGGTGGGCCATTTATATGGATACACCTTAATACAATGGGAATGGTTGGTGATATTAACTTCCTGTTTGTGGCACATTAGTATATGTGAGGGGGGAAACTTTTCAAGATGGGTTGTGACCATGGCGGCCATTTTGAAGTCGGCCATTATGAATCCAACATTTGTTTTTTAAATAGGAAGAGGGTCATTTGACACATCAAACTTATTGAGAATTTCACAAGAAAAACAATGGTGTGCTTGGTTTTAACGTAACTTTCTTCTTTCATGAGTTATTTACAAGTTTCTGACCACTTACAAAATGGGTTCAATGTGCTGCCCATTGTGTTGGATTGTCAATGCAACCCTTTTCTCCCACTCTTCACACACATTGACAATCCAACACAATGGGCAGCACATTGAACACATTTTAAAGGGGTCAGAAACTTGTAAATAACTCATGAAAGAATAAAGTTACGTTGAAACCAAGCACACCATTGTTTTTCTTGTCAAATTCCCAATAAGTTTGATGTGTCAAATGACCCTCTTCCTATTGAAAAAACAAATGTTGGATTCATAATGGCCGACTTCAAAATGGCCGCCATGGTCACAACCCATCTTGAAAAGTTTCCCCCCCACATATACTAATGTGCCACAAACAGGAAGTTAATACCACCAACCATCCCATTTTATTAAGGTGTATCCATATAAATGGCCCACCCTATATATATCACAGCATTCAATCGGTATGTTGTTGAAACAGGTATAGTAATCAGTATTTTGTAGAAGCAGGTATATCGCTGACCTCAATTAATATTGTATGGAAGCAGGTATATCAAACCCCTTAATCAGTATTTTGTGAAAGCAGGTATAATGCAGACCTCAATGATTATTTTGTGGAAGCAGTTGTATCAATCCCCTTAATTAGTATTTTGTGAAAGCAGGTATATCGCAAGCCTCAGTCAATATTTGGTGGAAACAGCTATAATGAACCCCTTAATCAGTATTATGTGGAAGCAAGTATATCGCAGTTCTCAATCAATTTTTGTGGAAACAAGTACATTAAACCCCTTAATCAGTGTTTTTTGGAAGCAGGTTTTTCATAGCCATCAAATAGTATTTTGTGGAAGCAGGTATATAAAAACCCTTAATCATTATTTTGTGGAAGCAGGTATATCATAGCCCTTAATCATTATTTTGTGGAAGCAGGAAAATCAAACCCCTAGATCAGTTTATTGAACACCTTTATCTGTATTTTGTGAAGCAGGTATATCATAGCCCTCAATCAATATTTGGTGGAAACAAGTATATTAATCCCCTTAATCAGTATTTTGTGGAAACAAATATATTACAGCCCTTAATAAATATTTTGTGGAAACAAGTATATCAAACCCGTCAATCAGTATTTTGTGGAAGCAGGAAAATAGTAGCCCTCAATCAGTATTTTGTGGAAGCGGGTATATCAAAACCCTTAATCAGTGTTTTGTGGAAGCAGGTTTATTGCAGCCCTCAATTTGTATTTTTGTGGAAGCAGGTATATCAAACCCCTTAATCAGTATTTTGTGGAAGCAGGTATATCATAGCCCTCAATCAGTATTTTGTGGAAGCTGGTATATCAACCCCCTTAAACAGTATTTTTTTCGAAGCTGGTATATCGTACCCCTCAATCATTTTTTTGTGGAAGCAGGTATATCAAACCCCTTAATCGGTGTTTTGTGGAAGCAGGTTTACGCAGCCATCATTTAGTATTTTGTGGATCAGGTATGTCAAACACCTTATTCAGTTTTTTGTGGAAGCAGGTATATCATAGCCCTCAATCAATATTTTTTGGAAGCAGGTATATTATAACCCTTAATCAGTATTTGAGGAATCAGGTATATCATAGCCCTCAATCATTATTTTGTGGAAGCAGGTATATCGAACCCCTTAATCAGTTTTTGGTGGAAGCAGTTATATCGCAGGCACCAATATTTGGTGGAAACAGGTACAGTACAGACCAAAAGTTTGGACACACCTTCTCATTCAAAGAATTTTCTTTATTTTCATGACTATGAAGGCATCAAAACTATAAATTAACACATGTGGAATTATATGCATAACAAACAAGTGTGAAACAACTGAAAATATGTCATATTCTAGGTTCTTCAAAGTAGCCACCTTTTGCTTTGATTACTGCTTTGCACACTCTTGGCGTTCTCTTGATGAGCTTCAAGAGGTAGTCCCCTGAAATGGTCTTCCAACAGTCTTGAAGGAGTTCCCAGAGATGCTTAGCACTTGTTGGCCCTTTTGCCTTTACTCTGCGGTCCAGCTCACCCCAAACCATCTCGACTGGGTTCAGGTCCGGTGACTGTGGAGGCCAGGTCATCTGGCGCAGCACCCCATCACTCTCCTTCATGGTCAAATAGCCCTTACTTTCAAAGTTTTTCCAATTTTTCGGCTGACTGACTGACCTTCATTTCTTAAAGTAATGATGGCCACTCGTTTTTCTTTACTTAGCTGCTTTTTTCTTGCCATAATACAACAGTCTATTCAGTAGGACTATCAGCTGTGTATCCACCTGACTTCTCCTCAACGCCACTGATGGTCCCAACCCCATTTATAAGGCAAGAAATCCCACTTATTAAACCTGACAGGGCACACCTGGGAAGTGAAAACCATTTCAGGGAACTACCTCTTGAAGCTCATTAAGAGAACACCAAGACTGTGCAAAGCAGTAATCAAAGCAGAAGGTGGCTACTTTGAAGAACCTAGAATATGACATATTTTCAGTTGTTTCACACTTGTTTGTTATGTATATAATTCCACATGTGTTAATTCATAGTTTTGATGCTTTCAGTGTGAATCTACAATTTTATAGTCATGAAAATAAAGAAAACTCTTTGAATGAGAAGGTGTGTCCAAACTTTTGGTCTGTACTGTATATCGAACCCCTTAATTAGTATTTTGTGGAAGTAGGTATATAACAGCCCTTAAAGGGAGTCTGTCACCTCCATATGGCCATATACAGTGCTTACATTGCCCTATAGCACACCTATACATGAATTTAATGGTACCTTTGTCTTTAGACTTGCAGAAGCTGAAAAAGTGAACTTTGATTGATATGAAATGAGCACTCGCAAGTGCCCAGGGGCAGCGTTCACTGTGTTGGTGCTCAGGCTGCCCTGTCTTTTTTCATTGTTTCCCTGCCCCAGCCTCTGCATATGCCCACCCTTCTATTCCCTTGCGTCATCCTAAGGTCCGGCCGAGATCCCGCGACTGTGCACTGCCTCGCCGGGCCAGAGCATGCACACTGCAATGCCCATTGTTGGCACGGCAGCGCTTTAACTACTGCGCATGCTACGTCGAACTGCTGGTTTTGCGGAAACAGGTATTTCAAACCCTTAATCAGTATTTTGTGGAAGCAGGTATATCGAACCCCTTAATCAGTATTTTGTGGAAGCAGGTATATTGCAAGCCTCAATCAATATATGGTAAAAACAGGTATATCAAATCCTTTATTCAGTATTTTGTGGAAGCAGGTATAGCGCAGCCCTCAATCAGTATTTTGTGGAAGTAGGTATTTCAAACCCCTTAATCAATATTTTGTGGAAGCAGGTATATCGTAACCCTTAATCAGTATTTTGTGGAAGCATATATATCGAACCCCTTAATCAGTATTTTGTGGAAGCAGGTATATCGCAGGCCTCAATCAATATTTGGTGGAAACAGAAATATTGAACCCCTTTATCAATACAAACCGGATTCCAAAAAAGTTGGGACACTATACAAATTGTGAATAAAAACTGAATGCAATGATGTGGAGATGGCAAATGTCAATATTTTATTTGTAATAGAACGTAGATGACAGATCAAACGTTTAATCCGAGTAAATGTATCATTTTAAAGGAAAAATACGTTGATTCAAAATTTCACGGTGTCAACAAATCCCCAAAAAGTTGGGACAAGTAGCAATAAGAGGCTGGAAAAAATAAATTTGAGCATAACGAAGAGCTGGAAGACCAATTAACACTAATTAGGTCAATTGGCAACATGATTGGGTATAAAAAGAGCTTCTCAGAGTGGCAGTGTCTCTCAGAAGCCAAGATGGGTAGAGGATCACCAATTCCCACAATGTTGCGCAGAAAGATAGTGGAGCAATATCAGAAAGGTGTTACCCAGCGAAAAATTGCAAAGACTTTGCATCTATCATCATCAACTGTGCATAACATCATCCGAAGATTCAGAGAATCTGGAACAATCTCTGTGCGTAAGGGTCAAGGCCGTAAAACCATACTGGATGCCCGTGATCTCCGGGCCCTTAAACGACACTGCAGCACAAACAGGAATGCTACTGTAAAGGAAATCACAGAATGGGCTCAGGAATACTTCCAGAAACCATTGTCAGTGAACACAATCCACCGTGCCATCCGCCGTTGCCAGCTGAAACTCTACAGTGCAAAGAAGAAGCCATTTCTAAGCAAGATCCACAAGCTCAGGCGTTTTCACTGGGCCAGGGATCATTTAAAATGGAGTGTGGCAAAATGGAAGACTGTTCTGTGGTCAGACAAGTCACGATTCGAAGTTCTTTTTGGAAATCTGGGACGCCATGTCATCCGGACCAAAGAGGACAAGGACAACCCAAGTTGTTATCAACTCTCAGTTCAGAAGCCTGCATCTCTGATGGTATGGGGTTGCATGAGTGCATGTGGCATGGGCAGCTTGCATGTCTGGAAAGGCACCATCAATGCAGAAAAATATATTCAGGTTCTAGAACAACATATGCTCCCATCCACAAGATAATGCCAGACCACATTCTGCATCAATCACAACATCATGGCTGCGTAGAAGGAGGATCCGGGTACTGAAATGGCCAGTCTGCAGTCCAGATCTTTCACCTATAGAGAACATTTGGCGCATCATAAAGAGGAAGGTGCAACAAAGAAGGCCTAAGACGATTGAACAGTTAGAGGCCTGTATTAGACAAGAATGGGAGAGCATTCCTATTTCTAAACTTGAGAAACTGGTCTCCTCGGTCCCCAGACGTCTGTTGAGTGTTGTAAGAAGAAGGGGAGATGCCACACAGTGGTGAAAATGGCCTTGTCCCAACTTTTTGGGGATTTGTTGACACCATGAAATTCTGATTCAACATATTTTTCCCTTAAAATGCTACATTTTCTCGGTTTAAATTTTTGTTCCGTGATTTATGTTCTATTCTGAATAAAATATTAGAAGTTGGCACCTCCACATCATTGCATTCAGTTTTTATTCACGATTTGTATAGTGTCCCAACTTTTTTGGAATCCGGTTTGTATTTTGATAAAGCAGGCATATCGCAGAACTTAATCACTATTTTGTGGAAGTAGGTATGAGCGGCAGGGGTCATATTCGAATTCGCGATATTTCGCAAATATTTTGTAGAATATTCGTCGAATATTTGCAAATTCTAAAAAAAAATTTTGCTCAAAATCGGAAAGGTAATGATTGTGTAATATGCAAATTTTTGGAATTCAAATTTTCGCATTCAAATTTTTTATTGCGAATTTTTCAACTTACAACTATTAGACAAAGAAGATTATAGCACTATATTAGCTAAATTGCTCTATATTCGATTTTTTTCGAATATTCTCTATATTGCTATAACTTATATTCGTAATATTCTAAAACAAGAATATATAGTAATATAGCGAATATAAAAAAACGAATATAGAGCAAAATTCGCAAACGCTACTACTCCTAAAGTCAAGTATATTGCAGCCTTCTTATTGGCCCACAAGCTAGAAGCAGTGAAGGATCATGTGTACTGTTAAAAAAAAAAAAAATTCGAATATTCGTGATCAACACTAATTTCAAACCCCTTAATCAATATTTGGTGGAAGCATATATATCAAACCCCTTAATCAGTATTTTGTGGAAGCAGGTATATCGCAGGCCTCAATCAATATTTGGTGGAAACAGGAATATTGAAGCCCTTAATCAGTATTTTGATGAAGCAGGCATATCGCAGAACTTAATCACTATTTTGTGGAAGTAGGTATTTCAAACCCCTTAATCAATATTTTGTGGAAGCATGTATATCAATCTACTTAATCAGTATTTTCTGGAAGCAGGTATATCGCAGGCCTCAAACAATATTTGGAGGAAACTGGTATATCGAACCCCTTAATCAGTATTTTGTTGAGGCAGGTATATCTCAGAACTTAATCAATATTTTGTGGAAAAGGGTATATCCAACCCCTTAATCAGAATTTTGTGGAAGCAGGAATATCGCAGCCCTCGATTAGTATTTTGTGGAAGCAGGTATTTCAAACCCCTTAATCAATATTTTGCGGAAGCAGGTATATCGTAACCCTTAATCAGTATTTTGTGGAAGCATATATATCGAACCCGTTAATCAGTATTTTGTGGAAGCAGGAATATCGTAGCCCACAATTAGTGTTTTGTGGAAGCAGGTATATCAAATCCCTTAATCAGTATTTTGTGTAAGCAGGTATATCGCAGCCTTCAATCACTATTTTGTGGAATTAGGTATTTCAAACCCCTTAATCAATATTTTGTGGAAGCAGGTATATCGTAGCCCTTAATTAGTATTTTGTGGAAGCATGTATATCAAGCTCCTAAATCAGTATTTTGTGGAAACAGGTATATCGCAGGCCTCAATCAATATTTGGTGGAAACCGGTATATCGAACCCCTTAATCAGTATTTTGTGGAAGCATGTATATCAATTTCCTAAATCAGTATTTTGTGGAAGCAGGTATTTCAAACCCCTTAATAAATATTTTGCAGAAATAGGTATATAATAGCCCTCAATCAATATTTTTCGGAAGCATTTATATCAAACCCCTTAATCAGTATTTTGTGGTAGCAGGTATATTGAATCCCTTAATCAGTATTTTGTAGAAGCAGGTATATCGCAGCCCTCAATCAGTATTTTTTGGAAGTAGGTATTTTAAACCCCATAATAAATATTTTGTGGAAGCAGGTATATCGCAGCCCTTAATCAGTATTTTGTAAAAGCATGTACATCAAACCCCTTAACTACCTCAGCTTCCCTAGCTTATACACCCTTAATGACCAGACCACTTTTTACAATTCTGCACTACACTACTTTCACGGTTTATTGCTCGGTCATGCAACTTACCACCCAAATGAATTTTACCTGCTTTTCTTCTCACTAATAGAGCTCTCATTTGATTGTATTTCATTGCTGCTGACATTTTTACTTTTTTTGTTATTAATCGAAATTTACCCAAATTTTTGCAAAAAAATGACATTTTTCACTTTCAATTGTAATTTTTCTTTAAAAAAACTACATTTATATATAAATTTTTCTCTATATTTATTGTTCTACATGTCTTTGATAAAAAAAAATGTTTAGGTAAAAAAAATGGTTTGGGTAAAAGTTATAGCATTTACAAACTATGGTACAAAAATGTGAATTTCCGCTTTTTGAAGCAGCTCTGACTTTCTGAGCACCTGTTATGTTTCCTGAGGTTCTACAATGCAGAGACAGTAAAAACACCCCACAAATTACCCCATTTCAGAAAGTAGACACCCTAAGGTATTCGCTGATGGGCATAGTGAGTTCATATTACTTTTTATTTTTTGTCACAAGTTAGCGGAAAATTATGATTTTTTTTTAATTATTATTTTTTTCTTACAAAGTCTCATATTCCACTAACTTCTTTCCAAAATAGGGTCACTTGTGGGGTAGTTATACTGCCCTGGCTTTTTAGGGGCCCTAACTCATGAGAAGTAGTTTGAATGTGTAAAAAATGCCCTGTGAAATCCTAAAGGTGCTCTTTGAAATGTGGGCCCCTTTGCCCACCTAGGCTGCAAAAAAGTGTCACACATGTGGTATCGCCGTACTCAGGAGAAGTTGGGCAACGTGTTTTGGGGTGTCTTTTTACACATGCTTATGCTGGGTGAGATAAATATCTCTGTCAAATGACAACTTTGTATAAAAAAATGGGAAAAGTTGTCTTTTAGAGATATTTCTCTCACCCAGCATGGGTATATGTAAAAAGACACCCCAAAACACATTGCCCAACTTCTCCTGAGTACGGCGATACCACATGTGTGACACTTTTTTTGCAGCCTAGGTAGGAAAAGGGGTGTCATGCCCCACTCTGACGATGTGCGGAGGTCAGCCAGGATTGCAGCACAAGTCTAGTATTTGTTTTGATGCTGTGCTTGATCCGCCTCGCATCAGGTGCACTGGGTGGAGTCATTAGTTTAAATAGTCTCCAGCTAAGGTGCTCTGAGCGGATTATACTCTTCATTGTGGTCTTGGAAGCTAGAAAGGAAGGTTGGCTGTTTGTTCCTGCTCGCAGCAGATAAGTGTCTTTGGTTGTTTATGTCATCTATCCCATCCAGGTTCTGTGCGAGCTGGCAGCTCCTTTCTCCCCACTTCACCATCTCAGGGAGTTCAGGGTTCTGTTAGCATAGGCTGGTGGACACAGCAAATCTACCTTTAAGATTTGATCTGTGGGCTGAGCATTGTAGGGAAAGAGGTCAGGGATTAATTAGGAGGTGACCCTTCCCCCGTCTCTCGTCCAGAGCCTGGTTGGTGTGTTATCTGCTTAACTGTGCACGTCCGCCGTGACATTATAATCCGCCATACTGTGACCGCCATTTCTCAGTGTTTATGGGATGGCGTCAATTGAAGCACTGGTTGACCGCATGCAGGGTTTGTCCCTGGAGGTTGCGGATCTACGTAGTACGGTCACACAGTGTCAGAGGGTGTTGGCTTCAGGTACAGGTCAAATTGTTGGGGAGCCTAAAGTCGCTCTTCCGGAGAAATTTGCAGGGGGTACTGATGATTTCTTCCGTTTCAAGGAATCATGTAAATTGTACTTTCGTTTGTGCCCATTTTCATCAGGTAATGAGGATCAGAGGGTGGGCATCGTCATGTCTTTGCTGAAAGGGGACGCGCAATCCTGGGCTTTTTCCCTGCCGCCCGGTTCTCTGGCTCTCCGGTCACTGGAGGAATTTTTTAAAGCCCTGGGATTGATTTACGATGACCCAGATCGAGTTTCAATGGCAGAGTCAAAATTACGTAACTTACTACAGGGTAAACATACTGCTGAGGTTTACTGCACAGAGTTTAGGAGGTGGGCTACTGAGTCGGGGTGGAACGACCCCGCGTTACGTAGCCAGTTTTGTCAGGGGTTATCTGAAAGGTTGAAGGATGCTCTGGCTTTTCATGAATACCCAGATACTTTGGAAAATGCAATGTCTTTGGCGATACGTTTGGATAGACGTATCAGAGAGAGGGGTAAGGGTCCCTCTGTGCAGGGGATTCCTCCCGCGTGTAGTTTTGTTCCACCAGCTGCCCAGGGAGATATTGCTTGTTATTCTGGCCTAGGAGAGGAACCCATGCAGTTAGGTCAGATATCTTTCCATTCGGATAGTAGAGACTTTCGCAAAGCGCACAATTTATGTTTCTTTTGTGGAAAGAGGGGTCATTTTGTTTTTTCTTGTCCGTATGTTGAACCACAGGGGAGAGTGATAAAGAAAAAAAGAAAAAAAAACCTCCCTCACACTTGGTGGTATGAATGGTGTGGTGGAGCAGACTGGTGTGCAAGTTCCCTGCAGTTCCCGTTTTCTCCTTTCAGCTATGGTGGCGCTAGAGTCTCGAAATGTGTTTGTTGATGTTTTTCTTGATTGTGGTGCTGGGGTAAATTTAATTGACTTTCTGTTTCTTCAGGGTTTGGGACTAAGTATTTGCACGTTAGAGAACGAGATTCGTGTTTTTGCCATTGATTCTTCCCCTCTTTCTCAAGGGAGCCTTACTCACGTTGTTCATGATATTCATTTAAGGGTGGGTGATTCACATACTGAGATTATTTCCTGTTTCGTCATGAAGGATTTGCCAGCTCCAATAGTTTTGGGGTTGCCATGGTTGTCTAAACATAACCCAACTATAGACTGGCAGGCGAGACAAATCATTGGTTGGAGCAAGTTTTGTTCGGATAATTGTCTTGTCACATCTATTTCTGAAGTGTCCGTTACGGCCTTGCCTCAGTATCTCTCAGATTTTTCGGACGTGTTTGCGGAGGGTGGGGCTCAGGAATTGCCCCCTCATCGTGACTATGATTGTCCTGTGAATCTCATTCCGGGGGCTAAGTTGCCTAAGTCTCGGCTCTACAACCTCTCTCAACCCGAGAGAGAGGTCATGCGAAAGTATGTCGCCGAGAGTTTGGCAAAGGGTCATATTAGACCATCTAAGTCTACAGTGGCTGTAGGTTTGTTCTTCGTGAAGAAGAAAGATGGATCACTGAGACCGTGTTTGGATTTCCGGGAGCTGAATCGTATTACAGTCCGGGATCCATATCCCCTGCCTTTGATCTCTGATCTTTTTGATCAGATTGTTGGAGGCAAGGTGTTCTCCAAGTTGGATTTGAGAGGAGCATACAATCTGATCAGGATCAAGGAGGGGGATGAGTGGAAAACGGCCTTCAATACGCACGAGGGTCATTTTGAGAACCTGGTAATGCCTTTTGGGTTGACGAATGCGCCAGCGGTATTTCAGCGATTCGTCAATGATATTTTTCATCATTTGGTGGGGAGGTTCGTAGTAGTCTACCTTGATGACATTTTAATTTATTCTCCTGATCTGAAGACCCATCAGGATCATGTGAGACAGGTTTTGACGATCCTGCGGGAGAATAAGTTATACGCCAAATTGGAGAAATGTTTGTTTGCGGTGCAAGAGCTTCCATTTTTGGGATACATGCTTTCTGATTGTGGTTTTCGTATGGACCCCGAAAAGGTCCGGGCGGTTCTGGAGTGGGACCGACCGGAGAATCAGAAAGCTTTGATGCGATTTTTGGGGTTTACGAATTATTATAGAAAATTTATTTTGAATTATTCCACGCTAGTCAAACCTCTTACTGATATGACCAAGAAGGGCGCTGATGTCTCTGTCTGGTCGGATGAGGCATTGCAGGCCTTTTCGGGTATTAAGGAGCGTTTTGCGTCTGCTCCCATTCTGGTGCAGCCGGATGTTTCTCAGCCATTCGTGGTCGAGGTTGATGCATCAGAGGTGGGCGTTGGGGCGGTGCTTTCGCAGGGTCCTTCTCCTGGCAAGTGGGTCCCGTGTGCCTTCTTCTCCAGGAAGCTCTCGGTCGCTGAGAGGAATTATGATGTTGGAGATAAGGAGTTGTTGGCGATCAAGTTGGCCTTTGAAGAATGGCATCACTGGTTAGAGGGGGCTTCTCACCCCGTTACTGTGTATACAGACCATAAGAATTTGGCTTACCTGCAATCTGCCAAGCGTCTGAACCCTAGACAGGCCAGATGGTCATTGTTTTTTACCAGGTTCAATTTCGTGGTTACCTTTCGCCCAGGGGTCAAGAACGTCAAGGCAGATGCCTTGTCTCGCAGCTTCCCTGGGGGAGGTGATTCAGAAGATCCAGCGCCGATTTTGGCGGATGGAGTGGTGGTCTCCGCTCTGTACCCTGAATTGGAGATGGAGGTGTTGGGAGCTCAGGAGGGGGCTCCTGGTTCGTGTCCCCCAGGGAGGTTGTTTGTTCCTGAGGGCCTACGATACAAGGCGTTCAAGGAACATCACGATACTGTTCTCGCTGGACATCCTGGTGGTAAGTCCACCTGTGATCTGGTGTCTCGGAGGTTCTGGTGGCCAGGTTTGCGTAAGAGTATTGAGAATTACGTGGCAGCTTGTGAAACCTGCGCTCGGTCTAAGGTTGCTCATACTCGACCGCCTGGTTCACTTCTTCCATTGTCTATTCCATCTCGTCCTTGGACACATTTGTCCATGGACTTTATTACGGACCTACCGAGTTCCTCCGGGAGAACAGTGATTTTGGTGGTAGTCGATCGTTTCAGTAAAATGGCTCACTTTATACCACTAACAAGTCTGCCTAACGCTAAGACTCTTGCGCAGATTTTTGTGGATAATATCGTTAAATTGCACGGTATTCCTTCGGATATTGTCTCTGATAGGGGCACGCAGTTTGTCTCCAGGTTTTGGAGGGCGTTCTGCTCTCGACTTGGCATTCAACTTTCTTTCTCGTCGGCTTTTCATCCACAGTCGAATGGTCAGACGGAGCGTACTAATCAAAACCTGGAGACCTACTTGAGGTGCTTTGTGGCTGAGAATCAGGAGGACTGGTCCTCATTCTTGCCCTTAGCAGAATTTGCATTGAATAACCGTAGGCAGGAGTCCACGGGTAAGTCGCCATTTTTTGGCGCATACGGTTTCCATCCTCAGTTTGGTACCTTTTCTGGGTCTGGTTCCTCCGGGATGCCAGAGGAGGAGAGATTCTCTTCTGCCTTATCCTCTATCTGGCGGGGGATTCAAGGGAATTTGGAGAGGATGGGTGAGAGGTATAAACGAATGGCTGACAGGAGACGTGTGACTGGTCTGGACCTGTGTGTGGGTGATTTGGTGTGGTTGTCCACTAGGAATATCAAGTTGAGAATGCCATCTTGGAAACTGGGTCCAAGATTTGTTGGTCCATATAAGATTTCTGCTGTGATCAATCCTGTGGCATTTCGACTTGATCTGCCGCAGACTTGGAGGATCCACGATGTCTTCCACAAGTCTTTACTAAAAAAATATGTTAAACCGGTGGTACCATCGCCATTGCCTCCTCCTCCTGTTCTGGTCGAGGGAAACTTGGAGTTCGAGATCTCCAGGATTCTCGACTCAAGAGTTCTGCGGGGTTCCCTCCAGTACCTGGTTCACTGGAGGGGATACGGTCCTGAGGAGAGGATGTGGGTTCCGGCGTCAGATGTCAACGCCAGCCGTCTGGTGAGGGCCTTTCATAGGTCCCATCCGGATAAGGTTGTCCGGAGGTCACCTGTAGAAGGGGGGGTACTGTCATGCCCCACTCTGACGATGTGCGGAGGTCAGCCAGGATTGCAGCACAAGTCTAGTATTTGTTTTGATGCTGTGCTGGATCCGCCTTACATCAGGTGCACTGGGTGGAGTCATTAGTTTAAATAGTCTCCAGCTAAGGTGCTCTGAGCGGATTATACTCTTCATTGTGGTCTTGGAAGCTAGAAAGGAAGGTTGGCTGTTTGTTCCTGCTCGCAGCAGATAAGTGTCTTTGGTTGTTTATGTCATCTATCCCATCCAGGTTCTGTGCGAGCTGGCAGCTCCTTTCTCCACACTTCACCATCTCAGGGAGTTCAGGGTTCTGTTAGCATAGGCTGGTGGACACAGCAAATCTACCTTTAAGATTTGATCTGTGGGCTGAGCATTGTAGGGAAAGAGGTCAGGGATTAATTAGGAGGTGACCCTTCCCCCGTCTCTCGTCCAGAGCCTGGTTGGTGTGTTATCTGCTTTACTGTGCATGTCCGCCGTGACAAGGGGCCCACATTCCAAAGAGCACCTTTAGGATTTCACAGTGCATTTTTTACACATTTTGATTTCAAACTACTTCTCACGCATTAGGGCCCCTAAAATGCCAGGGCAGTATAACTTACCCGACAAGTGACCCCATTTTGGAAAGAAGACACCCCAAGGTATTTCGTGATGGGCATAGTGAGTTCATGGAAGTTTTTATTTTTTTGTCACAAGTTAGTGGAATATGAGACTTTGTAAGAAAAAAAATAAAATTATCATTTTCCGCTAACTTGTGACAAAAAAATTAAAAATTCTAGGAACTCGCCATGCCCCTCATGGAATACCTTGGGGTGTCTTTCCAAAATGGGGTCAATTGTGGGGTATTTATACTGCCCTGGCATTTTAGGGGACCTAATGCGTGAGAAGTAGTTTGAATTCAAAATGTGTAAAAAATGCCCTGTGAAATCCTAAAGGTGCTCTTTGGAATGTGGGCCCCTTTGCCCACCAGGCTGCAAAAAAGTGTCACACATGTGGAATCGCCGTACTCGGGAGAAGTTGGGCAATGTGTTTTGGGGTGTCTTTTTACATATACCCATGCTGGGTGAGAGAAATATCTCTCTAAAAGACAACTTTTCCCATTTTGTTATACAAAGTTGTCATTTGACAGATATTTATCTCACCCAGCATGGGCATGTGTAAAAAGACACCCCAAAACACGTTGCCCAACTTCTCCTGAGTACGGCGATACCACATGTGTGACACTTTTTTGCAGCCTAGGTGGGCAAAGGGGCCCACATTTCAAAGAACTCCTTTAGGATTTCACAGGGCATTTTTTACACATTTTGATTTCAAACTACTTCTCACGCATTAGGGCCCCTAAAATGCCAGGGCAGTATAACTACCCCACAAGTGACTCCATTTTGGAAAGAAGTTAGTGGAATATGAGACTTTGTAAGGGAAAAAAAATCAAAAATAAAAAATCATAATTTTCCGCTAACTTGTGACAAAAATAAAAAGTTCTATGAACTCAATATGCCCATCAGCGAATACCTTAGGGTGTCTACTTTCCGAAATGGGGTAATTTGTGGGGTGTTTTTACTGTCTGGGCATTGTAGAACCTCAGGAAACATGACAGGTGCTCAGAAAGTCAGAGCTGCTTTAAAAAGCGGAAATTCACATTTTTGTACTATAGTTTGTAAACGCCTTTAACTTTTACCCAAACCATTTTTTTTTTTATCCAAAGATTTTTTTTTTTATCAAAGACATGTAGAACAATAAATATAGAGAAAAATGTATATATAAATGTATTTTTTTCAAAAAAATTTACAACTGAGAGTGAAAAATGTCTTTTTTTTTTGCAAAAATTTAGGTAAATTTCAATTAATAACAAAAAAAAGTAAAAATGTCAGCAGCAATGAAATACCACCAAATAAAAGCTCTATTAGTGAGAAGAAAAGCAGGTAAAATTTATTTGGGTGGTAAGTTGCATGACCGAGAAATAAACCGTGAAAGTAGTGTAGTGCAGAATTGTAAATAGTGGTCTAGTCATTAAGGGTGTTTAAGCTAGGGGAGCTGAGGTAGTTAAGGGGCTTGATGTACATGCTTTTACAAAATACTGATTAAGGGCTACGATATACCTGCTTCCACAAAATATTTATTATGGGGTTTAAAATACCTACTTCCACAAAATACTGATTGAGGGCTGCGATATACCTGCTTCTGCAAAATACTGATTAAGGGATTCAATATACCTGCTACCACAAAATACTGATTAAGGGGTTCGATATAAATGCTTCCGGCAATGTGTTTTGGGGTGTCTTTTTACATATACCCATGCTGGGTGAGAGAAATATCTCTCTAAAAGACAACTTTTCCCATTTTTTTTATACAAAGTTGGCATTTGACTGAGATATTTATCTCACCCAGCATGGGTATATGTAAAATGACACCCCAAAACACATTGCCCAACTTTTCCTGAGTAAGGCGATACCACATGTGTGACACTTTTTTGCAGCCTAGATGCGCAAAGGGGTCCAAATTCCTTTTAGGAGGGCAGTTTTAGACATTTGGATCCCAGACTTCTTCTCACGCTTTAGGGTCCCTAAAATGCCAGGGCAGTATAAATACCCCACATGTGACCCCATTTTGGAAAGAAGACACCCCAAGGTATTTTTCCGCTAACTTGCGACAAAAAGTTCAATCTTTCATGGACTCAATATGCCCCTCAGCGAATACCTTGGGGTGTCTTCTTTCCGAAATGGGGTCACATGTGGGGTATTTATACTGCCCTGGCATTTTAGGGGCCCTAAAGCGTGAGAAGAAGTCTGGAATATAATCGGACATTTAACTCCTCAGATTCCGTGGTCAATCCTGACCACGGCATCTGAGCATGCTGAAAGTGAAACTGCACACTTTTGGTTGTGCTCCAGCTCCCCCGTGTGGCGATCGGAGGAGCCAGAGTGTGTATGCAGCAGCCCGTGTCTTTATGAATGACAAAAGGCTGCTGCATAGTATTTCCTATGGAGCCCCTGCCTGTAATAGGGCTCCATAGAAAAGTAGTGAAATCATCATAGACTTCAATGCAAGTGCATTGGAGTCTATAATAATAGCAATCAGATTATTGCAAGTTATAGTTCCCTATGGGAACTATAAAAAAGTGAAAAAAAAAGTTTTAAAAAATAAATAAAAAAAACATAAAAATTCAAATCACCCCCCTTTTCCAATTTAAAAAAAATAAAAAATACACATCAATGGTGTCACAATGTGAGAAAACACCCATAGTATAAAAATATAAAAATATATTCCCCATATGGCAGCGAAACGGAAAAAAACATCCAAATGGTTGAGTCACCGTTTTTAGTCACTTCATTTTCTACAAAAAAATTAAAGAAAAAGTGATCAGAAAGTCATACACACCTTAGAATGGTATCATTGAAAAGTTCAGATTGCCCCGCAAAAATTTAGCTCCCATACAGCTCCGTACACATAATTACAAAAAGGTTATAGGGGTCAAAATATGGCGACAAAAAAAAACTGATTTTTTGCCACTTTAATTTTTTTATCACTATCAAAAAGCAAGAAAAACTATACATATAAGTTATCGCCGCATTCATACTGACCTGTAGAATAAAAGTAACTGGCCAGTATTATCGTACATTGAATGTCGTAATTTTTTTAAAAAACGCTAAAACTGTGGTGGAATCACTTTTCTTTTGCAATTTTACCCCATTTGGAAAAAAAAATTCGCTTCCCACTACATCATATGCAATATTAAATTACGGCGTTGGAAAGTACAACCGCAAAAAATAAGCCCTCATATGGCTATGTTCTCTGCGTCAACATTTGGTTGGACGCAGGGCACATGACCGTTGAAGCCAATCACTGGCTGCACTGGTGACATGCCACATGGGTGACACAGGTCTGGCCATTCTGTGGGGTCTTTAATAATAAAGCTGAACAGCCCCTTTAATGACTTACAGTCTACAATGTTCTGCATAAGCTCATATTTGAGATCCCAAAGTGAAAACATTGGTAGGTTTAAAAAAATGAATCAATGCAGAATTTAAACCTTAGTTTGAAAAATCCAGAAATGGATTCTAGAATAGACATCATTTAAGACTCTCGGATAGTACTGATTCTTCTCTCAGAGAACAAGCTGATAGAGGATCTTTAGAGAAATGCTTCATTGGAAAATGTATGCAATATAAATATCTTCTTGAAGGAAAACGACTCTCTCCCTAGTGCCATAGTTGACCACTATATAAATCAACATATGACAATTTAAACTGCCTCATTATAAGACTGAGCTATCAGTCACATTATTGACACATGTGGACGGCACTGTAAAGACTTTTATGTATTTTTTACCAGACTGATAATTACTTGCTGGAGCAATAGATCTTCTATGGATCCTTTTGTTCATTGCAAACAGACCAAAACATTGACCATACGGTATTGGATCAAGTAGTAATCAAGAACGTATAGAGATTAAATTGCCATATCATTTCAGTCACTGCCTGTCTGACAAAGATTAAGGGATTTAATAACCTTTTTTTGTTGGGTCTTAGGGCAAGAAGTACATGACTAGACTGCCAAAATAGAATTTAATGGACTTCACTAAACAATGAGAAGACAGACCTAAATGTGAATGTGGGCATTTTGCCAGAGTGACCTAGGGGAATGGGCCAGTATGGTTTTAAACAAAGTAAGGTGATGGATAAATGTCTTAGTTTAAGCTAAAAGGCAGAGAGTAGTAAAAGCCAAATATTTTAAAGGAATTGATTTCATGGTATGAACTTGATTGTAACATTAGAGCCCAAGCATCCCACCTGTCTAGTGTTTTAATGAGAATGAAATATCTAAATAATGTAACCGTTGATACAAGCAGGTTACTGAAAGAAAACAGAATTTCTCTGTAATATCTGTAACTTTGCTTAAAGGAATATTTCATTTTAAATAAGTAGTTATTGGAAGATCAGAATTGTCTTCTTATCTTGTGAAGTACTGCCACCTTATTAATAAAGTCTACTCCATGCATGGCACTGACATTCTAAACATGACAACTGATGGAGGGGCATAAGACTAGGGTTGAGCGAACCCGAACTGAACAGTTCGGGTTCATACCAAACTTTAGGATTTTTGGACACCGGACCCGAACCCGAACATTTCAGTAAAAGTTTGGGTTCAGGTTCGTGTTCGGCGAGTTTATAGCGCTTTTTGAAAGGCTGCAGAGCAGCCAATCAACAAGCGTTTAACTCATGTTCCCTTAGAAGCCATCACAGCCATGCCTACTAATGGCATGACTGTAATTGGCCAGTGCAGCATGTGACCCAGCCTCTATATAAGCTGGAGTCCTGTAGCGCTGCACGTTACTCTGCTGTGCTTAGTGTAGAGAGAGGATACAATTTTACAGCTCTTGCTGAATCTGCACCTAAGAAATTCAAGGGTTATATACTGCTGTCATATTCTGTTATTAACCACCTCAGCCCCCAGTGCTTAAACACCCTGAAAGACCAGGCCACTTTTTACACTTCTGACCTACACTACTTTCACCGTTTATTGCTCGGTCATGCAACTTACCACCCAAATGAATTTTACCTTCTTTTCTTCTCACTAATAGAGCTTTCATTTGGTGGTATTTCATTGCTGCTGACATTTTTACTTTTTTTGTTATTAATCGAAATTTAACGATTTTTTTGCAAAAAAATGACATTTTTCACTTTCAGTTGTAAAATTTTGCAAAAAAAACAAGATCCATATATAAATTTTGCTCTAAATTTATTGTTCTACATGTCTTTGATTAAAAAAAAAATGTTTGGGTAAAAAAAAAAATGGTTTGGGTAAAAGTTGTAGCGTTTGCAAACTATGGTACAAAAATGTGAGTTTCCGCTTTTTGAAGCAGCTCTGACTTTCTGAGCACCTGTCATGTTTCCTGAGGTTCTACAATGGCCAGACAGTACAAACACCCCACAAATGACCCCATTTCGGAAAGTAGACACCCTAAGGTATTCGCTGATGGGCATAGTGAGTTCATAGAACTTTTTATTTTTTGTCACAAGTTAGCGGAAAATGATGATTTTTTTTTTTTTTTTCTTACAAAGTCTCATATTCCACTAACTTGTGACAAAAAAAAATAAAAACTTCCATGAACTCACTATGCCCATCAGCGAATACCTTGGGGTGTCTTCTTTCCAAAATGGGGTCACTTGTGGGGTAGTTATACTGCCCTGGCATTCTAGGGGCCCAAATGTGTGGTAAGGAGTTTGAAATCAAATTCTGTAAAAAATGACCAGTGAAATCCGAAAGGTGCTCTTTGGAATATGGGCCCCTTTGCCCACCTAGGCTGCAAAAAAGTGTCACACATCTGGTATCTCCGTATTCAGGAGAAGTTGGGGAATGTGTTTTGGGGTGTCATTTTACATATACCCATGCTGGGTGAGATAAATATCTTGGTCAAATGCCAACTTTGTATAAAAAAATGGGAAAAGTTGTCTTTTGCCAAGATATTTCTCTCACCCAGCATGGGTATATGTAAAATGACACCCCAAAACACATTCCCCAACTTCTCCTGAATACAGAGATACCAGATGTGTGACACTTTTTTGCAGCCTAGGTGGGCAAAGGGGCCCATATTCCAAAGAGCACCTTTTGGATTTCACTGGTCATTTTTTACAGAATTTGATTTCAAACTCCTTACCACACATTAGGGCCCCTAGAATGCCAGGGCAGTATAACTACCCCACAAGTGACCCCATTTTGGAAAGAAGACACCCCAAGGTATTCGCTGATGGGCATAGTGAGTTCATGGAAGTTTTTATTTTTTGTCACAAGTTAGTGGAATATGAGACTTTGTAAGAAAAAAAATAAAATAAAAAATCATCATATTCCACTAACTTGTGACAAAAAATAAAAAATTCTAGGAACTCGCCATGCCCCTCACGGAGTACCTTGGGGTGTCTTCTTTCCAAAATGGGGTCACTTGTGGGGTAGTTATACTGCCCTGGCATTTTCCAGGGGCCCTAATGTGTTGTAAGTAGGTAAATGACCTGTGAAATCCAAAAGGTGCTCTTTGGAATGTGGGCCCCTTTGCCCACCTAGGCTGCAAAAAAGTGCCACACATGTGGTATCGCTGTATTCAGGAGAAGTTGGGGAATGTGTTTTGGGGTGTCATTTTACATATACCCATGCTGGGTGAGATAAATATCTTGGTCAAATGCCAACTTTGTATAAAAAAATGGGAAAAGTTGTCTTTTGCCAAGATATTTCTCTCACCCAGCATAAGTATATGTAAAATGACACCCCAAAACACATTCCCCAACTTCTACTGAGTACGGCGATACCAGATGTGTGACACTTTTTTGCAGCCTAGATGCGCAAAGGGGCCCACATTCCTTTTATGAGGGCATTTTTAGACATTTGGATCCCAGACTTCTTCTCACGCTTTAGGGCCCCTAGAATGCCAGGGCAGTATAAATACCCCACATGTGACCCCATTTTGGAAAGAAGACACCCCAAGGTATTCAATGAGGGGCATGGCGAGTTCATAGAAATTTTTTTTTTTTTGGCACAAGTTAGCGGAAATTGATTTTATTTATTTTTTTCTCACAAAGTCTCCCTTTCCGCTAACTTGGGACAAAAATTTCAGTCTTTCATGGACTCAATATGCCCCTCACGGAATACCTGGGGGTGTCTTCTTTCCGAAATGGGGTCACATGTGGGGTATTTATACTGCCCTGGCATTCTAGGGGCCCTAAAGCGTGAGAAGAAGTCTGGAATATAAATGCCTAAAAATTTTTACGCATTTGGATTCCGTGAGGGGTATGGTGAGTTCATGTGAGATTTTTTTTTTTGACACAAGTTAGTGGAATATGAGACTTTGTAAGAAAAAAAAAATAATTTCCGCTAACTTGGGCCAAAAAAATGTCTGAATGGAGCCTTACAGAGGGGTGATCAATGACAGGGGGGTGATCAATGACAGGGGGGTGATCAGGGAGTCTATATGGGGTGATCACCCCCCTGTCATTGATCACCCCCCTATAAGGCTCCATTCAGATGTCCGTATGTGTTTTGCGGATCCGATCCATCTATCAGTGGATCCGTAAAAATCATGCGGACATCTGAATGGAGCTTTACAGGGGTGTGATCAATGACAGGGGGGTAATCAATGACAGGGGGGTGATCAGGGAGTCTATATGGGGTGATCACCCCCCTGTCATTGATCACCCCCCTATAAGGCTCCATTCAGATGTCCGTATGTGTTTTGCGGATCCGATCCATCTATCAGTGGATCCGTAAAAATCATACGGACATCTGAATGCAGCCTGACAGGGGGGGTGATCAATGACAGGGGGGGTAATCAATGACAGGGGGGTGATCAGGGAGTCTATATGGGGTGATCACCACAGTCATTGATCACGCCCCTGTAAGGCTCCATTCAGACGTCCATATGCGTTTTGCGGATCCGATCCATCTATCAGTGGATCCGTAAAAATCATGCGGACGTCTGAATGGAGCTTTACAGGGGTGTGATCAATGACAGGGGGGTAATCAATGACAGGGGGGTGATCAGGGAGTCTATATGGGGTGATCACCACAGTCATTGATCAGGCCCCTGTAAGGCTTTATTCAGACGTCCGTATGCGTTTTGCGGATCCGATCCATCTATCAGTGGATCCGTAAAAATCATGCGGACATCTGAATGGATCTTACAGGGGGGTAATCAATGACAGGGGGGTGATCAGGGAGTCTATATGGGGTGATCACGACAGTCATTGATCACGCCCCTGTAAGGCTTTATTCAGACGTCCGTATGCGTTTTGCGGATCCGATCCATCTATCAGTGGATCCGTAAAAATCATACGGACATCTGAATGGAGCTTTACATGGGTGTGATCAATGACAGGGGGGTAATCAATGACAGGGGGTGATCAGGGAGTCTATATGGGGTGATCACCACAGTCATTGATCACGCCCCTGTAAGGCTTTAGTCAGACGTCCGTATGCGTTTTGAGGATCCGATCCATCTATCAGTGGATCCGTAAAAATCATGCGGACATCTGAATGGAGCTTTACAGGGGGGTGATCAATGACAGGGGGGTAATCAATGACAGGGGGTGATCAGGGAGTCTATATGGGGTGATCAGGGGTGATCAAGGGTGATCAAGGGTGAATAAGGGGTTAATAAGTGACAGGGAAGGGGGGTTTAGTGTAGTGTTGCTTGGTGCAACATATTACTGAGCTGCCTGTGTCCTCTGGTGGTCGATCCAAACAAAGGGGACCACCAGAGGACCAGGTAGCAGGTATATTAGACGCTGTTATCAAAACAGCGTCTAATATACCTGTTAGGGGTTAAAAAAAATCACATCTCCAGCCTGCCAGCGAACGATCGCCGCTGGCAGGCTGGAGATCCACTCTCTTACCTTCCGTTCCTGTGAGCGCGCGCGCCTGTGTGCGCGCGTTCACAGGAAATCTCGGCCATCGCGAGATGACGCATATATGCGCGACTCTGCGCAGGGCTGCCACCTCCGGAACGCGAATCTCCGTTAGGCGGTCCGGAGGTGGTTAAACAAACACTCATTTTGGGCCAAAAACTTATTTTGCAGCCTTTGCTGCATATGTCATTGTGAGATACACCCTTTAGATACTGTAGTTCTATTCAATTATTTGAAAAACAACAATTTTGGGCAAAAAACTCTAATTGCGGCCTTGTCTGGATCTGTACGTGTGAGATACACCCTTTACATACTGTGTTTCTATTCTGTTTCTTTGAAAAACAGCCAATTTTGGGCAAAAAAATTTAATTGTGGCCTAGTCTGGATTTGTACATGTGAGATACACACTTTAGATACTGTGGTTATATTCTTCTATTAATAAATCACCCTTTTTGGGCAAAATACACAATTTTACAGCCCTTGCTGCGTCAGCACGTGTGAATTTCAAAGGTTATATACTGCTATCATATTCTGTTATTAAACAAACACCCATTTTGGGCAAAAAACTCAATTTTGAAAACTTTGCTGCATGTCAGTGAGATACACACTTTAGATACTGTGGTTCTATTCATGTATTTAAAAAACAACCATTTTGGGCAAAAAATAATAATGGCGGCCTAGTCTTGATATGTACGTGTGAGATACACCCTTTAGATACTGTGGTTATATTCTTCTATTAATAAAACACCCATTTTGAGCAAAATACTTAATTTTGCAGCCTTTGCTGCATATGTCATTGTGAGATACACACTTTAGATACTGTGGTTCTATTCAGTTATTTGAAAAACAGCCATTTTGGGCAAACAACCTTAATTGCGGCCAAGTCTGGATCTGTAAAAGATACACACTTTATATACTGTGGTTATATTCTTCTATTAATAGAACACCCTTTTTGGGCAAAATACACAATTTTACAACCGTTGCTGCATCAGCACGTGTGAAATTCAAGGGTTATATACTGCTGTCATATTTTGTTATTAAACAAACACACATTTTGGGCAAAAATCTTTAATTGCGGCCTAGTCTGGATCTGTACGTGTAAGATTCACCCTTTACATACTGTGGTTCTAGTCTGTTTTTTGTAAAACAGCCATTTTGGGCGAAAAACTTTAATTGCGGCCTAGTCTGGATCTAAACGTGTGAGATACACCCTTTAGATACTGTGGTTATATTCAGTTATTTGAAAAACAACCAATTTCGGCAAAAAACTCTAATTGCGGCCTAGTCTGGATCTGTACGTGTGAGATACACCCTTTACATACTGTGGTTCTATTTAGTTATTTGAAAAAAAAAAAAAAAAACATTTTGGGCAAAAAACTTAAATTGTGTTTTAGTCTGGATCTGTACGTGTGAGATACACCCTTTACATACTGTGGTTTTTCGGGTGAAATTCACCAAATTTTGGGTGTGATGTACCACTGCTATACCTGGTAGACGGTTAAAAAAATTCACTAATTTGTCTGTTACAAGCAATTTGTGGGTGTGATGTACCACTGCTATACCAAGTAGACAGGTAAAAAAAAAATCACTAATTTGTCTGTTACATTTTCAGGTGAAATTCACAAATTTTTGGGTGTAATATACCCTGCCTCTACCTAGTTGACAGCTTAATAAATTTCACAAATTTTTCTTTTATATTTTCGGGTGACATTAAACTATTTTTTTCTTTCATAGACCCCTCCTCTACCAAGTAGATAGGTTAATAAATTTCATAAATTTTTCTGTTACATTCTTGGGTTGACATTTTACAATTTTGGATGTGAATAAACCCCTGCTTTGCATAGGTGACAGGGAATAAAATTTCAGAAATTCTTCTTTAATCCTTTCATTTAATGCTTAACAACTTTAACAAGTTGTCCCACATTTGCGCTTCAATAATTTGTCCCACATTTGCGCTTCAATAATTTGTCCCACATTTACGCTTTAATAATTTGTCCCACATTTTCGCTTCAATAACTTTTCTCATATTTCCGCTCGATCAAAATAAAATTTCATCCATTTATCTCCCTTGGATGTGGTCTCTCTTTCTCACGCTCCCTCTCCGGCGTGGAACCCTGATTCGCCGATAACCGTGATCAACATAGTAGGCTCAGAAAAGAACATCGAAAGTTGATAGACAAGATATCTAAATGGATGGTGGACGTCACAGGGGCACCTCTGCATAGGTGACAGGAACATAAATTTCAAAAAATCGTCTGTTACATTGTCAGGTGACATTTTACAAATTTTGCCGGACACAAACCCCTGCTCTGCATAGGTGACAGGGAATAAAATTTCAGAAATTCTTCTTTAATTGATGCGTGTCACCTCAGAAAAGAACATCGAAAGTTGATAGAGAAGATATCCAAATGGATGGTGGACGTCACAGGGACGTGCGATCAGCAGACGTTATCTAGAGTCGACAAAGCGGAAGCAGGGCCTCACCTGGCTAAAGTTTCCAAATCCAAAATACCACAGTGACATTCCCTATAATTTTTTATTAATCATTCCAATAACAGGGCATCTTAAGAGCACTGTATTGTTTTTTTATCATCACTACCTCCCCGAGTCGGGAGTGGGTAATTGCTGCGCGCCCCCTCCTTTCCTTCAATTCTTCCATTTTAATAGCTTCTCCCACATTTCGTGCAACCCGGACATCAACATGGTAGGCTCATAAAAGAACATCGAAAGTTGATAGAGCATATATCGAATTGGATTGTGAACATCACGGGGACATGCGACATGGTGTGGCAGTATGTTTGCACACGCCAACATGAACTGACTGATGGTTCTGCCCCCTGCAACTTCTAGGTCTCCAAATTGGGCACATGGCCTGAGCTTGCCCTTTACGCCTTGTCGGTGCTGGCCTGCCCTGCAGCCAGTGTATTGTCTGAACGTGTGTTTAGCACGACTGAAGGGGGTTATCACAGGTTATATTTCCCAATGTTTTGGGGTATACTCAAATGTAAAAAAAATAAAAAATGTAAACAGCGGCTTCTACCTACACTGACACATCCACCACCTCCTCAACCTCCTACTCCATATGGACCTTGTCCTCCTAGATCAAGATTATTAGTTTTAATTTTTGCAGCCCTCTACCCCTTTCTGTGACATTTTTAGAGCTATTTTAGTGCTCAAAAGTTTGGGTCCCAATTGACTTCAATGGGGTTCGGGTTCGGGTCCCGAACTCGAACTTTTTTGTGAAGTTCGGCCGAACTGTGAAGTTCGGCCGAACCCGTCAAACCCGAACATCCAGGTGTCCGCTCAACTCTACATATGACCATTCATGTACATTAGTGTTCAGCAAATCAAAGCCAAATTAATTGACCTCGATCTGAATTTCAGGAAAAATGTGATTCACTGCGAAGCCGAATTTCCTCTTGCTTCGTGGTTACAAATCTAAATTTCCTGAAATAGCAACTTAATTAAAAAACACTTACAATGGGAAAATGTGCAATATTACTCGTTGGAGGCTGCTGATGGACATGTTTGGTCACATATCTCTCCTTTAGTGTTACCGCCGGCCTCGGGAGAGATCTTAGAAGTTCAAATAGACAGAAGACTCAGGAGTCTATCTGACAGATCTCTCTTGTTTTCATTGTTGCTGACAGGTTTCCACCCCTTCGCAGATGCTGCTCATCATCAGTCAGGTGGCTCTTTATATATGCTGCCTCTCACTTGCTTCCTTGCGGCTGATAGCTTTTCTGTGGCGTGCTCTGCTTGTTTGGTGGTTCTCCTGTTCCAGTTACATCTCAAGCTAAAACCTTTCCCTTTTCTTTCTGTGTCTGTCCTGACTAGGCCTCAGGGAGACACTGGCTCCTTCAGTTTGGAAGGAGCCGGTTTGTCACGACATGCCCTGTGGGTGTTCTGAGACGATCTGTCAGAGTTGCTGCACGTGACTCGATCTGACAGTTTGTTTTGTTTTGGGTTTGAACAGAATCCCACCTCCCTTTCAGGTGTGGTTCGTTTGGTCATTGGGGAGGCTATTTATTCCTCCCTCTCCCTATAGCCTTTGCGGGTTATAGTTCTTCCTTGTTTGAGCGCTGGAAGTTTTGGTGGATCGTCTGCTCCAACTCATCTATAGATAAGTCCTTTTCCCTTTTTTACTAGGCCCCTAGAGTGACGCTAGATCCTTCGGTGGTTGAAGGAGCTGGTAGTCTCTTTCCCTTTCCCTACTGCTGAGGGTTTGGTCCAGTGTGTTGCAGCTTTAGGTACGTGGTCATGTGCATATCTTCCATCGAGATATGCACATGGGCAAAGCAGCGTAGGGAAAGTCTTTTAGGGATTGCTAGGAGGTGACCCCTTTGTTCCCTAGCTTTTGGTGCCTAGTCAGTTGTTTTGTTTGCTTTGCCGTTTCCTGTTTCCTTCCCTTATCTTGCCTACCGTGACATTATAACCCGCCATACCGTCATTTTTTGCAAAATGAAGATTATTGATGCTTTGGTTTTTCGCATGCAGGGATAGTTTTTGGAGGTAGCTGACCTCCTCAATTCGTTTGCACGGTGTCAGAGTACTTTGGCGTCTGGTGTCGCCAGGGGAAACCAGGTCTGCCTGGAACCCAAGGTCGCTCTCCCTGTTAGGTTTTCCGGCGGAAGTGATAACACTGTCCAGTGATAACACTGTCCAGTGATAACACTGTATTTTCATCTGCGTCCGATTTCATCTGGAGACAAAAACCAGAGAGTTGGGATTATTATTTCTCTGTTAAAAGGTGAAGCTCAGTCATGCGCTTTTTATCTGCCGACCGGTTCTCAGTCCCTCCGGTCGGTGGATGAATTTTTCAGAGCCCTGGGCCTGATTTATGATGACCCTGACCGGGTGTCCATGTCTGAATCTAAGTTGCGCAAATTGTGCCAGCGAGAACGTACTGCTGAGTCGTATTGTGCTGAATTTAGAAGATGGGCGACTGACTCAGAGTGGAATGATCCAGCTCTCCGTAGACAGTTCTGTCAGGCGCTATTTGAGAGATTAAAAGATGCCCTTGCATTTCATGAAAAACCTGATTCCTTGGAGGCGGCCATGTCTTTGGCCGTACGGATTGATAGACGTCTTAGGGAACCTTGCATCTCTCCCTTCGTGCAGGGAATGCTGTCTGGTGGGGAATCAGTCCTTCCTGTCACTCTGACACCTGAATTAGGTGCTGGAGAGGAGCCTATGCAATTGGGTCAGGTTACTTCTTGCTCTGGTAATAGGAATTTTAGGAAGCTGAATAGACTGTGTTTCTTCTGTGGTAAAGAAGTAAATTTTGTAAATGTGTGCCCTTTTATTAAACCTCGAAGTAGTAATGAAAAACAAATAGGGGATCCCTTCAAAGAAAAAAAAAAACTCCCTTACTCTTGGTAGTGTGAATGGGGAGTCAGAGCAGGCATATTTGTATCCTACCTGCAGTACCCGATTCCTCCTGCCAGTCATGGTGGCACTATACTCTGGAAATTTTGAGATAAAGGTATTTGTTGACAGTGGCGCAGGGGTTAATCTTATTGATTTTCAGTTTGTTCAGAGTCATGGCTTTAAAACTACCGCATTAAGCAAAGAGATACCTGTGTTTGCTATAGATTCCGCCCCCCTCTCGCAAAGATGTCTAGCTCATATTGTTCAGGATATTCATTTGAGAGTGGGTGATTCTCATGTTGAGTTCCTTTCGTGTTTTGTTATGAAAGGTTTGCCTGCTCCGATGGTTCTGGGTTTACCATGGTTGATAAAACATAACCCTACCATTGACTGGCAAACAAGACAAATCAGAAAGTGGAGTGAATTTTGTATGGATAACTGTCTTAGTGCCTCTATTTTGGGGGTGGTCACTAAGGTGTTGCCTCAGTTTCTTTCCGATTTTTCGGACGTATTCTCGGAGGTCAGAGCTCAGGAGTTGCCCCCTCACTGGGAGTATGATTGTCCGGTCAATCTTATCCCCAGAGCAAAATTGCCAAAATCTTGGTTATATAATCTTTCTCAACTCGAAAGAGTAGCTATGCGGGAGTACATTGCCAAGAGTTTGGCAAAGGGACATATTAGACCATTTAAGTCTCCTATGGCCGCTGGCTTCTTTTTCGTAAAGAAGGAGGTTGGATCCCTTAGACCGTGCCTAGATTTCCGGCAACTTAATCTCATTACAGTCTGTGATCCTTATCCCCTTCCCTTGATTCCGGATCTTTTTGATCAGATTGTTGGTGCTAAGGTGTTTTCTCAGTTGGATTTAAGAGGAGCTTATAATCTGATCAGAATCAGGGAAGGAGATAAGTCGAAAATGGCCTTCAATACCCCCGAGGGTCACTTCAAGAACCTAGTCATGCCCTATGGTTTAACTAATGCTCCAGCAGTCTTTCAGCGCTTTATCAATGACATTTTTCATCATTTGGTGGGGAGGTTCTTGGTTATTTACCTCAATGACATACTAATTTACTCTCACGATATGTAGACTCATCAGGATCATTTGAGACAAGTGTTATTGATCCTTTGGGAGAATAAATTGTATGCTATGTTGGAAAAATGTGTGTTTGCTGTTCAGGAGCTGCCGTTTTGGGGGTACTTGCTTTCTGCATCTGGTTTTCATATGGATCCCGAAAAGCTCCGTGCGGTACTGGAATCGGATCGGCCGGAGAATCGGAAAGCCCTGATGCAGTTTTTAGGATTTACTAATTACTACAGAAAGTTCATCCTGAATTATTCCACCATTGTCAAACCTTTGACAGATATGACTAGGAAGGGCGCTGACTTCTCTGTCTGGTCGGATGAGGCATTACAGGCTTTTTCTGCTATTAAAAAATGTTTTGCTTCTGCGCCCATTCTGATGTAACCTGATGTGTCTCAACCCTTCATTGTGGAGGTTGACGCATCAGAAGTGGGAGTTGGAGCAGTCTTGTCGCAGGGTCCCTCTCCTAGCAAATGGTGCCCGTGTGCTTTTTTCTAGGCCCCTAGAGTGACGCTAGCTCCTTCGGTGGTTGAAGGAGCTGGTAGTCTCATTCCCTTTTCCCTACTGCTGAGGGTTTGGTCCAGTGTGTTACAGCTTTAGGTACATGGGCATGTGCATATCTACCATCAAGATATGCACATGGGCATAGCAGTGTAGGGAAAGTATTTTAAGGATTGCTAGGAGGTGACCCCTTTGTTCCCTAGCTTTTGGGGCCTAGTGCCATTTCCTGTTTCCTTCCCTTATCTTGCCTACCGTGACATGGTTGCCTCTTTCCCTGTTCCCTAAGCTGAGGGTTTGGTGCAGTGTTTCAGCAGTCTCAGGTTTCTGTGCATGGGCATTTCTACCATGGAGATTTGCACATGTTGTTAGCAGCTTAGGGTGAGTATCAGGGAATGCTAAGAGGTGACCTCTTTACTCTCTAGGTTTGGGCCTAGTCTGTTGTTGTTTTGTTGTGGTTCCCTTTGGTTGTCTTTCCTTACCCGTACTTCCCGTGACATTATCATTTGCCGAATACCGTTACTGTTTCCCCTTCTCTGTGTTGTCATGGATCCTTTCTCTGCACTGGTGGATCGCATGCAGGGGTTGTCACTGGCGGTAGCAGACCTCCATGAATCTGTTGCAAGGTGACAGGGGTCTGTCTCCGCCAGTGGGGTCCAGACCTGCTCTAAACCTAAGATCGCCCTCCCGGACCAATTTGCCGGAGGAAGTGACAACTTTGCTCGGTTCAGGGAGTCTTGCAAACTTTATTTTCGCTTACTCCCTCACTCCTCTGGTGACGAGAGTCAAAAGGTGGGGATCATTATTTCTTTATTGAAGGGTGATGCTCAATCCTGGGCCTTTTCTTTGCCGACCGGATCCCAATCCCTCCGGTTGGTGGATGATTTTTTCAGAGCCTTGGGACTTATTTATGACGACCCAGACTGAGTTTCTCTGGCTGAATCTATGTTGCGTGGCTTGTAACAGGGAAATTAGTCCGCTGAGTCCTATTGCTCCGAATTCAGGAGGTGGGCAACTGATTCTGAGTGGAATGACCCTGCTCTCTGGAGTCAGTTCTGTCAGGGGCTATCTGGGAGACTAAAAGATGCCCTAGCACTCCATGAAAATCCTGTTTCATTAGAAGCTGCCATGTCGGGGGGGCGGAGCTAGCGCCGGACTTAGATGGACGCTTAGTTCACAGCTCTGCTAAAGTGACCGAACCTAGCACCAGCTATAATTAGCCCCTGCGAGTAAGGATGGTAAAAATCAGGAACCCCAGGCTGGGAGAACAAACCGTGACCCCCAAAAGCCAGATCCCAAGTGGAGAAATGGACAAATTTCTTAAAAAAGCAGGCGCTACGATCGCGGCACGCGAATCTAAGATGGCGCTGGCTCAACAAGCCAAGGCCCTGAAACGCACTCCTGCACACTCCGAAGGGGACAGTGACTCAGAAGATCGCCAGCCTAACCCGGACTTGCCACTCACCAGACGTTATCTGGACCGGGCGCTTAGCAGAGTAATGGAACCCATACTTACTGAGATCTCGGCGTTCCGACAAGAGGTGAGGCACGTTGGAGAACGGGTGGAAACACTCGAAACACAGCAGGCCGCCTCCCTGAATCACCAATCATCAGTATCAGCCTCACTCCACCGATGCACAGAGCACCTTAATGAGCTCCATAATGCCCTGGAAGACCAGGAGAACAGGGGGCGCCGAAAAAATTTAAGATTCAGAGGGATTCCCGAATCAATAGGGATAGGAGAGATCGCTTCCACCATCATATCCATATGCGACTCCCTGTTAGGTCCCGATTACCCTCATGAAATCGCTATTGAACGCGCACACAGAGCGCTACGCCCTAAACCAAAGCAGAATGAGCGACCCCGGGACATCATCTGTAAGTTCCTGAACTTTCCTGTTAAAACGGCCATTTTGGATGCAGCTCGCAACCATGCGGATCTCACCTATGAAGATTCCAGGCTGGAGATATACCAAGATCTGGCTCCCTCCACCCTCAAGAAGAGAAGAACCCTAAAACCCCTGACCGACTGGCTTCGGTCCAACAACGTTATGTACCGCTGGTCATATCCATTTGGGATTGCCTTTTCCACCGCAGGCAAGCGGTTCAATATCTCGTATTATGCTGACGTTGCACCAATCATTACAGAGCTGGACATTCCCGCTATGCAAATAGAGAATTGGGAGCAATACCATGATCTAGGGGACCTGCCTGAGCTCCCCAAAGTGTTACCATTTGAAGTCCAGCGCACCCCAAAATACTCAAGATCTAAGAAAAGAGGCCAAGAGCTCACACCTCGGAGCCTCTCGCAAGACCCTTAAAAGAATCGAACTCCAGTTCACCAGCACCGTTTACCCTATTTTGGAAGCGACATGACAACAGCTGTCCACTGTTGTTCCCGACTCTGAAATGATTTGAGTATTAAGCTGTTTTCCTCCCTCTTTTATAGAAGCTAATTGCCAGGCTTATCCTTGCTTACTACCTCATGACCCTTATCTTAGTGCTATTCGGTCCACTCCCTGGTCATTTGACCAACTACCCCCCCTCATGATTGAAGTGTACTTCTGTATGCTCACCTTTCTTTGTATTTCTGTTCTAGTTTTACTGTTTATGTTTCCCCTCATGTTTTCATCCCAAGGTACTTGTCAACCTTCTGTATGCATTGTGAGATCCCCCCCTACACGGGTCAGCATCCGGAATATGATAACGATACCCTTTTCCTGCACTGCACTCTCCTGGAGGACACAACATTGGCTTCAAGGTACTCCCCCACACACAGTCCGCAATGGCTGACCTACATATAGCCTCATACAACGTTAAAGGCTTCCATTCCTCTTCAATACGAAGTCAAATCGTCTCTATCCTAAGGAAGGCTGGAGCGGATGTTGTGTTCCTCCAGGAGACCCATTTTCGATGTAATCATTATCCCAATATGCAATTCTCTCACTATTCAAATTGGTACCACTGCGGAGGAGGTACTTCAGCATCAGGTGGAGTTAGCATAGGGTTTCAAAGGAAAATCCCTTTTAAGTTTGTAAGCCACTCACTTGATCCTGACGGGAGATTTATGCTAGTGAAAGGCACCATAGGTCCACAAACTTATACCTTTATTAACCTATATGCCCCCAATTCTAACCAGTCCAGCTGGTTCTCCAGTATTTTTCAGCTCATTAACTCCTTTAAAGAAGGGTTAGTAGTGTTAGGAGGAGACTTAAATATTGCTCTTTGTCCACAATTAGACACTTCCTCCCGGAAATCATCTCACTCCGGCAGATCCCTCCAAAATTTCAGAGATAACCTTTGGAATCTCCAACTGGTAGATGCGTGGCGATCCCTCTATCCCAATACATCTGAATTTACCTTCTACTCCTCAATGCACGGCAACTATTACCGCCTAGACTACCTATTTATATCTAAAGAACATTTGTATCTCTGTAAAGAAGCCTCAATAGATTCCCTGCACCTTTCAGACCACTCCCCAATCTTTCTCACGGTCACAGCCCCAAATAGTGCTCCTACATGTTTCAACTGGAGATTAAATTAATCCCTATTAGGTTATCAACCCACGATTGAATTGGTTTCCAAACACATCACAGAATATTTTTCAATAAACAAGTGCCCTGACCTCTCCGCAAACACCCTTTGGGATGCACTCAAACCCTTCATCAGGGGTCAATTTATCAGCATTGGTTCATACCAGAAAAAACTTAGGGAGAAAGCAATTGATGTAGCCCTCAAAAATATCCAGAGATTAGAATCACTTCATAAAAAAAGTCCCTCAGATCTCCATCTTCAGGATTTATCAAGACACAGAACTTAAAACCCTCTTACAGACCAAAGCGGCCAAATACGACATGAATTCCCAACACAAATACTTTGCCCATGGCGACAAAGCAACCAAATTTCTCATGAGTAGGATAAAAGGAAGAAGAGCAGCAAACCATATTCATCAACTTACTTCACCTGACGGCAAATCGGTTTTCTCAGCCCCTCAGATTGCTGCCCAATTTCGCTCCTTTTATGAAAATCTTTATAATCTCCCTACCAACACTCCGCCAGACAACCGGGCGTCCATCATCTCAACCTTCCTTGACTCTGCTAATATTCCCACCGTCTCCCCAGATCAAAAGCTAAAATTAGAATCGCCTTTTACCCTAACTGAACTTAACAAAGCCTTGAGCCAAATGCCGAAAGGGAAAAGTCCAGGTCCAGACGGCCTTCCAGTCTCATACTACAAAACTTTCCACAATATCCTCCTACCCCACCTCCTTGAGGTTTGCAACCTGGCACTAAAAGGGGTACCCCTATCCAGGGACATGACAGCAGCCCACATTACACTCATTCCCAAAGAAGGGAAAGACCCTAAACAATGCTCCAACTATAGGCCCATATCCCTCCTAAATATAGACCTCAAACTCCTAGCCAAAATGCTAGCTAACAGACTAGCTATTCTCCTCCCCCAGCTTGTACATGGGGACCAGGTGGGTTTTATCCGTAATAGGGAGGGCAAAGATAACACTTCTAAAGTGAACAATGCGCTGTGCCATGCTAAGTTCTAACCACTCCTCTACTCCCTTGCTTCTCCTCAGCACTGATGCTGTGAAAGCATTCGATAGAGTCAACTGGATGTATTTGAGGGATACCCTGCTTCGGTTTGGCCTCCCTGGTCCCTTTGTACAAGCCATCTTCACCATGTACGATCAGGCGACAGCTTTGGTTATGGTTAACGGGACCCTATCCTCCCCTTTCGCTATACGGAATGGGACGAGACAGGGCTGCCCCCTGTCCCCACTTCTATTCATTTTAGCACTGGAACTGCTCTTATCCATTATAAGGTCGGACAGGAAAATTGAAGGTCTATATTTGGGAGGCAATGAGCAGAAAATTGCAGCATTTGCAGATGATGTTCTTGTGATGACAACAAACCCACTAGTTTCGCTACCTTATATACAATCCCACCTCAACCTTTATAGCTCTATTTCAGACTTCAAGATTAACGCCAACAAATCCCTAGTCCTGTGCTCAGGAATCCCCCTTTCTACCAAATGGCGTCTAATGGAGAACTCGCCCTTCAATTGGTCTTCTCCCTCCATTACCTACCTGGGTGTTATAATTAGCCCCATAATAAAAGACTTTTTCTCCCTTAACTATGTCCCACTCAAATCCTCCATTTTTAAAACCATAGATAACCTTACTCTTTCCAACCCTACATTATCTTGGTTCGGTCGCAAAAACCTGCTTTCCTCCCTAATCATCCCACGTCTCACCTATCTGCAACAGGTTTTGCCGATCCCCATACCTAAACATTATTATACCTCAATTCAAAAGCATTTTTGGTCCTTTATCTGGAATGGGAGAAAACCCAGACTTGCACTCTCCCTTCTTACCAAACCTAGGCAAGACGGGGGTATAGGACTTCCGAATCCAGAACTTTATGGTAAGCCCATTCTCCTATCTCGTGCTATAGCCTGGCTATGCCCCTCTCCACATTCTGCTGTAGTGGAAATGGAACTCGACATACTAAATACGCCAGTTAGAGCACTCCTTTTAGGGCGCCAAAACGTCCTAGCCGAACCCTTATCCCACTACCTGATTGTCAAAGCAACTTTAGGAGCATGGAAGTGGCTGTCCTCCTCTCATTGTGCCATCCCTTTTCCCTCCCCACTAATATCGGTAAAAGATGTAATTGACACAGCCCCCATGGCCCTGAGAACGGCTACGTCGCAAAACCTCATCACTTCATCATCAGGGATATTATCATTGTTAGACCATACTGGTAACACACTTGATTTAGACACCATGAATGCTTTATTGGGCCCTCGCCCATGCGATATCTTTACAGTCTCATACCTCAGAGCATATATAAACCAACACATTCATGGGGGTGACCTACAACGTCCTTTAGTGTGGCTTGAATCTGTGATTTCCCTTCCCAGAATTCCAAGGAAACTTATATCACAAATTTATAGCAAGCTTCGCTCTCCGCCTATATTAGCCAGGCCTGCCTTTATAAAACATTGGGAAATAGATTTGAACATCACCATCCCCTTTACATCTCTCCATAAAATTCTTGACTATCCCCACAGGGCCTCCCGCTGTGTCAGAATCCAGGAGAATGGGTACAAAATTCTCACCAGGTGGTACAATACGCCAGATAAATATGCACTTTTCTCTCAAGCCAATTCGGACACATGCTGGAGGTGTCTGCGGGAGAAAGGGACCTTCCTCCACATATGGTGGACATGCCCCCTTATAAACAAATGGTGATCTGAAATCTTCTCCCTGGCAAACAAAATTTGTCATACTTCTTTTCAGTCATCTCTCCAACTGGCATTATTATCCCTCATTCAAGATAAAGACCACCCACACACACCCTTCATTTTCATGCAATTGCTGATAGCCGCTCGCCTGGTACTTCCCAGATTCTGGAGGCAAAGTCAAACCCCATCTATAGAACAATGGTTGCAAAAAGTTGATCAAATACACAGGTTCAAGGAATTATCCTCATGGGAAAATCGTACACATATCGCTTTTATCAAAAAATGGCTCCCCTGGTCAACCTTTAGATCACCCCAAAACAAGGACACCCCTCTAACTCTCTAATCTACTAAGGTTTCACACTCAGGCCCTCAGGGATTCTCAACTACATATAGAACAGTGGTGCGCTTCTCACCTTGTCATCTGCTAGCACCATCTCCTCCCATTCAACTAGACCAGAAGCGTAATGATCACCTTAGGATACCACATCTCATTCCTCCAACACCAGTAGTTCGGAACTCTTTCCACATCCTTAATTTCCTTCTGATTACCCATTCTACTGTGCTCTTTGATTTCTGACAATATTTGATTGTAATTCACAATGTATTCAATTGCATACCGATTTGGCCTGCGAGCCTTTACCTTGGTGCCCTGTTACCCTTTGTTCTTTATTGAAAAATCAATAAAAATATAAATAAATATAAAAAAAAGAAGAAGCTGCCATGTCTCTTGTGGTACGAATTGATAGACGTCTGAGGGAAAGGTGCAAGTTCTCTCGGGACATATTACCTGAAGGGAGGCCCATGTTTGGAGATGAACCTATGCAATTGGGATGGGTCTCTCCAGACCCTGGTGATAAGAACTTCAGAGCTAAAAAGAGACAGTTTTTTTTTTGTGGTAAAGAGGGTCATTTTGTTAATGTTTGTCCCTATGAAAAATATCAAGGCGAGAATTAGAAATAAAGGATTTATCAATAAGTTTTGTTCTCTAACTCTTGGGAGAGTAGTTGGGGAATCTGAGAACATGCTCTTGCCTTTTACTGGTAGTACCCTTTTTCTCCTGCCTGCCAGGATGGCGCTAGATTCCCAAAATTTTAATGTGGAGGTATTTTTGGACAGCGGGGCAGGGGTTAACCTTGTGGATTACCAGTTTGTCCTGATGGTTTTAAATCTAATGTATGGACAAAGAGATCTCAGTGTTCGCTATTGATTCTGCCCCCTTTCTCAAAAATCTTTGACTCACATGGTGCAGGATATCCATTTAAGGGTGGGGGATTCTCATGTTGAGGGTATTTCTTGTTTTATAATGAAGGGTCTCCCGGCTCCTCTGGTGCTAGGGTTGCCATGGTTGACCAAACATAACCCTACCATTGATTGGCAAGCGAGACAGATCAAGGGCTGGAGTAATAACTGTATGGACAACGGTCTCGTCACATCTCTTGCTGGGATATCCACTAAGATGTTACCCCCGTTTCTCTCAAAACTTCTGATGTGTTCACTGAGAGTGTGGATCAGGAGTTGCCCCCTCATAGAAAATATGATTGCCCTGTCAATCTGATTCCCGGAGCTAAGTTGCCAAAGTCTCGGTGGTATAACCTTTCTGAACCCGAAAGAGCTGTTATGCGAAAGTATATTACTGAGAGTTTGGCAAAGGGACACATCAGACCATCTAAGTTACCTATGGCGGCGGGGTTCTTTTTTGTAAAGAAAAAAACATGGGACATTGAGACCGTGACTAGATTTCCGAGAGTTGAATCGTATCACTATCCATGATCTTTATCCCCTTCCCCTAATCCCAGATTTGTTCAACCAGATTGTTGGAGCTAAGGTGTTTTCTAAATTAGACCTAAGAGGGGCATATAATCTGGTAAGAATCAGAGAGGGGGATGAATGCAAGACAGTTTTTATTACTCCTGTGGGTCATTTTGAGAACTTGGTCATGCCTTTTGGTTTGACCAATGCCCCGGCAGTATTTCAACATTTCATCAATGACATTTTTCATTATTTGGTGGGAAGGTTTGTTGTCGTATACCTGGATGACATATTAATTTACTCGCCCGACATGGAGAGTCGTCAGGATCATTTGAGACAAGTCTTGCTGATCCTCCAGGAGAATAAGTTATATGCCAAGTTAGAAAAATGTGTGTTTGCTGTTCAAGAGATTCCTTTTCTGGGTTACCTGCTTTCCACTTTGGACTTTTGCATGGATCCCGAAAAAGTCAGTGCGGTCTTGGAATGGGATCTGCCCGAGAATCAGAAAGCGCTTATGAGGTTTTTGGAGTTTACCAATTACTACAGAAAATGTATCTTGAATTATTCCACTGTTGTCAAACCTCTGACTGACATGACTAAGAAAGGGGTGGATTTCTCTGTCTGGTCTGAAAAGGCGTTACATGCTTTTTCTACTATAAAGAAATGTTTTTCTTCTGCTTCCATTTTGGTGCAGCCTGATGTGTCTCAGCCATTTATTGTTGATGTGGACGCATCAGAAGTGGGAGTTGGTGCAGTTCTGTCCCCGCCAAGGTGACTCATACTCGGCCCTCAGGATCTCTTCTTCCTTTGTCCATCCCATCCCGTCCCTGGACGCACTTGTCCATGGACTTTATCACCGATTTGCCCAGTTCTTGTGGGATGACGGTGATTTTGGTGGTGGTCGACCGCTTCAGTAAGATGGCACACTTCATTCCATTTTCTGGTTTACCCAATGCCAAAAATCTGGCTCGGACATTTGTTGATAACATTGTAAAATTACACGGCATTCCCTCTGTTGTGGTGTCTGAAAGAGGGACTCAATATGTGTCCAGATTCTGGAAGGCTTTCTGTACTCGCCTTGGGATTCGTTTGTCCTTCTCTTCGGCTTTTCACCCTCAGTCGAACAGACAAACTTTTTGTTGCTGAGAATCAGGAGGAGTGGTCCTCATTTTTGTCTATGGCTTTGAATAACCGTTGTCAGGAGTCCACTGATAAGTGACCATTTTTTGGTACATATGGGTTTCACCCTCAGTTTGGTACGTTTTCTGGGAATAGTTCCTCTGGTATACCCGATAAGGAGAGATTTGCATCTTCCTTATCATTTATCTGGCGGAAAATTCAAATCGATTAAAAAAAGATGAACGATAGGTATAAACGTATGGCTGAAAAGAAACATGTGTCTGGTCCGGACCTGAATGTGGATGATTTTGTGTGGTTGTCCACTAAGAACATTAAGTTGAAGATGCCATCCTGGAAGTTAGGTCCAAGATTTATTGGTCGATACAAGATCTCTGCCATTATTAATCCGGTTTATTTTCGCCTTGAACTTCCGCAAGCCTGGAAGATCCATAATGTCTTCCATAAATCTTTGTTAAAGAGTTATGTGGAACCTTCTGTACCATCTTCCTTGCCACCTCCACCTGTCTTAGTTAACGGGAATCTGGAGTTGTTGACTCTCGTGTCCTTCGGGGTTCCCTTCAATGCCTCGTTCATTGGAAGGGTTACGGTCTGGAGGAGAGAATGTGGGTCCCGGCAACTGATGTGAATGCCAGTCGGCTTCTGAGAGCCTTTTACAGAGCCCATCCTGATAAAGATGGTCCTGGGTGCCCGGAGGTCACCCGTAGAAGGGGGGTACTGTCATCGCCGGCCCCGGGAGAGATCTTAGAAGTTCAAATAGACGGAAGACTCAGGAGTCTATCTGACAGATCTCTCTTGCTTTTATTGTTGTTGACCGGTTTCCACCCCTTTGCAGATGCTGCTCATTATCAGTCAGGTGGCTCTTTATATGTTTTGCCTCTCACATGCTTACTTGCAGCTGATAGCTCTTCTGTGGAGTGCTCTGCTTGTGTAGTGTTTCTCCTGTTCCAGTTACATCTCAAGCTAAGTCCTTTCCCTTTTCTTGGTGTGTCTGTCCTGACTACGCTTCAGGGAGACACTGGCTCCTTCAGTTTGGAAGGAGCTGGTTGCCTCTTTGCATGTTCCCTAAGCTGAGGGTTTGGTGCAGTGTTTCAGCAGTCTCAGGTTCCTGTGCATGTTCATTTCTACCATTGAGATTTGCACATGTTGTTAGCAGCTTAGGGTGAGTATCAGGGAATGCTAGGAGGTGACCTCTTTACTCCCTAGGTTTGGATCCTATTCTGTTGTTGTTTCATTGTGTCGTTGTGACTCCCTTTGGTTGTCTTTCCTTCCCCATAATTTCCGTGACAATCAGTGGCCATGCTGAGGGAGCATCATGCAGTCTGTAGAGATAACTGTACTAAAAAGGGGGTGGTGCTTCACAAAGGAAGAAGGTATCTGAGAATATAGATGTAGTGGCTGTTACTGAGACATGGTTCAAGGGGAGTAATGACTGGGATATATCAATACCAGGGTTCTCTCTATACAGGAAAGACAGAGAAGCCAAGAAGGGGGAGGGGTGGCCCTGTATGTGAAAGATAACATAAAATCTAATTTGATACAAGTTAGCGAGAACAATTTAGAGTCAGTTTGGGTTATCGTGCAGCTTGATAATCATAAGGTAACTCGTGTAGGTGTGATATATAGACCACCTAGCCAAGTCAAAGAATTAGATGATCTACTAGTTGAGGAAATAGCTAAAATGACATTGAAGGGGGAAGTTATCATTATGGGAGACTTCAATCTTCCAGATGTAAACTGGAAAACCAAAATAGCTAGTTCTGCCAGGAGTACAGATATTCTAAATTCCCTACTGGGATTATCTCTACAGCAAGTAGTGGAGGAGCCAACCCGGAAGGAGGCCATTTTAGATTTAGTATTCACAAATGGGAATTTGGTTTCTGATATTACTGTAGGGGAAAGCTTGGGATCTAGTGATCACCAGTCAGTGTGGTTTACTATAAGTACAGTGACTGAGTCACACCACACAAAAACAAAAGTTTTAGATTTTAGAAAAACGGACTTTTCTAAAATTAGATTAGTGGTATACAAGTCCCTATCAGACTGGAACAGTTTCATTGGAGTCCAGGAGAAATGGGACTACTTAAAAGTGGCACTATTGAAGGCAACAGAAAATTGCATTAGGCTTGTCAGTAAAAGCAAAAAAAGGAAGAGACCACTGTGGTACTCAGCAGAAGTGGCCAAAATCATTAAAAACAAAAAGATAGCATTTAGGAATTATAAAAAAACACAAAACGAGGATGACAGACAAATTTATAAGATTAGGCAGAGAGAGGCCAAACAAGTTATAAGAGCTTCCAAAGCACAGGCAGAAGAGAAATTAGCTCAGTCAGGGAAAAAAGGCGAGAAGGCATTCTTCAGATACATAAATGAAAAAAGGAAACTAAAACAAGGAATTACCAAATTAAAAACAAAAGAAGGAAGGTATATGGAAGAAGATAAAGAACTAGCTGACTGCCTGAATGAATATTTCTGTTCAGTTTTTACAAAGGAAAATGAAGGAGAAGGACCTCAGTTAGGAAAGAAGATTAATGAATCTTTTGATGCATGTGTCTTTACAGAGGAAGAGGTTCCAAGTCATCTGTCTAAAATTAATACAAATAAGTCACAGGGGCCTGATGGGATACACCCAAAGCTATTAAAAGAGCTCAGCGGTGAACTAGCAAAACCATTAACAGATTTATTTAACCAATCACTGGCAACAGGAGTCGTCCCAGAAGATTGGAAATTAGCAAATGTTGTGCCCATTCACAAGAAAGGTAGTAGGGAGGAATCGGGCAACTATAGGCCAGTAAGCCTGACATCAATAGTGGGGAAATTAATGGAAACCATACTGTCACGGCTGTATGTGAGCAACAACAGTATACACAGTAAAAGAGCTACTGACCGGACCCAAACTAGGGAGGATAAAGGGTGACCCCTGTCCGACCCTCAAAGCTCTCCCTATTCTGCTGAAGCACATGCCCGGATCCAAATGGCGGAACGAGGCATGCCCACGTGCCTAAGACTGATGACCACTGTAACCCCTACAATAGTGGAAGGGGCACGGCCACCGGTGCCCTACTCAGTATATGGAGGGAACCGTGGCCACCTCAGATCCAGTCAGAAAATAATCAGGTACAAAATGTCTGTACACTTAGCTGAAGGTGTTGCAGCCGCAGAGAAGACGGATCCAAGGACAGCTGGCAATATCCGGAGTGCTTGCTGCAGCAGAACACAGGTCAGTGAACTGATAGCTACAAGTGAAGATACTAAAGCAAGAGCTACAACTGAAATGAGAACTATAATCCACGCCCTACAATAGGAGGAGGGGTGATATAAAGAGAGGGAAATCAAACGCATGAGGAACAGCTGGGAGGAAGGAAACCAAAAGTAAACAGAGCAGTGAGAACTCCTCCCAGCTCTAGTAGTGAAATCATCACAGGGGTGGAGAAACAGAGCTGTGAGAACGTCCCAAAGCTCTGGTAGTGACACATACTTAAGGAGAGGATTGTGGAACATCTAAAATCCCATGGATTGAAAGATGAAAAACAGCATGGGTTTACTTCAGGGAGATCATGTCAAACTAATCTTATTGATTTTTTTGATTGGGTGACTAAAATAATAGATGGAGGAGGTGCAGTAGACATCGCTTATCTAGACTTTAGTAAGGCTTTTGATACTGCCCCACATAGAAAGCTTATCAATAAAGTGCAGTCTTTGGGCTTGGACTCCCATATTGTTGAATGGATTAGGCAGTGGCTGAGGGACAGGCAACAGAGGGTTGTAGTCAATGGAGTATATTCAGACCAAGGTCTTGTTACCAGTGGGGTACCTCAGGGATCTGTTCTGGGACCCATATTGTTTAATATCTTTATCAGCGAAATTGCAGAAGGCCTCGATGGTAAGGTGTGTCTTTTTGCTGATGACACAAAGATTTGTAACAGGGTTGATGTTCCTGGAGGGATACACCAAATGGAAAAGGACTTAGGAAAACTAGATGAATGGTCAAAAATATGGCAACTAAAATTTAATGTTGATAAGTGCAAGATAATGCACCTGGGACGTAAAAACCCAAGAGCAGAATATAAAATCAGTGATACAGTCCTAACCTCAGTATCTGAGGAAAGGGATTTAGGGGTCATTATTCCAGAAGACTTAAAGGTAGGCAGACAATGTCATAGAGCAGCAGGAAATGCTAGCAGACTGCTTGGGTGTATAGGGAGAGGAATTACCAGTAGAAAGAGGGAGGTGCTCATGCCGCTCTACAGAGCACTAGTGAGACCTCATTTGGAGTATTGTGCTCAGTACTGGAGACCATATCTCCAGAAGGATATTGATACTTTGGAGAGAGTTCAGAGAGCTACTAAACTGGTACATGGATTGCAGGATAAAACTTACCAGGAAAGATTAAAGGACCTTAACATGTATAGCTTGGAAGAAAGACGAGACAGAGGGGATATGATAGAAACTTTTAAATACATAAAGAGAATCAACAAGGTAAAAGAGGAGAGAATATTTAAAAGAAGAAAAACTTCTACAAGAGGACATAGTTTTAAATTACAGGGGCAAAGCTTTAAAAGTAATATCAGGAAGTATTACTTTACTGAGACAGTAGTGGATGCATGGAATAGCCTTCCTGCAGAAGTGGTAGCTGCAAATACAGTGGAGGAGTTTAAGCATGCATGGGATAGGTATAAGGCCATCCTTCATATAAGATAGGGCCAGGGGCTATCCATAGTATTTAGTATATTGGGCAGACTAGTCAACCAATATTAACCGGACAGGATAATATCAAAAACATCGGACCCCCAAGGAGTCATGATAATCACCAAAAAATAAAATGAATAAAACTAACTTACATATGTATGAAGATCCCAAAAACTTTATTGTAAGTATATATAAACATATAAACAATACATACATATATAATAAAACAGGCAGCACAAGGCGGGACACACAGATGAGTAGCAGGACCCAAGGAGAGGCCGGGAGATCAGTGCACGAAATAACAGGGAAAAAAGAATGCTAGCTGAAAAAGCATATCTCAAAACCTCATAGCAGCAACGCCCCAAACAAAGTGCAAAGGAGGCAATTGTGGAGATTGAGGTTGGAATAAAAAGGACAAAGTATAAACATACCCTGACTGGTGCAAAGATCTCTCGGCCGACTCCTGACCCAACGCCGTTTCGCCAGTAGATCTGGCTTCTTCCGGGGATACGGAAACACATAAAAACATCTCCCCTATATAGTGCCCACACAGGTGTGTGGAGGAAAATTAAAATTGCAGGACCTGAATGACATCAGCACCAATGGAATTGGAGCCCCAGTACCTAAGGGCCAATCAATAGAACCAAAAGCACCTAATGGAGGCAGGACTAAGATGACAGAGCGAGCATGTGAGCAAGCACATGACCGCAGTGTCAGAGGTGCATCATACGACACACTCTGATCATCCCAGAAAAACCAATCAGTAGCCCATGTAGTCATACGGAGGAAGAGCCGAGGGCAGTACAATAGGTGCGGCCAAACATCTGAATGACAGCAGCATCAACAGAAAATGAGGCCTCAGACTCCAAGGGGCGGAGGACTAGTTATGCGGCGATCACATGACAACACGCGACCGCAATGTCACGAGCGTCGCTGAGGCAACGCCCCCACTGCAGCACCACAAGCAGTGGTGGACGCCCCACCCCAGCAACGCAGCCAAGCCTTAGTGACGGATCGGTCACGCGATGCGCCACATGACCGCGGCGGCACATCTGAGGCTGCTCCCACGCCCGCGCTCAGAGCGGATCCGTCTAGTGGATGCACAGACGGATCCGCTCCCACAATGCAGACATAGGGATCCGCTCAAAGACAGATCCATCTGCACCATGGTTCAGAGGAGTTCCAAGTGTGCAAATTAACCAGACGGACCCGTCCAGACCCCACACCAAAAAGCCAGCGGGAGACGGACCCGCTCGAAATCTTGCCACATTGTGTCAACTTCAAACGGATCCGCGCCCACCGACACACACTGCAGGCCCGGACAGATCCGTCTGGCTCCGCACAACCAGGCGGACACCCGAACGCTGAAAATTGCGCCCGGGCGTCCGCCTGCCGAGCGGAATGGAGGCCAGGTGGAGCCAAACCGCTGCACTCCGAGCGGATCCGTATCCACCCAGAATAAACCGGGGGTCCACGGATCCGCTCGAGGCCGCCCGCGAAAGCCCCAAAAGCAAAACTCACAAGCGGAACCCCGAACGCCAGTGCGAAAGCAGCCCAAATGCGGATACACATACCAGCCCACAGACTCGTCTAAAAATGGGCAGATGGTCAGAATGCATAGAAACTTGTTAAATATAGGTCAGGGTAAAAAGTACCAGGTCAGTGGCTGGGAACTGGACATGACATAAGAGACATAGAATACGACAACACACAATTAACCCCTCTTTGTAATAAAACACACGCAAGATAATTATATACTAAAAAGGGGAAGAGAGGCACACGTGACAGGCAAGTGAAAAGAGTGCTCGGTGCAGTGATTGAAAGGAAAGGACAGATGAAAACTATAGAAATTATTATTATACATCATGGTGAAAATATATGGTCGGAACATCTCGAGAGAAGGGGAGTTGTTGTGTAATATTGATGGAACAAGCGTAGTTGTATAGCCAGCATATGGCCCGGGGAAGTCCAGAATGTATCCAAAAGGCACCATGCACACAGACATAACCCAGTATGGAACCATGACTCCACTGGAATGGTCCTCCACTGCGACAGACGTCATCGGTAGTGCTACAAATAAATTAGGAAAGCACAGTACGTTAAAAAACAGGGGAATGACAGACAAAGGATTAAAAACACGGGACCTGGGATGAGCAGAGGGACCCCAAGAGGACTCAAAAAACAGGGAATGTTATTAAGGACATCCACCACGGGATGTATCAATTATAGAAAAGGAGCAAAAGAGAGGTCCTCATTTAACCCCCTAGGTGTCATGCTGTCTAATTCATGAATCCAGCGTACTTCTTTTTGCGCCAAGATCTTCCTCCAATTACCACCGCGTGGTGTCATGTACACCCTATCGATCCCACAGATTCTAAATTGTGAACTATCACAGTTGTGAAACAATTTAAAATGTTTGGGAATCGTTTTTAATAGGGTCACAACATTTTCATCTTTGGCAGCCTCAATACCCAGGACGTGTTCTCGTATCCTCCTCTTGAGCTCCCTGGATGTCAGCCCAACATAAATGAGTTGGCATGGACACTTCCCCACATATAGCAAGAGGTTGGCCGGCACACGCTGAGGTGCTCGCCGCACGGGATAGGATAGGATAATTACCACGTGTGATGAAAAGAAAAATCCCAACAGATACTGTTGTTGAGAAAGGCAATTGAGCCGAAACGCGTCCCTTTGATGGACTATTGTTACAGGCAATAAAACTTTGCAAGCATTGAAGACTCGTCTGCTGGGATTTTTCTTTTCACTTCCCCACATATCACCCCTGGAGTATTACAGGTGACAGTATGTGTGATAGTGTATTGTTTACTGTTGGTGAATGGATTGCTAAAGGAAGTAGTCCTGTCGACATTGGGGCATGCCACGCACCTCCCGCATGGGGTACATCCCCACTTGGGACCTTTAGAGTCGGGATTCAATTTGGTCTGATGACCTGGATGGTAACTATTGACCAGCAGATCCTTGAGATTTTTGGTGCGTCTATACGTGATGGAAGGGCAAGTAGGTAAGATTTTTGCCAAAATGGGGTCTAATTGTAGGACCTCCCAGTACTTGGCTAGTGCACCTCGGATTGATTTCCACTGGGGATTAAATGAGGTAATAAACCGTACCTTGTCCACTGGATTGCGTCGTTTGCGGTTGTGTGCCAAAAGGGGATCTCTCATCACTTGTTTCGCCTTCTGGTGACACTGTTTGATGTTCGCCGCTGAATACCCACGATCAAGGGGACATAGTTTTAAATTACAGGGGCAAAGCTTTAAAAGTAATATCAGGAAGTATTACTTTACTGAGAGAGTAGTGGATGCATGGAATAGCCTTCCTGCAGAAGTGGTAGCTGCAAATACAGTGGAGGAGTTTAAGCATGCATGGGATAGGTATAAGGCCATCCTTCATATAAGATAGGGCCAGGGGCTATCCATAGTATTTAGTATATTGGGCAGACTAGATGGGCCAAATGGTTCTTATCTGCCGACACATTCTATGTTTCTATGTTATGTTTCTATCATTGATCTTCTAAAGCTGATACTAGTAAGTTGTCCTTAATCACATTTCAATTCATTTTATAAAATATAAATTTTAATGGCCAACCCCTTTAAAGTGTACCTAACGTTTTGAATAATTTTATTAAAAACTATTCTAAATGGGCCATAATTTATTTTTGTAATATACTTTATTTACTTACTTTACTGTTTTACTGACCTGACAGCTGAAATGCAGGTGTCTATAGCATCTTGGAATCCTTACACTCATACACTGCTGATATGTCAGCAATGTACAGATTCCACTCTGGGGCTGGAGTACGCAATGTAGGAGAACACATAATTCCTTCTCTCTGTGCCAGCTCTGCTAAAGCCTGGTAAAGCACATCAGGACAGAGGCAGGAACATAGATGTGCTATGCAGAGCTCCTTCGTGCACCTGCTCTGCTTACATAGACCTTGTACTGATGTTTTATGTACGGCTTTAGCAGAGTGGAGTGGTCACAGACAGGGGCCTATTAGGTCACTTAAACAGTTAAATAAATTAAGTAAAAAAAAAATTAATTATGGCTCATTTAGAATAGTTTTTAATAAAATATTCAAAAGGTTAGGTACAATTCAATCAAAGTTTATTTATGTATAATGAAAAAGGATTTAACTTTTAATATAACTAATATATCAATTCCTCATAAGCACCTTAGTTGTGTACTTCCAGAAGCTGTATATATGTCCTGATAATGTGGCAATCATACAATTTCAGGTTCAGAATTAGTGTCCTCTTGTGTGAAAAAGGACTTTTAGATCCTCTACACCTTAGGCCTTATGTACATGACCATATTTTCCATCTGCTTGCTATCCAAACAGTTTGCACACAGATTCATTCATTTCTATGGGTCCGCAAAATAAACGGATGTCATCTGTTTCCTGCCCTCATCCGTAATTTCGAACTTTCCCTTTTGTATTGCAGACAAGAATAATCATTTCTAGTGATGGAAGTGAGAAAAATATGAATTGCACATGGAAGGGATGTGTTTTTTGCAGATCTGTGTTTTGCTGACAGCAATACGGACATGATCGTGTGCTTGAGGCCTTATAGTCATGTCCTACTAGTCATTTGTTGAATTGTTTTAGACATATTTATGCACCAAAAAGATGAATCCACTGGTCCTCACTAGTTGAAAGGCATGGTTTAGAGGGAAAGAAGTGTGGCTTAGCAAAATGGATACGACCTATTGCAATTTGAACCAAAAATGTTGGCAAATAAAATCTGCTACAACTTAAGGCAACCATGAATGGTATAATGTTAGACAAAACAGTCTAGCCATGCATGAGTCATGGTGATAAATTTCTCACATCTCTAGAATCCCTGGTCTAAGTTTATGCTGTCTACAATTAAAGGGAAATGCCCCCCCCCCCCACCATATGCCTGGCCCTTCACACTGATTCTTCTTACCTGGATCCTCGCTCCCCACATTGCTCCTCGTCCCCACACAGCCACCGCTGCTTCTCCCTGTGAGCGGATGAAAACAACCGGTGTTGGGGAGGGCAGCCAATGGCAGTCACCACCTGTCATTTGCTGAAGCCCCCCCACCGACACTGGATGTTTTCTTCCGTGCACGTGGAGAAGCAGTGGAGGCTGTGCCGTGAAAACGGGAACAGGAGCGATGCGGGCAGCAGGGAGCCAGGTTATTAGAATCGGTGTGAGGGACCCGGCATATGGGGTGCCATTTCCAGGCTCAGATAACCCCTTTAAGACCAGATTAGACAGGAATCTGCCCCAATATGTTTAGTCGATTTTCTTCCAACTGTTGGAGCCTTTTTGTGACAAAAAAAAGCATGAGATATGCTGACTAATGACAGAGATATGCCACTAGAAGCTGAGACAAGGCCACCAATTACATTACAGACTGTTGTTGATTTTATTTTATTTTTTTATAGATTTGTCATCCAGAACAAAAACCTTCACAAACCAACCATGACAAATCATCCAGAAAAATAGATGTCTAAAACAAAATGTAAGTGTTAGGTGCAAATTAATTTTGGAGCATTTTTTTTGTAAGAGAAGCATTGTTCACTAGTACTTATTAGGAGAATTTTTTTGTAGTAATTTGTAGCAATTCCTTCAAAATCTAGCTTGCTCGCTTCACTCTACTTGTGGAGTTTTGAGGGAGTTTTACACACACAAAAAATACAACTGTTAGTGTGACCTATATTTCATATTTGGAGCGTTTTTATTGAGTTTGTTTTATAACTTTTTAAAATGCATAAAAAAAACATATTAAAGTAGCCACAATTATTGTTGCCAGGTCATATACAACTGTACAAACTACGCTTTTTGTCTTTGTAATTGTACTGCCAATGTCGCTGATAACACCTGAGATCTAATAGCGATGAGACCAGCTTTGTGCAATTTCTAAGGTATAACATATGGGAATATGTGAACTTTACTTGACATTGTATGCAAAAACGCTGTCTTAAAAATAAATTTAAGAATTGTCACATACACATTTCACTAATGAAATGCTGGATCTGTGAAATTTAATAAAATAACTTATTTTTCATGGCCTCAAGAATGACATACCGCTGAAAGCCCACTTTGAGAGAAGTTATTAGTTTCTGCCGGTCATCCTAAAAAATCATTTCAAACAAGACACTTGTCCTTGCAATCCTATTTAGCAAGCGCACCAAGATTTCACTTTAGCAAAATCTTTCAGGCAGAAAAATACAACATGTGTAAAGGAAATTCCAATATGTTTTGACAATACGGTAATCTTAAGGAAGTGTTGGCCCCCCTCTCAGAGGTCATCGTTTTTTATATACTATGTGTCATCAATTCAGAGGAAAAATGATCTAGTCAATACATATGAAATGAAAATCATGCTTATACATGCAGCCTTGGTACAAAGTGGATGACACTAGTGAAGCCTTGATAGCGTTGCTGACTGTAATTTCCATAACACTGTATCAATCATAGAATCTTTTTATATAATAGGCCACTCCTCAAATCTCTATTCACCTATTGTTTTTTTTTTTCACTCTGACGGGCTTTCATAAAACCAAGAGAGTGATCTTTTGCACAGTAATTAAAACGAACATGACAAATGTGTCCTCTTACTAATTTACAAATGACACCTTGTCCTATCAGGACATAAAATACCACTTTCTGGAACAGTTATTATAAGGAAGCATGTATTTTCCAACAAACAATAGATAAAAGATAATGTATTCTACGGGACCTTAATAATTTGCAGTCAATGCTTTACATTCACTCAGATGATAGATCCTGCAATGATGTTCAATTGAATTCAAGGAATTCAATCAGACCAGAAATAACTAGAAAATAGCATTCCAATTTGTAGACACTGATTCTGCTTCAGCAGCAATTCTCGGTCACTAAGTAAGTTATAATACTTTAAAGAGCTCCTGTCTACAAATTCTGTTTTTGCACGTTTTTCCACCAAAATTGAATGACATTATAAATATACCTTTTACTGCAAAAAGGTTATTAACTTCTTACCAAATGTTACACTGTGATCCTCCTGAATGAAATAGCTGCCTGTGAGTATTTCTTAAAAGAGGTGTCCAGCTTTTTACAAAGGATGGCTTATTCTCAGGATTGGCCGTCAATGTCTGATCTGTGGACATCCAACCCTGCTGATCAGCCTGGGGTCCAGAAGTATCCAGGAAGGAGCACCGTGACACGCATAAAGAGACATTTTAGGCTGCAACATACCAGTCTGCATTTCCTACACCTGGGACATTTTATAGGAGGGCCCTGGGGGGGAGGTGCCCGTTGCACTATGACCAGCTGCACAGATATATTTAACTAGTTTACAGTGGTGGTTGAAAGTTTGTGAACTGTGCAGAATTTTCTATATTTCTGCAAAAAATGTTTTATCTAAAACTACATAATATTTTCACACAAGTTCTAAAAGCAGAGAAATAAACCAGTGAGTCAAAAAGATTAGACTTGGTCAATTATTGATTCAGAAAAATTATCCACCAATATCACATGTCTGTGAGTGGCAAAAGTATATAAATCTTTAGGATTAGACAATATCGTAAGTTGAAGGTAAAATTAGAGTCAGATCTTTTCAGTTAATGGGATGTCAATCAGGTGTGAGTGGGCGACCTGTTCTAATTAAAGAACAGGATCTATAGAAGGCTGATCTTCACAACAAGTTTGTGGAAGTGTATCATGGCATGAAAAAAAGGAAATTTCTGAGGACCCCAGAAGAAGAATTGATGCTCGTCAGCCTGCCTTGTTACTCACCGGTATGCGGCTCCCCTTAGTGGGCAATGGCGCTGTGTCATTTACCCTGGCCCGTCTGTTGCTATGCAAGCAGTCCAGGCCCACTTGCACTCCTCTGCCCACTAGCAGTGGGTCCAGCAGCTGACGTTCCATGTTGCTCATCCTGCTAGGCCTGGCCTGCACTTTCCTATTAGGCCTCCTTGTACTGCTGTTAGGGGGTTAGCACGTTTCCTGCCTCTTAAAAAGACAGTGTACTCACACCTTAGTTTTAACCAGTCAATGGATGGACTCTTCAGGGTATTTAAGGCATCTTTCCATAGGAGAGGGGCTTTAGGTTATCTATCTTGCTTTTACTTAGTGTAGGTCCTCACCAAGGATTACTTTAATTGATTCACATGAACTCTGCTTGGACCCGTTTTCTGACTATGGGTATTACTTGATTCTTCGATGCTTCCCACCAATATCTCTGACCCCAGTGATTCAGGTGACAACCACACCCAGACTATTCAAAGAGGTAGCAGCAGTGAAGTCCAGATCCTTTTATACTGTTTTAAGGGCGAATACCAGTGGACTGCCAGGATAATGTCCTTAGGTTTCTCTAGCCCAAAGTCAAACTTCTTGGTTGACACAGTGGTTCCACACCCACTACCCGTAACAGTAGTTAATTATAGGGAATTTTTTATAGTTTAGAAGGCCAAAAAAAACCATCTGTTCATTCAGTTTAGCCTGTTATCCTGCAAGTTGATCCAGAGGAAGGCAAAAAAAAAGTGAGGTAGAAGCCATTTTTCCCCACTTAAAGGGGAAAAAATTCCTTCCCGACTCCAATCAGGCAATCAGAATAACTCCCTGGATCAACGACCTATCTCTAGTAGCTATAGCCTGTAATATTATTACACTCCAGAAATAGATCCAGGCCCCTCTTGAACTCTTTTAATAAACTCACCATCACCACCTCCCCAGGCAGAGAGTTCCATAGTCTCACTGCTCTTCTATGTTTGTGTACAAACCTTCTTTCCTCCAGAAACAGAGGATGGCCCCTCGTCACAGTCCTGGGGATAAATAGATGATGGGAGAGATCTCTGTACTGGCCCCTGATATATATACATATATATATATAAAACAAGAAAGTAGATGAGCAGCACACACACTCCTCCGTCAATAGGTGCAATTCCTTGGAGCAGACCACGGACTTGATCCAATTTAGATATGTATAGAAGAAACCAAGGCAGCACACAGGTATCCGTGAAAAACAAGGGTGTTTATTCCCCCATGTGAATACAACATTTCAGCTCTCTATGGAGCCTTTGTCAAGCCATGGCTTGACAAAGGCTCCATAAAGAGAGCTGAAACGTTGTCTTCACATGGGGGAATAAACACCCTTGTTTTTCACAGATACCTGTCTGCTGCCTTGGTTTCTTCTATATATATATATATATATATATAAAGTAAAAAAATAAAGTAAAAAAATAGAAGAGCAGCACACAATATATCAGCAGGTGCAATACCTTGAAAAGGGCCACGGGACCTGGTCCAAATTAGATATACAGAAGGAAAAATCCAAGGCAGCACACAAGTTATCCGTGAAAAAAAGGGTGTTTATTGACCCATGTGGACAGCAACGTTTCAGCTCTCTCACTGGAGCCTTTGTCAAGCCATAGTGGTCAGTGCAACATCAGGTGCTTATAAAGCATGCAAATTTACAACCATCTCATTACATGATTATACATCAATTACATGAAAAACTGTAAAATATTCCAGTGAACATAACATCATAAAGTGAAATTGTACACAGTGCGTTCAAACACTGTATTATATATAGAACAGTGTCACCAATAGTACTTAAAAAACATCCACCTACATGATTGTGATACATGCATATCATAAGGCAATCATCAGTGCCAGGTGCCCCTAGTTGTGTTAATGACAAAACAGTAAAATCTTTAACATATTTACTTCTGGATGTCCCATGTGCAGCGGAAGATCGCAGGACCCGTTCGGCGTCCGGAACTCGGCACTGCGCATGCGCGAGACAAGCTTCATCCCGCGAGCTGTTCTGGGTATGCGGAGATCGGCGGCCCACATCCAATATGGCCACACGGCAACACAGGCGAACTGGGCATGCTCATTCCCCACACTGGGCGGGTAGTCAAACGGCGTACACAGCAATCATGTGAGGAGTCACATGATACCATCACTAGGCAACGGACCTGTCAAACTTTACTATTAAAGCTACAACAACGTAGCATACGGGGGTACAGCGGATCAATCCAAATCTGTGGCACACACCACTTCCACATGTTGCCGCCTCGTCCCCAAATGTTATACAGGTTCAGGTCCATCTACCATCTCCATTCACACTTCAGCTCTCCGAGTATGCAGCCTCCATATAAAATATAATCAGAGGCAGCAAAATATGGGGTATTTCGTGAACACAGGTGTGCCCATAAGTTAACACCTTGTCACAGCATCCCCAATAGGAGAGCCAAGTTGATGCAGTCACACAATACAAGAATTCACCATCCCCACCGTGCGTGTAATGTGGAAGTTCGCTGCCACAGAGCGCCTGCGTCACCAAGCACCACCCACAGATGCGGGTCCCCGACGTCCGCCCCTCCACAACCCAGCGATCAAAAAGCCTGTATAGATGTTGAAACGCCGTACCAGTCATGCCGTCCTCCAGTGCCCAAACATGCCATCCATTGTAAAATAAAGTGTCACTTTGATCTACAAAGAAGTGATAAATATAAAAACAATATTAATTATTAGCTTAAACTATAGCAATTGCACTTGTATATGACCTTACACAAGAGAGAAGAGGCTCAATTTTTCAGAACCCCACAAATAAGACAAAACAAGGGACATCACACATCACTCGGACAACCCACATCAACAGACGTACATATAGGGAAACAGACATACAACATCAACAGAGACATCAAACCACCCTAAAATCAACGTTGAGCCCTGCTGGTTTAAGAGTCTTCAACTCGTAAATCCAGTAGAGCTCCCTTCTTTTCAGACGTGTCGTCCTGTCCCCACCCCGTCTGGGTAAGGGCACTTGTTCTAGAATCCTAAATTTTAAATCCCGTTCTTGATGGCCTACATCTGTAAAGTGCTTAGGAACAGGTAAGTCCAGCCTCTTCTTCCTTATGGTATATCTATGTTGATTCAACCTTGTTTTGACATCCCAGGTTGTTTCCCCGACATACCAAAGTCCACAAGGACAGGTTAGCAGGTAGACAACATAGGATGAATCACATGTAAGGTATTGTTTAATACAGACTGTTTTCCCAGTAGCTGGATTGACAAAAGAGTCACCCTTAATCATATAGGGGCAATTGACACAACTGCAGCACGGATAGCAGCCCCTCCGTGTGGAGCCAAAATACGTGCTGCAGTCAACCTTCCTAGATCCAACATCTGTTCTCACCAATTTGTCACCTAGATTTCGGCTTCTCCGAAAGGAACATAATGGCGGTGTCTTGAATTCGTCTATATGGTCAAAACCACTGGCCAAAATCGGCCAGTGCTTTCTAACAATAGTGGATAACCGAGGGCTACTAGTACAATAGTCTGTAACTAACGGTATCCTTGATGTGGAAATCTTAGACTTAACTGGGTCACCATCCTTCATCCTCACTTCAGTTTTGGTAATACTTTCCCTGACAAGCTTTTTAGGATAACCTCTAGATTGAAATTTTTTAGCCATCTCGGCTAGCCGTTGGTCCCTAGTTGGACCTGGCTCAACTATCCTGGCCACTCGTAACATCTGACTGGATGGGAGGGACTTAATCATTGGCCGCGGGGGACGAGGCGGCAACATGTGGAAGTGGTGTGTGCCACAGATTTGGATTGATCCGCTGTACCCCCGTATGCTACGTTGTTGTAGCTTTAATAGTAAAGTTTGACAGGTCCGTTGCCTAGTGATGGTATCATGTGACTCCTCACATGATTGCTGTGTACGCCGTTTGACTACCCGCCCAGTGTGGGGAATGAGCATGCCCAGTTCGCCTGTGTTGCCGTGTGGCCATATTGGATGTGGGCCGCCGATCTCCGCATACCCAGAACAGCTCGCGGGATGAAGCTTGTCTCGCGCATGCGCAGTGCCGAGTTCCGGACGCCGAACGGGTCCTGCGATCTTCCGCTGCACATGGGACATCCAGAAGTAAATATGTTAAAGATTTTACTGTTTTGTCATTAACACAACTAGGGGCACCTGGCACTGATGATTGCCTTATGATATGCATGTATCACAATCATGTAGGTGGATGTTTTTTAAGTACTATTGGTGACACTGTTCTATATATAATACAGTGTTTGAACGCACTGTGTACAATTTCACTTTATGATGTTATGTTCACTGGAATATTTTACAGTTTTTCATGTAATTGATGTATAATCATGTAATGAGATGGTTGTAAATTTGCATGCTTTATAAGCACCTGATGTTGCACTGACCACTATGGCTTGACAAAGGCTCCAGTGAGAGAGCTGAAACGTTGCTGTCCACATGGGTCAATAAACACCCTTTTTTTCACGGATAACTTGTGTGCTGCCTTGGATTTTTCCTTCTGTATATATATATATATATATATATAGTTATTAGATCTCCCCTCAGTTGTCTTTTTTCTTAAGTGAATAACCCTAATTTTGATAATCTTTCAGGGTACTGTAGTCCACCCATTCCAGTTATTAGTTGCCTTCCTCTGAAACCTCTTCAGCTCTGCTATGTTTGCCTTGTTCACAGGAGCCCAAAACTGTATACTGTACTCCATGTGTGGTCTGACTAGGTATTTGTAAAGTGGTAGAACTATGTTATCATCAAGGGCATCTATGCCCCTTTTGATGCAACCCATTATCTTAATGGCCTTGTCAGCAGCTGCCTGACACTGGTTTCGATAGCTTAGTTTGCAGTTCACAAAAATTCCTAGGACCTTTTCCATGTCAGTTTTACCCAGTGTTTTACCATTTAGTATGTACGGGTGACTTGCATTATTACTTCCCATGTGCATAACTTTACATTTGTCAGTGTTAAACGTCATTTGCCACTTCTCTGCCCAAGCCTCCAATCTATCCAGATCCATCTGTAGCAGTATACTGTCCTCTTCTGTGTTAATTACTTTACAAAGTTTAGTGTCATCTGTAAAAATGTATACTTTACTGTGCAAGCCTACTACAAGATCATTAATAAATATACTGACCCCTGAGGTACTCCACTAGTGATAGTGACCCAATCTGAGTGTGTACAATTAATAACTAGAGATGAGCGAATTCCTTAAAGGGAACCGATCGCCTCCTAAAAACATCCCAAGTTGGCAACAGTACCTTAGAGTAGCCAGCAGCATGTTTGTAATGATCCTTTTCTTCCTGCAGGTAGTTAAGCAGAAGCTGTAAAAACGATCTTTAATCCCCTGCTCGGTGCGCTTTTCTAATCAGGCTCTAATCAGGCAGCGGCCTCCTTACTTCAAGTCATGGTAACCACGCCCCCTTCCCTGCCCCTTCGCTGTGATTGACAGTGCTTATGCAAGACAGTTCGGCTGGCTTTGCTGAACTGCCGGCTGTCAGTCACAGCGAAGGGGCAGGGAAGGGGGTGTGGTTACCGTGACTTGAAGCAAGGAGGCCGCTGCCTCCGTGACTTCAAGCCTGATTAAAAAAAGCCCACCGAGCAGGGGATTAAAGATCGTTTTTACAGCTTCTGCTTAACTACCTGCAGGAGTAAAAAAGGATTGTTACAAACATGCTGCTGACTACTCTAAGGTACTGCTGCCAGCTTGGGATGTTTTTAGGAGGCGACCGGTTCCCTTTAAAACTTCAATTCAGCTAATCCACTGAATTCCACAAAAAATTTTGCTTCATGACGAATTACTTCTCCACTAAGCGCATTTTTTTGTAAGTAGCGGGTGCAAGGACAGGGAGCTATGATAGCGCCGCCCCCATCATTGTACCCCTCAGATGCCGTATTCATACATGATCGCGGCATCTGAGTGTAAAATTAACAATAATTTTTTTAATATATCAAACTTACTGCCTCCATTTGCTCAAGAAGGTCCGGCCGCCGGCATCTTGCTTGAAGATCTTGACAGAACTCCTGTGCGGCGCGAGATTACGTAATCATGCCAGCTGCCAGCCTGTCGCGAGCAAATGGAGGAGGAAAGTTTGAATTTTTTTTGTTTTTTATACTATTTAAGGTTATATTGATTTGCTGACACAAAGCACGAGGAAATTCAGCTTGTAGGCGAATCGAATTTATCCTTAAATTCGGATCGAATTCCACTTCGTGGGATTCGATTTGCTCATCTCTATTAATAACCACCCTCTGTTTTCTATCACTGAGCCAGTTATTTACCCACATATAGACTTTTTCTCCAGTCCAAGCATTTTAATTTTATATACTTACTAACCTTTTATGTGGTACAGTGTCAAATGCTTTGGAGAAGTCCAGATATAAAACATCCATTGATTTGCCGCTGTCAAGTCTAGAACTTACCTCCTCATAGAAACTGATTATATTAGTTTGACATAACCGATCCCTCATGAAGCCATGCTTATATGGCGTTATTTGCTTATTTTCATTGAGGTACTCCAAGATAACCTCTCTTAAAAAACATTCAAACAGTTTTCCAATGACAGATGTTAAACTTACTGGCTAGGGTTGAGCGAACCCGAACTGTAAAGTTCGGTATCGTACCGAACTTTGGGTTTTTTGGACCCCGGACCCGAACTTGAACATTTCCGTAAAAGTTCGGGTTCGGGTTCGGTGTTCGGCGCTTTGTTGGCGCTTTTTGAAAGGCTGCAGAGCAGCCAATCAACAAGCGGTTAACTGTCTGACCTTAGAAGCCATCACAGCCATGCCTACTAATGGCATGACTGTGATAGGCCAGAGCAGCATGTGACCCAGCCTCTATATAAGCTTGGGTCACATAGCGCTGCACGTCACTCTGCTGTTACAAGTGTAGGGAGAGGATGCTGCTGGACTTGTGATTTCAGGGGAAGAATAGGAGAGAATCTAACTCAGCGATCTACAGAGAAATAGTTGTGTGGGTGCAGGGCACAATCGTTTTACCCTGCCCTGAGCCCATTGACAAAAAAAAAAAAAACTTTTATAATTCTGTTAGTTAGGTGGGCGGCGGCCGCGGCAATTTTATGCAATCTCAGTGTGTAACATCCCAGAGTATGTCACTAAACTCTTTCTCCCTGCTACAACATTTCAGGTGCATATGTATTGCCATCTTGTGTAATCTAACAATGTATTTTCCATTATATGCATTATCCAGGCCTGTTTTATGTATTTTGCTGTAATAAATAGTACATTCCAGTCTAGTTCCCCCTCCTCTTTGAGCAGAAGTGGGCTGCCCCACGCCCTGCAGCAAGGGAGGGAAGAAACCAGTTAGATCCAGTGTGTACCAGACCCCTCCTTGGGGAAGGCTGTGTTAGCTGGAGCTCCCAGACACAGGGATCCCAACCTAGAATCCAGACCTCGGCTGAGGCCCAGGATCCCTCTTCCCAGCCTGAATCATCTACCTCAGTGCTGGTTGACAAGCAAGCAGCCACCTCCGGATCTACAGATCTCCAGGAAGCCATTCCCTGCGAGCAGAACTGTGAGTGTTTAATCCAAAGACCAGGAGAAGCCAAATTCCTCTTTCAGCTAGTCAGGCCCAAACCAAGCAGATTACAGACAGAGCAGAAGATAGATACCTGCCAGTTCTATTAGGCATATGACAAGGAGCAGAATACTTATACATTCCTGCCACATATCGCCAATACCTGCTGGGACCTAAAGGACTATTGCTGTAACTTGTATGGATTCAAAGCTGCATTAAGTAAAGACAAGTTGGATCATATAACCTGTTTGGATCTCATTTACTGCTATAAAAGTTCCTCAATTACTCCTACTGACCACACTCAATTTTATTGCAAGTGAGCCAGGATACAGGAGCCCAGCCGTACCAAAGTAGGAGACACCGTTGAAATTTTTGAGGGATAAAGCTCAAGACACCCAAAAAAATTCCTCCCAATCCTGGATCGCTTCAAAGATCTTAGGAAAAGGCAGCAGTTCCAAACTTGGTACTTCTCGCAAGTTCCTTTATTTCCAAAACAACAGGAAAAATATTTTTCCTATTTTTCCTGTTGTTTTGGAAATAAAGGAACTTGCAAGAAGTACCAAGTTTGGAACTGCCGCCTCTTCCTAAGATCTTTGAAGCGATCCAGGATTGGGAGGAATTTTTTTGGGTGTCTTGAGCTTTATCCCTCAAAAATTTCCTCCCAGTGAAGTGAGTGGTGACTATTAGGGATGAGCGAACCCGAACTGTATAGTTCGGGTTCGTACCGAATTTTGGGGTGTCCGTGACACGGACCCGAACCCGAACATTTTCGTAAAAGTCCGTGTTCGGGTTCGGTGTTCGGCGCTTTCTTGGCGCTTTTTGAAAGGCTGCAAAGCAGCCAATCAACAGGCGTCATACTACTTGCCCCAAGAGGCCATCACAGCCTTGCCTACTATTGGCATGGCTGTGATTGGCCAGTGCAGCATGTGACCCAGCCTCTATATAAGCTTGGGTCACGTTGCGCTGCACGTCACTCTGCAGATTCAAGCATAGGGAGAGGTTGCAGCTGCGACGTTAGGGCGAGATTAGGCAGATTAACTCCTCCAAAAGACTTCATTCTGTGATCGATCTGCAGCTGTGGATCATTGAAGTGCTAATATTGACTTGCTCACTTTTTTGAGGCTGCCCAGAGCGTTTTTAGATCACTTTTTTTCTGGGGTGATCGGCGGCCATTTTGTGACTTGTGGTGCGCCAGCACAAGCTATCACCAAGTGTATTTAACCATCAATAGTGTGGTTATTTTGTGCTATATCCTACATCAGCTGCAGGCTGAGCCTGTGTCACCGAAGTGCATTTAACCATCAACAGTCTGGTTATTTTTTGGCCATATACTACATCAGCTGCAGGCTGAGCCTGTGTCACCGAAGTGCATTTAACCATCAACAGTCTGATTATTTTTTGGCCATATACTACATCTGGTGCAGGCTGAGCCTGTGTCACCCAAGTGCATTTAACCATCAACAGTGTGGTTATTTTTTGGCCATATACTACATCAGGGGCAAGTTGAGCCTGTCACCCAGCGCCTAAAAAATAGACCTGACATTTCTATTTAACCAAATCTGTACTGTTTTAGCTGGTCAAGTTATTTGTAGTGACCGTAAAAGCACTTTTTTTTTTCTGGGTTGAAAAACTATTCCCAAATTTGCCATTCTCAAAATAACTAGTTTCTGGTATTTGAGGCCTACTTGAAATCTATCCCAAAAAGGATATCTTACATTGAAGGTGCTGATAGTGCCATTCAGAAAAACCTAAGACACACGCTACCGTGCTGATAGAAGTCTGATTCTGTGATTAAACCTATACCTGTCACACAGCGCAAAAAAAACCAGGCCTGACATTTCTATTCAACCAAATCTGTACTGTTTTAGCTGGTCAAGTTATTTTTAGTGACCGTAAAAGCAAATTTTTTTTTCTGGGTTGAAAAACTATTCCCAAATTTGCCATTCTCAAAATAACTAGTTTCTGGTATTTGAGACCTACTTGAAATCTATCCCAAAAAGGATATCTTACATTGAAGGTGCTGATAGTGCCATTCAGAAAAACCTAAGACACACGCTACCGTGCAGATAGAAGTCTGATTCTGTGAATAAATCTATACCTGTCACACAGTGCAAAAAAAACCAGGCCTGACATTTCTATTCAACCAAATCTGTACTGTTTTAGCTGGTCAAGTTATTTTTAGTGACCGTAAAAGCACTTTTTTTTTTTCTGGGTTGAAAAACTATTCCCAAATTTGCCATTCTCAAAATAACTAGTTTCTGGTATTTGAGGCCTACTTGAAATCTATCCCAAAAAGGATATCTTACATTGAAGGTACTGATAGTGTCATTCAGAAAAACCTAAGACACACGCTACCGTGCAGATAGAAGTCTGATTCTGTGATTAAACCTATACCTGTCACACAGTGCAAAAAAAAAAGGCCTCACATTTCTATTCAACCAAATCTGTACTGTTTTAGCTGGTCAAGTTATTTCTAGTGACCGTAAAAGCAATTTTTTTTTTTCTGGGTTGAAAAACTATTCCCAAATTTGCCATTCTCAAAATAACTAGTTTCTGGTATTTGAGGCCTACTTGAAATCTATCCCAAAAAGGATATCTTACATTGAAGGTACTGATAGTGTCATTGAGAAAAACCTAAGACACACGCTACCGTGCAGATAGAAGTCTGATTCTGTGATTAAACCTATACCTGTCACACAGCGCAAAAAAAAAAACAGGCCTCACATTTCTATTCAACCAAATCTGTACTGTTTTAGCTGGTAAAGTTATTTGTAGTGACCGTAAAAGCACACTTTATGTTCTGGGTTGAAAAACTATTCCCAAATTTGCCATTCTCAAAATTGTGGTGAACGGGAACAATGAGGAAAACATCTAATAAGGGACGCGGACGCGGACGTGGACATGGTCGTGGTGGTGTTAGTGGACCCTCTGGTGCTGGGAGAGGACGTGGCCGTTCTGCCACAGCCACACGTACTAGTGTACCAACTACCTCAGGTCCCAGTAGCCGCCAGAATTTACAGGGATATTTGGTGGGGCCCTATGCCGTTCTAAGGATGGTAAGGCCTGAGCAGGTACAGGCATTAGTCAATTGGGTGGCCGACAGTGCATTCAGCACGTTCACATTATCTCCCACCCAGTCTTCTGCAGAAAGCGCACAGATGGCGCATGAAAACCAAGCCCATCAGTCTGTCACATCACCCCCATGCATATCAGGGAAACTGTCTGAGCCTCAAGTTATGCAGCAGTCTCTTATGCTGTTTGAAGACTCTGCTGCCAGGGTTTCCCAAGGGCATCCACCTAGCTCTTCACCAGGGGTGGAAGAGATAGAATGCACTAACGCCACTTATGTTTCCTGATGATGAGGACATGGGAATACCACCTCAGCACGTCTCTGATGATGACGAAACACAGGTGCCAACTGCTTCGTCTTTCTGCAGTGTGCAGACTGAACAGGAGGTCAGGGATCAAGACTGGGTGGAAGACGATGCAGGGGACGATGAGGTCCTAGACCCCACATGGAATGAAGGTCGTGCCACTGACTTTTACAGTTCGGAGGAAGAGGCAGTGGTGAGACCGAGCCAACAGCGTAGCAAAAGAGGGAGCAGTGGGCAAAATCAGAACACCCGCCGCCAAGAGACTCCGCCTGCTACTGACCGACGCCATCTGGGACCGAGCACCCCAAAGGCAGCTTCAGGAGTTCCCTGGCATGGCACTTCTTCAAACAATGTGCTGACGACAAGACCAGAGTGGTTTGCACGCTGTGCCATCAGAGCCTGAAGCGAGGCATTAACGTTCTGAACCTTAGCACAACCTGCATGACCAGGCACCTGCATGCAAAGCATGAACTGCAGTGGAGTAAACACCTTAAAAACAAGGAAGTCACTCAGGCTACCCCTGCTGCCTCTTCTGCTGCTGCCGCCTCGGCCTCTTCTGCTGCTGCCGCCGCCTCGGCCTATTCTGCTGCTGCTGCCGCCGCCTCGGCCTCTTCCTCTGCCTCTGGAGGAACGTTGGCACCTGCCGCCCAGCAAACATGGGATGTACCACCAACACCACCACCTGCGTCACCAAGCATCTCAACCATGTCACACGGCAGTGTTCAGCTCTCCATCTCACAAACATTTGAGAGAAAGCGTAAATTCCCACCTAGCCACCCTCGATCCCTGGCCCTGAATGCCAGCATTTCTAAACTACTGGCCTATGAAATGCTGTCATTTAGGCTGGTGGACACACACAGCTTCAAACAGCTCATGTCGCTTGCTGTCCCACAGTATGTTGTTCCCAGCCGCCACTACTTCTCCAAGAGAGCCGTGCCTTCCCTGCACAAACAAGTGTCCGATAAAATCAAGTGTGCACTGCGCAACGCCATCTGTGGCAAGGTCCACCTAACCACAGATACGTGGACCAGTAAGCACGGCCAGGGACGCTATATCTCCCTAAGTGCACACTGGGTAAATGTAGTGGCGGCTGGGCCCCAGGCGGAGAGCTGTTTGGCGCACGTCCTTCCGCCGCCAAGGATCGCAGGGCAACATTCTTTGCCTCCTGTCTCCTCCTCCTACTCAGCTTCCTGTCACTACCAGAGCTTTGGGACGTTCTCACAGCTCTGTTTCTCCACCCCTGTGATGATGTCACTACTAGAGCTGGGAGGAGTTCTCACTACTCTGTTTACTTTTGGTTTCTTTCACCACAGCTGTCCTTCATGTGTTTGATTTTCCTCTCTTTATATCACCCCTCCTCCTATGATAGGATGTGGATTATAGTTCTCACTTCAGTTGTAGCTCTGGCTTTAGTTTCTTCACTTGTAGCTATCAGTTCACTGGACCTGTGTTCTGCTGCAGCTAGCACTCTGGATATTGCCAGCCTGTCCTTGGATCCGTCTTCTCTGCGGCTGCAACACCTCCAGCTAAGTGTGCAGACATTGTTGTGTTCCTGTTTATTTTCTGACTGGATCTGAGGTGGCCACGGTTCCCTCCATATACTGAGTAGGGCACTGGTGGCCGTGCCCCTTCCACTATTGTAGGGGTTACAGTGGTCATTAGTCTTAGGCACGTGGGCATGCCTCTTTCCGCCATTTGGATCCGGGCATGTGCTTTAGCAGAATAGGGAGAGCGTTGAGGGTCGGACAGGGGTCACCCGTTATCCTCCCTAGTTCTGGGTCCAGTCAGTAGCTCTGTACTGTGTATTACTATTGTTGCCCACATACAGCCGTGACATTATAATCCACCAAAACCGTCCTTTTTTGACATGGATCCGCTTTCTGGCCTGGTTGACCGCATGCAGGGTCTTTCTTTGGAAGTAGCGGATCTCCGTCAATCTATGACTCAGCTTCAAGCATTGGGCCCTGCTCCGGCTCATGGAGTCTGTTGCGAGCCAAAGGTCTCACTTCCGGAGACGTTCTCCGGGGGCAGTGAGAATTTTGTTCGTTTCAGAGAGGCATGCAAACTCCATTTTTGCTTGTGTCCTCACTCTTCTGGTAATCAAGAGCAGAGGGTGAGGATTGTCATCTCCCTGCTCAGGGGTAATGCTCAGACTTGGGCTTTTTCGCTGCCATCAGGGGATCCCTCCCTTCGATCCGTGGAGGGATTTTTTGTGGCCCTGGGGCAGATTTATGATGACCCGGATCGTGTTGCTCTGGCCGAATCTAACCTACGTGTTTTATGCCAGAACAAACGGTCTGCGGAGCTTTATTGTTCTGAATTTCGGAGATGGGCAGCTGATTCGGGTTGGAATGATGCTGCACTCCGGAGTCAGTTCTGTCATGGTCTCTCGGAGAGATTAAAAGATGCGTTTGCTTTCCATGAGAGACCAACGTCCTTAGAGTCTGCCATGTCATTGGCGGTACGCCTTGACAGGCGTCTAAGAGAAAGAAACGAGACCTCTCTGTCCAGCCATTGTCAGTCTAGGGGAAGTGGTGCGGACTCATTCAGTGTGCAGGGGCCTCATCCTGTCTCGCTCCCCTCTGAGGAGGAGCCCATGCAGCTAGCTCGACTTGCCCCTGATAAAAGAGGATTTAGTCCTCAGAGTATGGTCTGTTTTTGTTGTGGGGGCATAGGTCATTTGGCAAATGTTTGTCCATCTAGGAGATTCTTGAACCGTACTAAGAGCGATAATAAGAGAAAAATCTCAAAAGGTAAATCATCAAGTTCTGCTTCATCTGCTACTTTGGGCAAAGTTGATGTAGGATTTGATGCTTTTCCTCTGACCTGCAGTTCCCGTTTTCTCCTGTCTGCCAGGGTGGCGCTAGAGAGCAAAGTCATTTCTTGTGAGATTTTTGTCGATAGTGGAGCGGCCGTCAATCTTATTGACACTCAATTTGTAGCCATGCATGGTTTTCAGGTTTGCACATTAGATAAAGATATACCTGTTTTTGCTATTGACTCTGCTCCGCTCTCACAGAGATCTCTGAAAGGCATTGTTCACAATATCCGGCTAGCTGTAGGTGACACTCATGTGGAGGATATATCTTGTTTTGTCCTTAACGGATTGCCGTCTCCTCTAGTTTTGGGGTTACCCTGGCTCACTAGACATAACCCCACTATTGATTGGCAAGGAAGGCAAATAAATGAGTGGAGTGACTTTTGTAGAGAGAATTGTCTCACAGCGACTTTTGCAGAGGTGTCTACTAAAACGGTGCCATCATTTCTCTCTGATTTCTCTGACGTGTTTTCCGAGAGCGGTGTTCAGGAGCTACCTCCTCACCGGGAGTTTGACTGTCCCATTAACCTCATTCCCGGCGCCAAGCTGCCAAAAGCACGCCTCTACAATCTCTCACAACCGGAAAGAATCGCTATGCGAACTTACATCTCCGAGAGTCTCGAAAAGGGGCATATTCGTCCCTCAAAGTCACCTGTGGCCGCGGGTTTTTTTTTTGTTAAAAAGAAAGATGGCTCTCTGAGACCTTGCCTAGATTTTAGGGAGCTGAACCGTATCACGATTCGCGATCCCTATCCCCTTCCTCTGATCCCGGACCTCTTCAATCAAATTGTTGGGGCCAAGGTGTTTTCCAAATTGGATTTGAGAGGCGCGTACAACCTGGTCAGGGTCAGAGAGGGGGATGAATGGAAAACGGCCTTTAATACCCCTAACGGGCATTTCGAGAATCTCGTTATGCCTTTCGGCCTGATGAATGCTCCGGCCGTCTTTCAGCATTTTGTTAATAGTATTTTCTATCATTTAATGGGGAAATTTGTATTGGTGTATCTTGATGATATTTTGATTTTTTCCCCTGATGTTCAGACCCATCAGGATCATCTTTTTCAGGTTCTGCAGATTCTGCGGGAAAATAAATTGTACGCCAAGCTGGAGAAATGTCTTTTTATGGTATCGGAGATTCAATTTCTGGGTTTTCTCCTCTCTGCTTCTGGTTTTCGCATGGATCCCGAGAAGGTCCGTGCTGTACTTGAGTGGGAGCTTCCTGAGAATCAGAAGGCATTGATGCGCTTTCTGGGTTTTGCGAACTATTACAGAAAGTTCATTTTGAATTATTCCTCTGTTGTCAAACCCCTCACTGACATGACAAAAAAGGGGGCGGATTTTTCCTCTTGGTCGGAGGAGGCGCTTGCAGCCTTTTCTAAGATTAAAGAGAATTTTGCGTCTGCTCCCGTCTTGGTGCATCCCGATGTTTCCTTACCTTTTATTGTTGAGGTGGATGCTTCCGAGGTGGGTGTGGGTGCGGTTTTGTCCCAGGGCCCTTCCCCTGCCAAGTGGCGACCCTGTGCCTTTTTCTCTAAAAAACTCTCCCCGGCAGAGAGAAACTATGATGTGGGCGATAGGGAGTTGTTGGCCATCAAGTTGGCTTTCGAGGAATGGCGCCATTGGTTGGAGGGGGCCAGGCACCCTATCACCGTTTTTACCGACCATAAGAATCTGGCATACTTGGAGTCGGCCAGGCGTATGAATCCGAGACAGGCCAGATGGTCTCTGTTCTTCTCCAGATTCAATTTTGTTGTTACATTCCGACCTGGGATAAAAAATGTGAAGGCTGATGCTCTCTCTCGCTGTTTTCCGGGAGGAGGAAACTCCGAGGACCCGGGTCCCATTTTGGCGGAGGGGGTAGTTGTTTCTGCTCTATATTCCGATTTGGAGGCCGAGGTCCAGGCTGCCCAGACTGAGACACCTGCCCGTTGTCCTTCTGGGAAGTTGTTCGTGCCTCCTGAGCTACGTCACAAACTCTTTAAGGAGCATCATGATACGGTTCTTGCTGGTCACCCCGGGAGTAGAGCCACGGTGGATCTTATTGCTCGGAGATTTTGGTGGCCGGCTCTTCGTAAGTCGGTGGAGGGTTTTGTGGCTGCTTGTGAGACGTGCGCTCGCGCTAAGGTCCCTCGTTCACGGCCTTCAGGTTCCCTTCTCCCGTTACCCATTCCTTCCCGTCCTTGGACACACCTGTCCATGGACTTTATCACGGATCTTCCTCGTTCCTCGGGGAAGTCGGTGATCCTGGTGGTGGTGGACCGTTTTAGCAAGATGGCTCATTTCGTACCTTTCCCTGGTTTACCCAATGCTAAAACGTTGGCGCAAGCTTTTGTCGACCATATTGTTAAATTGCACGGCATTCCCTCTGATATTGTTTCCGATAGAGGCACGCAGTTTGTGTCCAGGTTCTGGAAGGCTTTCTGTTCTCGCCTGGGGGTTCGGCTGTCCTTCTCTTCTGCTTTTCATCCGCAGTCGAATGGTCAGACTGAGCGCCTCAATCAGAATCTGGAGACATATTTGCGCTGTTTTGTTTCAGAGAACCAGGAGGATTGGTGTTCATTTCTCCCTCTTGCTGAGTTTGCTCTGAACAACCGTCGTCAGGAATCTTCTGATAAGTCACCATTCTTTGGTGCATATGGGTTCCATCCACAGTTTGGGACATTCTCGGGAGGGGCTCTTTCTGGTTTACCTGAGGAGGAGAGATTTTCCTCGTCTTTGTCTACCATTTGGCAAAAGATTCAGGGTAATCTTAAAAAGATGAGTGAGAGGTATAAGCGTGTGGCTGATAAGAGACGTGTGCCTGGTCCGGACCTGAATGTGGGTGATCTGGTGTGGTTGTCTACTAGAAACATTAAGTTGAAGGTTCCCTCCTGGAAATTGGGTCCCAAGTTTATTGGGCCTTATAAAATCTTGTCAGTCATCAATCCTGTTGCCTTCCGTCTTGATCTTCCACGGGTTTGGAAGATACATAATGTATTTCACAGATCTCTCTTAAAACCATATGTCCAGCCCACGGTACCCTCCTCTTTGCCTCCTCCTCCGATTTTGGTTGATGGCAATCTGGAGTTTGAGGTTTCCAGAATTGTGGACTCTCGCATGGTCCGCGGTTCTCTTCAGTACCTCGTTCATTGGAAGGGTTATGGTCCTGAAGAGAGGATGTGGGTTCCGGTGTCGGACATTAAAGCCACTCGCCTCATCAGGGCATTTCATAGGGCTCATCCTGAGAAGGTGGGTCCTGGGTGTCCGGAGTCCACCCGTAGAGGGGGGGGTACTGTCACTACCAGAGCTTTGGGACGTTCTCACAGCTCTGTTTCTCCACCCCTGTGATGATGTCACTACTAGAGCTGGGAGGAGTTCTCACTACTCTGTTTACTTTTGGTTTCTTTCACCACAGCTGTCCTTCATGTGTTTGATTTTCCTCTCTTTATATCACCCCTCCTCCTATGATAGGATGTGGATTATAGTTCTCACTTCAGTTGTAGCTCTGGCTTTAGTTTCTTCACTTGTAGCTATCAGTTCACTGGACCTGTGTTCTGCTGCAGCTAGCACTCTGGATATTGCCAGCCTGTCCTTGGATCCGTCTTCTCTGCGGCTGCAACACCTCCAGCTAAGTGTGCAGACATTGTTGTGTTCCTGTTTATTTTCTGACTGGATCTGAGGTGGCCACGGTTCCCTCCATATACTGAGTAGGGCACTGGTGGCCGTGCCCCTTCCACTATTGTAGGGGTTACAGTGGTCATTAGTCTTAGGCACGTGGGCATGCCTCTTTCCGCCATTTGGATCCGGGCATGTGCTTTAGCAGAATAGGGAGAGCGTTGAGGGTCGGACAGGGGTCACCCGTTATCCTCCCTAGTTCTGGGTCCAGTCAGTAGCTCTGTACTGTGTATTACTATTGTTGCCCACATACAGCCGTGACACTTCCTCCTCCTCTTCTTCCACCTGCTCATCCTGTCAGCCACACACCTTCACCACCAACTTCAGCACAGCACGGGGTAAACGTCAGCAGGCCATTCTGAAACTCATATGTTTGGGGGACAGGCCCCACACCGCACAGGAGTTGTGGCGGGGTATAGAACAACAGACCGACGAGTGGTTGCTGTCGGTGAGCCTCAAGCCCGGCCTGGTGGTGTGCGATAATGGGCGAAATCTCGTTGCAGCTCTGGGACTAGCCGGTTTGACGCACATCCCTTGCCTGGCGCATGTGCTGAATTTGGTGGTGCAGAAGTTCATTCGCAACTACCCCGACATGTCAGAGCTGCTGCATAAAGTGCGGGCCATCTGTTCGCGCTTCTGGCGTTCATACCCTGCCGCTGCTCGCCTGTGTGCGCTACAGCGTAACTTCGGCCTTCCCGCTCACCGCCTCATATGCGACGTACCCACCAGGTGGAACTCCACCTTGCATATGCTGGACAGACTGTGCGAGCAGCAGCAGGCCATAGTGGAGTTTCAGCTGCAGCACGCACGGGTCAGTCGCACTGTGGATCAGACACACTTCACCACCAATGACTGGGCCTCCATGCGAGACCTGTGTGCCCTGTTGCGTTGTTTCGAGTACTCCACCAACATGGCCAGTGGCGATGACGCCGTTATCAGCGTTACAATACCACTTCTATGTCTCCTTGAGAAAACACTTAGGGCGATGATGGAAGAGGAGGTGGCCCAGGAGGAAGAGGAGGAAGAGGGGTCATTTTTAGCACTTTCAGGCCAGTCTCTTCAAAGTGACTCAGAGGTAGGTTTTTTGCAACACCAGAGGCCAGGTACAAATGTGGCCAGACAGGGCCCACTACTGGAGGACGAGGAGGACGAGGATGAGGAGGAGGTGGAGGAGGACGAGGATGAGGAGGAGGTGGAGGAGGATGAGGATGAAGCATGTTCACAGCGGGGTGGCACCCAAAGCAGCTCGGGCCCATCACTGGTGCGTGGCTGGGGGAAACACAGGATGATGACGATACGTCTCCCACAGAGGACAGCTTGTCCCTACCTCTGGGCAGCCTGGCACACATGAGCGACTACATGCTGCAGTGCCTGCGCAACGACAGCAGAGTTGCCCACATTTTAACGTGTGCGGACTACTGGGTTGCCACCCTGCTGGATCCCCGGTACAAAGACAATGTGCCCACCTTACTTCCTACACTGGAGCGTGATAGGAAGATGCTCGAGTACAAGCGCACGTTGGTAGACGCGATACTGAGAGCATTCCCAAATGTCACAGGGGAACCAGTGAAAGCCCAAGGCAAAGGCAGAGGAGGAGCAGGAGGTCGCCAACGCAGCTGTGTCACGGCCAGCTCCTCTGAGGGCAGGGTTAGCATGGCAGAGATGTGGAAAAGTTTTGTCACCACGCCACAGCTAACTGCACCACCACCTGATACGGAACGTGTTAGCTGGAGGCAACATTTCACTAACATGGTGGAACAGTACCTGTGCACACCCCTCCACGTACTGACTGATGGTTCGGCCCCATTCAACTTCTGGGTCTCCAAATTGTCCACGTGGCCTGAGCTAGCCTTTTATGCCTTGGAGGTGCTGGCCTGCCCGGCGGCCAGCGTTTTGTCTGAACGTGTATTCAGCACGGCAGATGGCGTCATTACAGACAAACGCAGCCGCCTGTCTACAGACAATGTGGACAAGCTGACGTTCATAAAAATGAACCAGGCATGGATCCCACAGGACCTGTCCATCCCTTGTGCAGATTAGATATTAACTACCTCCCCTTAACAATATATTATTCTACTCCAGGGCACTTCCTCATTCAATACTATTTTTAATTTCATTTTACCATTATATTGCGGGGCAACCCAAAGTTGAATGAACCTCTCCTCTGTCTGGGTGCCGGGGCCTAAATGTGTGACAGTGGCCTGTTCCAGTGGTGGGTGACGTGAAGCCTGATTCTCTGCTATGACATGAAGACTTATTCTGTGCTGACATGAAGCCAGATTCTATGTTACGCGACCTCGCTCCTCTGTCTGGGTGCCGGGGACTAAATATGTGACAGTGGCCTGTTCCAGTGGTGGGTGACGTGAAGCCTGATTCTCTGCTATGACATGAAGACAGATTCTGTGCTGACATCAGGCCAGATTCTCTGTTACGGGACCTCTCTCCTCTGTCTGGGTGCCTGGGCCTAAATGTGTGACAGTGGCCTGTTCCAGTGGTGGGTGACGTGAAGCTTGATTCTCTGCTATGACATGAAGACAGATTCTGCGCTGACATAAGGCCAGATTCTCTGTTACGAGACCTCTCTTCTGTGCCTGGGCCTAAATATGTGACAGTGGCCTGTTCCAGTGGTGGGTGACGTGAAGCTTGATTCTCTGCTATGACATGAAGACAGATTCTGCGCTGACATAAGGCCAGATTCTCTGTTACGAGACCTCTCTTCTGTGCCTGGGCCTAAATATGTGACAGTGGCCTGTTCCAGTGGTGGGTGACGTGAAGCTTGATTCTCTGCTATGACATGAAGACAGATTCTGCGCTGACATAAGGCCAGATTCTCTGTTACGAGACCTCTCTTCTGTGCCTGGGCCTAAATATGTGACAGTGGCCTGTTCCAGTGGTGGGTGACGTGAAGCCTGATTCTCTGCTATGACATGAAGACAGATTCTGTGCTGACATCAGGCCAGATTCTCTGTTACGGGACCTCTCTCCTCTGCCTGGGTGCCTGGGCCTAAATGTGTGACAGTGGCCTGTTCCAGTGGTGGGTGACGTGAAGCTTGATTCTCTGCTATGACATGAAGACAGATTCTGCGCTGACATAAGGCCAGATTCTCTGTTACGGGACAGCTCTCCTCTGTCTGGGTGCCGGGGCCTAAATGTGTGACAGTGGCCTGTTCCAGTGGTGGGTGACGTGAAGCCTGATTCTCTGCTAAGACATGAAGACAGATTCTGTGCTGACATAAGGCCATATTCTCTGTTACGGGACCTCTCTCCTCTGCCTGGGTGCCTGGGCCTAAATGTGTGACAGTGGCCTGTTCCAGTGGTGGGTGACTTGAAGCTTGATTCTCTGCTATGACATGAAGACAGATTCTGCGCTGACATAAGGCCAGATTCTCTGTTACGGGACTGCTCTCCTCTGTCTGGGTGCCGGGGCCTAAATGTATGACAGTGGCCTGTTCCAGTGGTGGGTGACGTGAAGCCTGATTCTCTGCTATGACATGAAGACAGATTCTGTGCTGACATAAGGCCAGATTCTCTGTTATGCGACCTCTCTCCCGTGCCTGGGCCTAAATATGTGACAGTGGCCTGTTCCAGTGGTGGGTGACGTGAAGCCTGATTCTCTGCTATGACATGAAGACAGATTCTGTGCTGACATCAGGCCAGATTCTCTGTTACGGGACCTCTCTCCTCTGCCTGGGTGCCTGGGCCTAAATGTGTGACAGTGGCCTGTTCCAGTGGTGGGTGACGTGAAGCTTGATTCTCTGCTATGACATGAAGACAGATTCTGCGCTGACATAAGGCCAGATTCTCTGTTACGGGACCGCTCTCCTCTGTCTGGGTGCCGGGGCCTAAATGTGTGACAGTGGCCTGTTCCAGTGGTGGGTGACGTGAAGCCTGATTCTCTGCTATGACATGAAGACAGATTCTGTGCTGACATAAGGCCAGATTCTCTGTTACGGGACCGCTCTCCTCTGTCTGGGTGCCGGGGCCTAAATGTGTGACAGTGGCCTGTTTCAGTGGTGGGTGACGTGAAGCCTGATTCTCTGCTATGACATGAAGACAGATTCTGTGCTGACATAAGGCCAGATTCTCTGTTACGCGACTTCTCTCCCGTGCCTGGGCCTAAATATGTGACAGTGGCCTGTTCCAGTGGTGGGTGACGTGAAGCCTGATTCTCTGCTATGACATGAAGACAGATTCTGTGCTGACATCAGGCCAGATTCTCTGTTACGGGACCTCTCTCCTCTGTCTGGGTGCCTGGGCCTAAATGTGTGACAGTGGCATGTTCCAGTGGTGGGTGACGTGAAGCTTGATTCTCTGCTATGACATGAAGACAGATTCTGCGCTGACATAAGGCCAGATTCTCTGTTACGGGACCGCTCTCCTCTGTCTGGGTGCCGGGGCCTAAATGTGTGACAGTGGCCTGTTCCAGTGGTGGGTGACGTGAAGCCTGATTCTCTGCTATGACATGAAGACAGATTCTGTGCTGACATAAGGCCAGATTCTCTGTTACGGGACCGCTCTCCTCTGTCTGGGTGCCGGGGCCTAAATGTGTGACAGTGGCCTGTTCCAGTGGTGGGTGACGTGAAGCCTGATTCTCTGCTATGACATGAAGACTGATTCTGCGCTGACATAAGGCCAGATTCTCTGTTACGGGACCTCTCTCCTCTGTTTGGGTGCCTGGGCCTAAATGTGTGACAGTGGCCTGTTCCAGTGGTGGATGACGTGAAGCCTGATTCTCTGCTATGACATGAAGACTGATTCTGTGCTGACATGAAGCCAGATTCTCTGCTATGGCATGAAGAGACTGATTCTGTGCTGACATGAAGCCAGATTCTTTGCTATGGCATGAAGAGACTGATTCTCTGCTGACGTGAAGCCAGATTCTCTGCTATGGGACCTCTGTCCAATTGATATTGGTTAATTTTTATTTTTTTAATTTTAATTTTAATTCATTTCCCTATCCACATTTGTCTGCAGGGGATTTACCTACATGTTGCTGCCTTTTGCAGCCCTCTAGCTCTTTCCTTGGCTGTTTTACAGCCTTTTTAGTGCCCAAAAGTTCGGGTCCCCATTGACTTCAATGGGGTTCGGGTTCGGGACGAAGTTCGGATCGGGTTCGGATCCCGAACCCGAACATTTCCGGGAAGTTCGGCCGAACTTCTCGAACCCGAACATCCAGGTGTTCGCTCAACTCTAGTATCTATTATTATCTATTGATTTTATATCGACTATATGTATTTATATACATTTATATGTATTTGGATTGACCCTGTATGGGTCCAAAACCTGGTATCACCAGTGTGATTTTTATTGTTATTAGATTTTGTTTATTTTACCCATTTAGGATTTGAATGCTCAGGGTCTAATCCCATGTTGCACCCTCTTGACTGCTTTTATCGTTATCCATTGACCAATTATTGGTCTAAAATCTCGATACCTCTGGTATCAACATTAGTGATCTGTACGGGTCAAATATAAATATATATACCTTCCAGATACTGTCACTGCTATTTTTCCCTTCCTCGACTGGCGCCCCAACCTGTGGTCACTCGCTTTATTTTTTTTTCTCTTTTATTCCATGTATGTGTTGAACTAGTTCACACTACCGACCACACTCGGCTGCCTACCGATTACCTCACCGTACTCTCTGCCCTATTTACTTACATTCTCTCCTCCTTTGGCGCCCTGCAACTAATTATATAGACTTCTTGGATTGAGTTTCAAGTAAGTCTTGTGATTAACCCTCTACATTATTTTATCCCATACCTGACTTTTAATCTCAGAGTGCAACCCTACATTCTGCCCTGGAAGCTGCCACAGGCACTCTCAGTTTGCCTACCAGAGCCCCTTCAGCCGGAGGTTTTGTCCACCTCTGCACCGGCAAGGGATCCCGGCTTGAAGCATGTCACAGCTGCATTCACCAGGCTGACTGCTCAGCCAGTTCCTAAAGACACCACAAGAGGGCAGTGGTGCACCATTACACCATTACAGGTTAAGAAAGAACTTTTGTCTCCTCAAACATGGGACCCAGGAGGATGTTTTCCAGACTTTCTTGTGAGGAAAACTACCCATCGTGCAAATTACCTACTCTTTTTGTTCCTGTCCACAGTCAAGCACTTAAAGAAAAAGGACTCAAGTGATATTTGAGCGTATTATTACACTGATATTTGCATAATGTTTTTGCACTAATTTTTCAAGTTTACATGTTATGTAACGTTCAAGTAACCTGCCCATTGTGTGTATTATCATTCCAGATGCCGCAATGTGAATTTATGCACTGTTTACAATGATTGCACTTAACCATTGCACTTAACTAAAATGTAGCAACTTGCTTAAAGTGTGCCTTTTTTACAGCTCTTGTTCTTTCCCCCCTTTTGTACGGACTGTCTTCAGAGGGACGTTGAATACTAATGGCCTACACCCGGTGATATATACATATAGGTACCCAGGGTAGGACCAAGTGGTAAGTCCTGGCAGATCCAATTACTCCACAGGTACCTCTGCTGCTTCGGGAATTGTTAGAAGCCCTAGGCTGCTCCTTCCCGCTTGTTTTATTTTCCGGATCGTTCCCATCCGGAGGTGTCTCATTTCCAGGAGATCCATGGGAACGTACTGCCCTCCTCCTGTGACTTGCCAGAAGATACGGAGACGATAAATACATCCCTTTCTGAGCCTTTTGCCTAAGGTAAGGCGCCTCAAAACTTAGAGCCACATATTTTAGCTTTCTCTTAGTCATCATAGTGATCGTGCTACAAGCCAAATTTCTTCAGGCTATGGTGCAGGAAAGGGAATACAGGATAAAGCCACCCTTTCATTTGCGGTCTTTGCATTACACAATGGTGGGATTACGGAGTAAAGACACCCCCATACTTTCTTTGATGTCTACCGAGCTCAGGACATACGAAGTCAGTCAGTAATGTTTGCTTTGTGCAGTATTAGGTTACCTGGTTATACCAAGAGAAGGAAACTGTGTGTTGGACACCTTACTCTAGCGGGCAGGAACCTCGAGAAAGCCGTTTCATGTTTTGTCTATGTATGTCTTTATATGTAATTCACGCAGCACTTTGTATTTATTGGGTACCCAGAGCTGATTCCTTCACCCTCCTAAGCATACGCCGAGGACGGCTTCACTTAAAGTAAGCGGGTATGTAACATCCCAGAGTATGTCACTAAACTCTTTCTCCCTGCTACAACATGTCAGGTGCATATGTATTGCCATCTTGTGTAATCTAACAATGTATTTTCTGTTATATGCATTATCCAGGCCTGTTTTATGTATTTTGCTGTAATTTCCATGCACACCAGCAGGTGGCACCAATGTGTTTAGTTCAGTTTAGTATACCTAGACTGGAATAGTACATTCCAGTCTAGTCCCCCTCCTCTTTGAGCAGAATTGGGCTGCCCCACGCCCTGCAGCAAGGGAGGGAAGAAACAAGTTAGATCCAGTGTGTACCAGCCCCCTCCTTGGGGAAGGCTGTGTTAGCTGGAGCTCCCAGACACAGGGATCCCAACCTAGGATCCAGACCTCGGCTGAGGCCCAGGATCCCTCTTCCCAGCCTGAATCATCTACCTCAGTGCTGGTTGACAAGCAAGCAGCCACCTCCGGATCTATAGATCTCCAGGAAGCCATTCCCTGCGAGCAGAACTGTGAGTGTTTAATCCAAAGACCAGGAGAAGCCAAATTCCTCCTTCAGCTAGTCAGGCCCAAACCAAGCAGATTACAGACAGAGCAGAAGATAGATACCTGCCAGTTCTATTAGGCATATGACAAGAAGCAGAATACTTATACATTCCTGCCACATATTGCCAATACCTGCTGGGACCTAAAGGACTATTGCTGTAACTTGTATGCATTCAAAGCTGCATTAAGTAAAGACAAGTTGGATCATATAACCTGTTTGGATCTCATTTACTGCTATCAAAGTTCCTCAATTACTCCTACTGACCACACTCAATTTTATTGCAAGTGAGCCAGGATACAGGAGTCCAGCCGTACCAAGGTAGGAGACACCGTTGACATTACACAGAGATAATATCCCCCTCTGGCATTCCTCACTTGGTACGTGAGCTATAACATCTTAAAGGGCCCTGCTACAGTACCTGCGCAAGCTGCAATTGGCGTCACAAACTAAAAACCATTAATATTGCGCCAGTGTGCATCTGTCCCAATCCGGCTTACTGCAAGTGCACCAGCACTGCACCTGAGCTTTTGGGACATGGCAAATCACAATTTTTTTTGCCAAACTACAACATCTTGATTAGTCAGTGTGCAATTTAAGCTAGACATACACCCATCATTTGCTGGGGTTTGAAAAACACACTTTTTTTTCTTCAAAAAACTGTATTTTCCTGATCTGCAAGTGTTAAATTCAAGTTTAATATATACAGCTTTCATATTCTGTTACCAAAAAAAAAACACTTTTTTGGCAATCTACAACATCTTGATTAGTCAGTGTGCAATTTAAGCTAGAAATACAACCATCATTTTCTGGGTTTTGAAAAACACACTTTTTTCCCCCAAAAAACTGTATTTTCCTGTTCTGCAAGTGTTAAATTTAAGTTTAATATATACAGCTTTCATATTCTGTTGCCAAAAAAACACTTTTTTGGCAATCTACAACATCTTGATTAGTTAGTGTGCAATTTAAGCAAGAAATACACCCATCATTTTCTGGGTTTTAAAAAACACACTTTTTTTTTTTTTAAAACAGTATTTTCCTGATCGGCAAGTGTTAAATTCAAGTTTAATATATACAGCTTTCATATTCTGTTAACAAAAAAACACTTTTTTGGCAATCTATAACATCTGGTTTAGTCAGTGTGCAATATAAGCTAGAAATACACCCATCATTTTCTGGATTTTTAAAAAAACACTTTTTTTTTTGGGCCGAGACTGCAGCAGAAGAGGAAGCAGGAGGAGCCAGAGACCTTTATTTGTTTTGGAGGTGTCTACTCTACTGCAGCTCGTGCTTTGCACTTAGATGCCTGGTCATGCAGGTTGTGCTCAGGTTGATAACGTTTATGCCTCGCTTCAGGCTCTGATTGCACATTGTGCAAACCACTCGTGTCTTGTCGTCAGCAGATTGTCTAAAGAACTGCCACGCGAGGGAACTCCTTGGAGCTGGCTTTGCTGTGCTCGGTCCCTTGTTGCGTTAGGCAGTAGCAGGCGTACTGTCTAGGGGACGGCCGCTTTGCTTTTGCTCCCTGCTCCCTCCTCTGCTCTGCTGGTGGCTCTGTGCGACCACCGCCTCTTCCTCCAAACTACATAGGTCACTCGCATGACCTTAATTCCATGTGGGGTCGAGGACCTCCTTGTCCTCCACAGCATCTTCCACCCAGTCTTCACCCCTGCCCTCCTTGTCGGTCTGCACACTTTCGAAAGCCACAGTAGCTGGAAGCTGTGTTTTGTCATCATCTGAGACGTGCTGCGGTGGTCCTCCCATGTACTCATCTTGAAACATAAGTGGTTGGGCATTGGTCCACTCAATCTCTTCCACTTCTGGGGCAGGGCTAGGTGGATGGCCCTGGGAATCCCTGCTAGAAGAGTCATCAAAAAGCAGAAGAGACTGCTGCATGACTTTGGGCTCAGACTGCTTGGCTGATTTGCAAGGGGGTGAGGTGAAAGACTGATGGACATCGACTGCAGGTGCTAACTCTGATATTTCAGCATGAGACTGGGTGGGAGACAATGTGAAGGAACTGGAGGCACTGTCAGCAACCCAATCTACTATTGTCTGTGCTTGTTCTGGCCTCACCATTCGTAGAGCCACATTAGGCCCGACCAAATGACGGTTCTGTCGCCTGAGGAAGGTGTATCAATTGTGCGTGCAGCTGGAACAGATCGAACACATCCTCTCCCTGCAACAGGAGCTCCACCAGCAGCACCACGACCGGAGCAAAGTCCCTTATTCGACGCTCTCCTCATTCTCCACAAATTTTGGATCACCAGTATCTAACGCATGTATTTCACACTGACAGATACAGCCAAGTCCTCAAATTCAGTATTTGCCCAAAAATTGGTGTTTTTTTAATAACAGAATAGAACAACAGTATCTAACGTGTGTTTTTCACACTGACAGATGTAGCCAAGGCCGCAAATTTTGTATTTGGCCCAAAATGGGTGTTTTTTTAAACCAAGAATATTATTGCAGTATTTCTAGCTTGTATGTCACACTAACGAATGCAGCATAGGCCCCAGATGTAGGATATGCCCAAAATTGGGTGTTTTTTTAATAACAGAATATGACAGTAGTATCTAACGCTTGTATTTCACACTGACAGATGCAGCAAGGGCTGTAAAATTTTGTATTTTGCCCAAAAAGTATTTTTTTTAAAACCCAAAAAATGATTGCAGTTTGACTGTCACAAATTCACATATGCTGTGCTGGTACAAAGAACTTGCATAAAATGGCCGTCGCTGCCCACCTAACTAGCAGACGGATAAAAGTTTTTTTTCTGGGTCACTGGTCTCAGGGCAGGGTAAAAATATTGTGCACTGCACCCACAAAACAAGATCTAGGTAGATCGCTGAGTTAACAAGCACTTCAGATTAAAGATTTTGTCCAATTCTCTCCCTCACAGCAGCAGCATCCTATTCCTAGACTAATTAGAGCAGAGTGACATGCAGCGCTACGTGACTCCAGCTTATATAGAGGCTGGGTCACATGCTGCACTGGCCAATCACAGCCATGCCATTAGCAGGCATGGCTGTGATGGCTTCAAAAGGCACACGAGTTAAACACTTTTTTATTGGCTGCTCTGCATTATACTTCACCGTTACCAATGACTGCTGCTATTATCCTGATCCTTCAGAGTTATGTGTAGGCCTTATACTCCACAGTTACCAATGACTGCTGCTATTATCCTGATCCTTCAGAGTTATATGTAGGCCTTATACTCCACCGTTACCAATGACTGCTTCTATTATACTGATCCTTCAGAGTTATGTGTAGGCCTTATACTCCACCGTTACCAATGACTGCTGCTATTATACTGATCCTTCAGAGTTATGTGTAGGCCTTATACTCCACAGTTACCAATTACTGCTGCTATTATCCTGATCCTTTAGAGTTATGTGTAGGACTTATACTCCCCTATTTCTATGCACCTGTCATGATACTGATGAGTTTGGGCTGGACTAAAGGGGCCCTACTGTAACCCTATTGGTTAAAATAAAACAGAAACCATAAAATATATATATTTTTTAAATCAGACGTTATAAGTTAACTAGAAAACCTTCATATTAACATTTAAAATTTATGAAAAAGCTTTATATTTACATTAAAAACTATGGCAAACCTTTAAGTTGGTCATGGAGGTTTAACAGCACTTCCGCTGAGTTATTGTGCTTCTGATCCAGCTTCATCATTTTGCGGTTGCTGGTGCTCTCGTAGCTCCTTTATATCTTTGTGGTGCTCCCGCTGCAGCTCTAAGATAAAAAAAAATATTTCAGTTGTATTAGTACTGTTTAAAAATAAATTAATTTATTAATTGTTAATCAGATTAAAAGCCAATTATTGATTAGTGTATAAAGCAGATGACAATTTACATCTCAATTCGTTATATAGTTGTTTAGTTAGGAATAGTTCATTAGCGTCTAGTGTCATTTAGTTGTTAAGTTAATGGTTTTTATGTAGATTAATTAATTAGTGTATAGTGTTGCTGTTTTCTATTACTGGAGTCCTTGTTATACCTTCATTGTTGCCCTTTTTGTGTTTTTATGCCATTTTATAGATATAGGTTAATATTGTTGTGTGCACTGTAGTAGCCCAAAGGGGAGAATCATGGATGGTCGGTATGTCTCACTGAGAATGTATGCCTTAGTGAGATAATTCCCAGGAATCAGTATGCCAGTAACATTAGTTTACTGGGAGGTTATCACTAAAGTGGAGTTTGGGTCTAGGTTTTTGAAGTGACCAGAGACAATGGGTGGGACAGGTCACTCCCCTACTCCATCCAGGGTTTTCATGTGGTCAAAAAGGCTGGGGAATAAAGTGTGGACAGGCGATCTGAACGCTGAACAAGCTGAGAGGGGAACCTGATCTCTGAAAGACTGTAAAGAGTGTTGAGATACTACTGCTTTGTTACCCTGCTTGGACTGAACTCAAAGTGTGGGACTTTATGTTATCCAATATGTGTAGGCTGAAGAAAGATTAACCACTTAAGGACCACAGGTTTATACCCCCCTAAAGACCAGGCCCTTTTTTACAAATCGGCACTACACTACTTTCACCGTTTATTGCTCGGTCATGCAACTTACCACCCAAATGAATTTTACCTCCTTTTCTTCTCACTAATAGAGCTTTCATTTGGTGGTATTTCATTGCTGCTGACATTTTTACTTTTTTTGTTATTAATAGAAATTTAACGATTTTTTTTGCAAAAAAATGACATTTTTCACTTTCAGTTGTAAAATTTTGCAAAAAAAAACGACATCCATATAGAAATTTTGCTCTAAATTTATAGTTCTACATGTCTTTGATAAAAAAAAAATGTTTGGGTAAAAAAAAAATGGTTTGGGTAAAAGTTATAGCGTTTACAAACTATGGTACAAAAATGTGAATTTCCGCTTTTTGAAGCAGCTCTGACTTTCTGAAAATGGGGTCACTTGTGGGGTAGTTATACTGCCCTGGCATTCTAGGGGCCCGAATGTGTGGTAAGGAGTTTGAAATCAAATTCTGTAAAAAATGACCAGTGAAATCCGAAAGGTGCTCTTTGGAATATGGGCCCCTTTGCCCACCTAGGCTGCAAAAAAGTGTCACACATCTGGTATCTATGTATTCAGGAGAAGTTGAGGAATGTGTTTTGGGGTGTCATTTTACATATACCCATGCTGGGTGAGATAAATATCTTGGTCAAATGCCAACTTTGTATAAAAAAATGGGAAAAGTTGTCTTTTGCCAAGATATTTCTCTCACCCAGCAGGGGTATATGTAAAATGACACCCCAAAACACATTCCCCACCTTCTCCTGAGTACGGAGATACCAGATGTGTGACACTTTTTTGCAGCCTAGGTGGGCAAAGGGGCCCATATTCCAAAGAGCAACTTTCGGATTTCACAGGTCATTTTTTACAGAATTTGATTTCAAACTCCTTACCACACATTTGGGCCCCTAGAATGCCAGGGCAGTATAACTACCCCACAAGTGACCCCATTTTGGAAAGAAGAGACCCCAAGGTATTCGCTGATGGGCATAGTGAGTTCATGGAAGTTTTTATTTTTTGTCACAAGTTAGTGGAATATGAGACTTTGTATGAAAAAAAAAAAAAAAAAAAATCAGCATTTTCCACTAACTTGTGACAAAAAATAAAAAATTCTAGGAAGTCGCCATGCCCCTCACGGAATACCTTGGGGTGTCTTCTTTCCAAAATGGGGTCACTTGTGGGGTAGTTATACTGCCCTGGCATTTTCCAGGGGCCCTAATGAGTGGTAAGTAGGTAAATGACCTGTGAAATCCTAAAGGTGCTCTTTGGAATATGGGCCCCTTTGCCCACCTAGGCTGCAAAAAAGTGTCACACATGTGGTATCGCCGTATTCTGGAGAAGTTGGGTAATGTGTTTTGGGGTGTCATTTTACATATACCCTTGCTGGGTGAGAGAAATATCTTGGCAAAAGACAACTTTTCCCATTTTTTTATACAAAGTTGGCATTTGACCAAGATATTTCTCTCACCCAGCATGGGTATATGTAAAATGACACCCCAAAACACATTCCCCAACTTCTCCTGAGTACGGCGATACCAGATGTGTGACACTTTTTTGCAGCCTAGATGCGCAAAGGTGCCCAAATTCCTTTTAGGAGGGCATTTTTAGACATTTGGATACCAGACTTCTTCTCACGCTTTGGGGCCCCTAGAATGCCAGGGCAGTATAAATACCCCACATGTGACCCCATTTTGGAAAGAAGACACCCCAAGGTATTCAATGAGGGGCATGGCGAGTTCATAGAAATTTTTTTTTTTTGGCACAAGTTAGCGGAAATTTATATTTTTAATTTTTTTCTCACAAAGTCTCCCGTTCCGCTAACTTGGGACAAAAATTTCAATCTTTCATGGACTCAATTTGCCCCTCACGGAATACCTGGGGGTGTCTTCTTTCCGAAATGGGGTCACATGTGGGGTATTTATACTGCCCTGGCATTCTAGGGGCCCTAAAGCGTGAGAAGAAGTCTGGAATATAAATGTCTAAAAAATTTTACGCATTTGGATTCCGTGAGGGGTATGGGGAGTTCATGTGAGATTTTATTTTTTGACACAAGTTAGTGGAATATGAGACTTTGTAAGAAAAAAAAATAATAATTCCGCTAACTTGGGCCAAAAAAATGTCTGAATGGAGCCTTACAGGGGGTGATCAATGACAGGAGGGGTGATCAATGACAGGGGGGTGATAAATGACAGGGGGGGTGATCAATGACAGGGGGGTGATCAATGACAGGGGGGTGATCAATGACGGGGGGGTGATCAATGACAGGGGGGTGATCAGGGAGTCTATATGGGGTGATCAATGACAGGGGGGGTGATCAATGACAGGGGGGTGATCAATGACAGGAGGGGTGATCAATGACAGGGGGGTGATCAATGACAGGGGGGTAATCAATGACAGGGGGGTAATCAATGACAGGGGGGTGATCAGGGAGTCTATATGGGGTGATCACCACAGTCATTGATCATGCCCCTGTAAGGCTTCATTCAGACGTCCGGATGCGTTTTGCGGATCCGATCCATCTATCAGTGGATCCGTAAAAATCATGCGGACGTCTGAATGGAGCTTTACAGGGGGGTAATCAATGACAGGGGGGTGATCAATGACAGGGGGGTGATCAGGGATTCTATATGGGGTGATCACCACAGTCATTGATCACGCCCCTGTAAGGCTTCATTCAGACGTCCGGATGCGTTTTGCGGATCCGATCCATCTATCAGTGCATCCGTAAAAATCATGCGGACATCTGAATGGATCTTTACAGGGGGGTGATCAGGGAGTCTATATGGGGTGATCACCACAGTCATTGATCATGCCCCTGTAAGGCTTCATTCAGATGTCCGGATGCGTTTTGCGGATCCGATCCATCTATCAGTGCATCCGTAAAAATCATGCGGACGTCTGAATGGAGCTTTACAGGGGGGTAATCAATGACAGGGGGGTGATCAGGGAGTCTATATGGGGTGATCACCACAGTCATTGATCACGCCCCTGTAAGGCTTCATTCAGACGTCCGGATGCGTTTTGCGGATCCGATCCATCTATCAGTGGATCCGTAAAAATCATGCGGACGTCTGAATGGAGCTTTACAGGGGGGTAATCAATGACAGGGGGGTAATCAATGACAGGGGGGTGATCAGGGAGTCTATATGGGGTGATCAGGGGTGATCAGGGCCTAATAAGGGGTTAATAAGTGACGGGGGTGGCGTGTAGTGTAGTGTAGTGGTGCTTGGTGCTACTTTACTGAGCTATCTGTGTCCTCTGGTGGTCGATCCAAACAAAGGGGACCACCAGAGGACCAGGTAGCAGGTATATTAGACGCTGTTATCAAAACAGCGTCTAATATACCTGTTAGGGGTTAAAAAAAAAACATCTCCAGCCTGCCAGCGAACGATCGCCGCTTGCAGGCTGGAGATCAACTCTCTTACCTTCCGTTCCTGTGAGCGCGCGCGCCTGTGTGCGCGCGTTCACAGGAAATCTCGGCTCACGCGAGATGACGCCTATTGGCGTTAGCGTAGCCTGGGGGAGCCGCCGCAATGACGCCTTTCGGCGTTACAGTTGCGGTAAGTGGTTAAAGGTAAAGCTTGAACATGTTTATTATTGTTTTCTGCAATTAAGGCTACATTCACATGTCAGTATTTTTCTATATCCCGATTTTCGGTCCGTTTTTTGCGGATCCGTTGTTCCTGAAAATGTTTTCGTATGTCATCCGTTTTTTGCGGATCCGCAAAAAACGGAAACATGTATAAATTTCAATAAGCAAATAAAGTTGTTTGGATTTCTTTGAAAAAAAATTGAAAAAAAAAAAGTGAATAAAAGTCTAGTTATGTGTTACCTCAGGTGCCATTTAATTTCCAGGAACGGAATCCGCATAAAACGGATGACATACGTAATGACATACGAATGTCTTCCATTTTTTGTGGATCCATTGACTTTGTATTGGTCCAGGATCCGATTTTTGCGGAAAAGAATAGGACAAGTTTTATATTTTTTCGGACATGAGGAAAGGAACAACGGAAACGGACAGCACACATTGTGCTGTCCGATTTTTTCCAGGACCCATTGAAAATGAATGGGTACAGAACTGGTCCAGATCTGTTCCGCATAAAACGGAACAGATCAGGAAAGAAAAAACGGACGTGTGAATGGACCCTGTGTATGTGTGTGTGTGAACAGTGACTGAGCTAAAACACCCACAGCACATATTTACCCTCCTGGCGGGGGGTGTTCACAACCTCATCCTCGTACTCGTCCTCCTCCTGAGAAGCTGGGAGTTGAAGCAGGGTGGTGTGAGGGTCCGGTCTCTTCAGCCTCCATCACTTTACCCACATCAGGTGGGGTAGGGGCATTCTGCTGCCCAGAGGGTTCAGCATGCTCCTCCTTCTCCTCCTCCGACACAGAGACCTCCACCACCGCCTTTCTGAAAGGCTTGCGGTGGATGGAGGGAACGGGAACATCTATAATGATACAATTTTCATAATTTATAAAAGCAACTCTTAAAGCATAACTGTATATATATACATTACAGAGTGTTGGTGAAAGATACAAAAGTTATGTAAGCATTCTACTCGGGTATATTCTGTTGCGGATCTCTCTAATCCGATCTGAATGCCACCGCTTGAGATCCGACCATTTCTTCAAAATGGCCATCCTTTTGTGATGGCCATTGTGATCCCTCCACAGCTTATACCCGATCCTCAGAACTGTATGACGCTTGTTAGCGTGGGACCAGGTCTTGTCATACCCCTGCTCCAACATGCTCTGCAGGATAAAAATGCAAGCATATAATCCCAAATTTTTAAAAATACAAGTATTAGAAATTAAAGGGGTTCTCCTGGCTTTTTCTGTTGATGAACTATCCTCAGGATAGGTCATCAATATCAGATTGGCGGGGGTCCGACACCCGGCACCCCTGCCAATCAGCTGTTTGAGGAGATGGCGCACGTAGTGTGCACATCCGTCTCCCGACTCTCTTCCTGCCCGCTGCTGCTGTCCCATAGACATATAGCGGTGAGCAGGAAGAGAGAAGAGGAGACGGCACATGCACACTGTGCGAGCCGTCTCCTCAAACAGCTGATCGTGGGGGTGCCGGGAGTCGGACCCCGCCGATCTGATATTGATGACCTATCCTGAGGATAGGTCATCAATAGAAAAAGCCCAGAGAACCCCTTTAATGTCATCATCTCAACACAAAAAAAAAAAAAATATATTGTTTGAAAGGGAAATATTAGATTTAAGGTTACCGTTATAACATCTGATTGTATTGAAATTGTATGTGTGTGGGGTATGAGCAATCAGATATTGGCCATCTGAGAAGAGGTGTACCTGTCAAGTGAAGTGACGGTACAGTATGAGACGTACAGCTGGTTTCCCTCCCCGTGGTGCACCCTGGGTAACGCTAAATGAACCAGCAAATATTGGCGGTTAAACATTACTTCTCCTGACCAACAGGACACAAATTAGAATCTATAGACTGTGTGGGTGTGGGTGTGTGGGGGGGGGGTCTGGGGGTATATAGTGTGTGGGATATAGTGTGGGGTATATAGTGTGAGGCAGGAAAATGGATGTGCAATGTGCATATGAGAGATATTTGTCTGCTATCCATACATGCTAAAGCTATAGTGGTGTGATGTCAGATAAAGTGTTCCTAAATATTAGTGATATCAAGAATTATTACTAATATTTTTCAAAATACATACAAATTCACATTTTTATCTTGTTTGAGTAGATATTAATGATTTGGGAGTCACAACAATACTAATTGCCCCAAATCATTAATATCTACTCAAACAAGATTAAAATGTGGATTTGTATGTATTGCGAAAAATATTAGTAATAGTTTTCGATATCACAAATATTTAGGAATACTTTGTCTGCATATAAATACATTTAAATAACAAGCATGTAATATGTAATACAGTGCTGTAATGTTGAATTACTTACAGTGGTCAGGAGATGGAACTCGATGTCTGTAAAATTACTTCCGACCATTTTTTCAAGACTACTTCAGGACCGAATGTTTGAAACCGATCGCGAGACTAAGCCACGCCCCTATATATGCGCATGCAAACACAAATATTTCAATGACAAATTCTTGCGATAAAAATCCATTGCACGAAATTAACAAAGTCACGAATTCACAAATTCACGAATTCTACCCACAGTGACTCCACATGTTCATGTCCATCACTTATATCTTCTCGGACTGTGGGCTTTAGACAGGACTTTACATAAAGGCAGGCGCCTCCCCCTCTCTGGTTTTGCGATCCTTTATATGAGACTGTAACCCTGTACATTAACTGCCCAGTCATAGTTATCATCCAGCCATTAGATGGGCCAAATGGTTCTTATCTGCCGACACATTCTATGTTTCTATGATAGAGCCAAGTGCTATCCATAGTATTCAGATATATTGGGCAGACTAGATGGGCCAAATGGTTCTTATCTGCCGACACATTCTATGTTTCTATGTCTCAGTTATTCCCACTATGTCATAGTCCTCCTCACACATCACTAATTCCAGCTCCCCAGTTTTATTAGTCAGGCTCCTGGCACTAGTATACATACAATTAAGAGGTTTATGTATATTTTTTACCCTACACCTTTCCTTCTGAACTGTTCTAGTCCCTCCTTCTATTCCTCCTCCAGTTCCATTACCTCGCCCCCTTTCTCTATCCACACTATCTTCCCATCCTATAACGTAATTACCCTCCCCCCCGTCCCTAGTTTAAACACTCCTCCAACCTTCTAGCCATCTTCTCCCCCAACACAGCTTCTCCTTCCCCATTGAGGTGCAGCCCATCCCTATGATAGAGCCTGTAGCCGACAGAGAATAAGTGTACAGTACTTGAATTGAAGCAACTTTTATTAGCAGAGTGCCAATATCATAAGAAGAGTTGACCAAGCACTAAATTCATGAAGAGATTGAAATATTCTTGTTTCCCTGTTAGAATATTAGATTACTGTTACTTCTGTTGAATTTCTATTTAGGCAATTCTTCTATTGCAATTTTTGAAGTTTATATAACAGTTGTCATGGTTTTTATACCAGTACAAGATGCTTTGGGGGAATCAAATCCTGCACTCCAAAATTCTAGCTTAAAAAAATTGCATAGTAGAGTTTTTGTGACGGTTGGGTTTATTTACTCAAAATACTGTATGCAACTTTTTGGTTTTTTAAGCCACTCACTCCAGTTTTAAAAAGTAGGTGGGAATGTGGACGCACTTAGCTATGTTAATTAGTTTCACTACAGATTTATCACTACAACCTTTTTAAAAGTAGGTGCAGGGAGTGAAATAAAATAAAAAATAGTGCAGTAGCAGCTCCAGACAGAAGCGTTGGATTAAAAGGTATGTCAACTTTAGCAAACAACTACAGCCATTTGATAAATTTGGTGAGAAGTACTCCAATGCAGACTCAAGCAAACACTAACCTCAAGGATTAGCCTCATGATAAATTCATCCCACGTATCTGCACTAGTAGATTATAGAGGTTACTCATACATATCAATGTGTTTTACTATCCAGTTAAACCCAGTGCTGTAGTGAAAGCCCATATTACAATGCAAGTGTAATTGGTTATGTGTTCTCACTCTTTTGGTCAATGCTTAGGATATTATTCTGCCTCTTTAATTCATTAAACACTGGGAAAAAAGAGTGTAAAGTGTATGTCTACAATCCACAAGCCACATTCCGAAGGGAGATGTTTTCAATTCAGTCATTAAAGAGAGGTCAGCCAGGTTCAAGTTCAGTGCCAGTGAAAGAGGTACTGTCTAAAGACAAGAACCGCCCTCATATGAACAAAGCAAGACTCTAAATTAACTGTGTAACCTAATTTTTGGGCAAATACAGGGAAATTAACCAATTTTATTATTATTCAAAACCACATATAAAGCAGTCAGCTGCACAAGTTGACAGGAAGCACAATGAAGTAAACATGCTCTCCAAACCACTCGGCTGTAATGATGTTATTAGTATGCGTGTTACTGAGCCCAGATGTAGCATTTAACAGTCCAAGTCCTTCTACCACTTTGTGCTATTAATGTCTATGGACTTTTAAAATAGGACATTTAGAGATTTATTCAGCAATATGTATATGTTTTTTTGTACAACATAATATGGCTACCACATTTAGTTTAAAGGGCTTCTGTCACCCCACTAAACTCATTTTTTTTGAGTACTTATAATCCCTATCCTGCGATATATCTATACATTATGTTATTAATCATTTTCGTTCAGTAGATATGTCAAAAAACGTACTTTTATAATATGCTAATTACCTGTCTACCAGAAAGTAGGGCGTCTACTTGCTGGTAGCAGCCGCAAAAAAAACACCCACTCCTCCTGATTGACAGGGTCAGCCACGATCTCCTCCTCCGACTGGCCCTGTCAGCATTTCAAAAATTGCGCGCCTGTGTTGATTCGGCGCAGGCGCTCTGAGATAAGGATGTCATCGGTGCAGGCGCACTGAGGGAGTGCTGAGGAGGCAAGCCTCCTTATCTCAGAGCGCCTGCGCCGAATCAACACAGGCGCGCGATTTTTGAAATGCTGACAGGGCCAGCCTGAGGAGGAGATCGCGGCTGGCCCTGGCAATCAACAGGAGGAGGGGGTGGTTTTTTGCGGCTGCTACCAACAAGTAGACGCCCTACTTGCTGGTAGACAGGTAATTAGCATATTATAAAAGTACGTTTTTTGACATATCTACTGAACGAAAATGATTAATAACATAATGTATAGATATCGCAGGATAGGGATTATAAGTACACAAAAAAAAAATGAGTTTAGTGGGGTGACAGAAGCCCTTTAACCTTAATTTACAGTAAATATAATATCTATTCAAAACCTCATAAAAATATTTTGTTTCATAAAGGAAATATCCACCTTTAAAAAAAAACATCTAAAAAATAATTCTCAATATACACTACCCGAAAATGAAAAAACAACATCTGGAAAAGCGATTGAGGTTGACGAAGTATAAACTTTAGTAGTGCTAGGTCAATGATCACACAACCATGATGGTGCAACCTTTATTTTGAGTTCTGCAGCAGGGTATGTGTTGAGGCAGGATCACATAAATAATAAATATTGAGTGATCATATTGTAACAGAACAGGAAAAGTGGCCACAACCTGTTACCTGGCTAGAAAAGCCTGAGCAAGGGAACTGCTGTTTATTAACGCTGCGAGCCGATGCTAGGAACTCGCTCGTCTGAAAGGAGCCCGAGTTTTTGGTCTACAACAAGGCTTGCAGCCGCGGCCTCGATTGGCAAAGAACCGCTGCTTTTACCTGATGCCCTACACTGTCTCTGAACACTCGGTCTTGCCTGAGCACCTTCTCTTGCGCCTCTGAGGTAACAGGTACTCTTTGTCATGGCCTTTGGTGTGCGCCGTGACACTGTTGCCATGCTTGCAGTTGCCTGTGGCAACGTGTTGCTGTTATAGCATGCAGGGGCAGTGTCACGGCCTATGTTGTGTGCGCCTTGACATGGTTGCCACGCATGCTGTTGTCAGCGGCAACGTGTTGCTTTTTATGCTTGTGTGTGCACTTCCCCTTTAAGTTGTTTCCTCCTGTCTGGTGGTCGTGGGGTTAATGTCTTCCTTGGTGTGGAACTGGGTGTGGTCTCTAGACTCTATTTATCCTTGTGTTTTGAGCCTGAGATCTAGTTTTGTCTCCAGCCTTGGTGTGTGTGTTGGAGTGTTTATGTTCCTGGATTCTATCTGTCCAGTCTTAGGGCCATCCTAGTTGAACATCTATGTCACCCCCTTGTTTCTATGTTCTATCCCCTACTCTTACCTGTCGTGTTTCGTGTGGCTTTATGTTATGGGTGTTTGGTGATGTCTTGTTTGGTGTACTATGTCTGGCATGTTTGGTGTTATGCCTGGCATGGTTGCTAGACATCCCCTTGTCTGTCTATGCTTCCGGAAGGGGGCCCCATTGGTTTCCTGGAGGGGTGAACTTAAAATTTAGGAGCAGCCTTGCCTGGGGCCAGCTTGCATCCGGTGTTCGCAGGAGGTTCCAGGTTGCTTTATTGTCGTCGTTCCATCTTTGCTGCGGCAGCTGTTTGTTGATCTGGTCTGTTGTTGTTTTACCTGGTGCTTACCTGCCATTCAGTTGCTGCTCTATCTATTATCCATCTGTTACTTGGCCACTGGAGACTCCGGTTTGTCTGTGTCCTTGAGGAACCGGTTGTCTCCTGTTCCTTACCCCTATGCAAGGGACCGTTAGGGTCAGCCGTATCAAGGTTCCAGTGTATGAGCCCTAACACCTTTAGGGGGCGCTCATACGGTCAGGAGATCAGGGTAAGGATTAGGGCGGCTGTAGAAGGTGACCTGCACCTTTTCCCTGTGCCCAGGCTTAGTAACAGCCCTCATAATACGGTGGGGAGTTTCCCCCACTCACCACCGGGACACTCTTCAACCTTTTTTGGAGGCCATTTGGAGGCTGTGATTCTGCTGAATCATTCAGGCTGTCATGAGTGCTGTGGTCCTTTGTGCCATATACTACCACATCCTGCTAATTAACTCATATTTGACAAAGGGTTCCTGGACTATTTGTTAAAGTGGAGGAAATACCGGGGTAGAGACATCGAGATTGATTAAGCTCCATTTAGACTTTCAATGTCAATACCCCCTGAAGATTGCAGAGAGACATTAGCCTACATAAGAGCGTTCCCCCCTCATAATTCATAGTTCATTCTTACAGGCACTGCATTAATTTTTTCTAAACCAGTTTTCCACTAGTCCCTGTCTTCAGCAAAGACTATTATATTATTTTCTGAATTTTAAAGGACCACTGACACAATTTTTTCAGAGACTGAATTAAGGTAGACATCTACGGATTCTTCCTATCAGCCTTTATTGGCTATGTGAGCGTCTCCAACCCCTCCACAACCCTCTCCAACTGATATTTATTTGCTAGTTACTAGTTAATTTTGCTAGTTTATTTGCTAGACTAGTTACCATGGTCAGATACATACGGTAAAACTAGGGACTCTAGAGCCATTTCTAAAAGCACCCATGTTAAACTGGACATATATAAATTTATGCAGAAGAACACATGAACACCTCGAAGGCTCCCTCTACCACTAAGGTCAATACTCCTCTGAACCAAAGTCTTTTATCATCTAGGGAGAAATCTACAGATGGAGAATCCAGTTATGAAGATACCTCACTGTCCTACTAATCTTTCTCTCTTTTGTGATTTTTTTTTTTTTACTAAATGATTTTGCTAAAGCTCTGCAACCTATGCAGAAAATCTATGTGACATCAAACAAGACCTAAAACATATGGGTCAAAAAGTTGAAGCACTGGAAAACATACAACTTTCTTTAAGTGAGCATGTGGAAGCCACTGCTCAATATTTCCATTAATGCCAAATCCACCTTAATTCTTTGACTACCTGTAGAACCAGGACAATAGGAGTAGGAGGAACAACTCAGACTCATTCCAGATTCTGTCCCTGTTGAAACTATCCAACATCCATTAGCCTCAGATCAGACCCCCCCAAACTCCATAAGCCTCAGGTCAGCCTCCCATCAGATGCCCCAGCTTACATCAGCCTCAAATCAAACCCCATCAGACCACCCCAGCCTTCATTAGCCTCAGATCATCTTTCCATCAGATTCCCCAGCCCACATCAGACTCAGAACCGATCCCCAATAAGACACAGATCAAACCAAATCAGCCTCAGATCGGACCCCTCAGTCCTCATTAGCCTCATATCAGACCCTCAATAAGCCTCAGATCATATCCCCATCAAACTCCCATCCCCCATCAGCCACAGAACGGACCACCATCATCAGACCTGAGATCAGACGTTACAAAAAGATAAATAAATAAAAATACATTGATTGCTCCACTGCAGATCCAGACCACCCAAGCCTCCATTAGGCTTGGGTGGTCTGGATCTGCAGTGGAGCAATCAATGTATTTTTATTTATTTATCTTTTTGTAACGTTTGATCTCAGGTCTGATGATGGTGGTCCGATCATATTTACTTTAGACTCCCCAGCCCACATCAGACTCAGATCCGACCCCCAATAAGACTCAGATCAAACCCAATCAGCCTCAGATCGGACCCCCAGTCCTCATTAGCCTCAGATTAGACCCCCAATAAGCCTCAGATCATATCCCCATCAAACTCCCATCCACCATCAGCCTCAGAACGGACCACCATCATCAGAACGTAGATCAGATGGTACAAAAAGATAAATAAATACAAATACATTGATTGCTCCACTGCAGATCCAGAATTCACCACTCATGGCTCTGCTTCTTCCGGGTCCCGCTGTGTACTGTGACCTGATAGCACACAGATTATAGTGCATGCCTAAATGCACTACATCTTAGCGCTGTGTGCGGTCTGGATACAGTGCATAGCGCGGCCTGCAATAAGACCAGGGAGGGTGATTAGAGCCAGCTGAGTTCTACCCTTGCCTCCCTGTGCCTCCTGCATGCTGATGACCGCTTAAATAATGGGGAAAAAGTGCATCTTATAGCCCAAAAAATACGGTACATACCTATTAGCACTTATAATATTTCCACAACTGTAACAACCTGAAATTGATAGTCATGTACTTCTGGGGTGTGTGGAGGACACTAGCTTAATTATTGAAGTCATTAATCATTGCTTCCATAGTTCTCACCTGGTTAAGACCATCTAGCTCAGTATGCCAAAGCAGCTGGGAGCATAACTTGATCATGTTGATAATAGAGAATTGTCAGGTGGTGCTGCTTGTTTGGTATCCAGCAGTTGGAGGTAGAGGAGACCAGAGTCATTGTGAAGATCTCAGATACCTCTTCTGAAAAAAATCCTTATGTTGACCACTCAATAGCCCTGTGATCATGGAACTAGCCCACTTGCTTGCTGCAGATATCTAATAAAAAAAAATGTGTTGTCAGAAAATAACCCATTATTTAACTCGTTTTTATGTTAAACTTATTTCTTTAGAATTTTGCATAACGAGCACATTGACATCTGATTGCCATGTGTCTGAAATGATAAACCCCTGGTGATCAGCTGTTACTGTCGGTGGAATCAGCCTTTGTCGCTGCAAAGCAGATATAATATTAGTTCCTACCTGTTTATGGGCCATGACAGCCACACAAAGTCCAGGGAATGCAGGTCAAAATGTACACCAATGCCTCATCCACCATGGAGGAATGCTGGATGTAGAGTGCTATCACATTTGTATTTTGCTTTTGTATATGTATTTCGCCATAGTGATGTGCACCTACATACAGGTTGTGCTGACTCAATCCCCCACATTTTTTCTTTGTAGTATATATTGGAGGCGAGGCGATCTCCTTGGAGTCATGCACACCTGACCAGTCAATCTGTCCTGGAGGCTGGTTTTAAAGTCAGTATAAAACTGAGTCTGCTTATATAGAACCTACCAGTAGCCATTTGGCTCCAGGAGAGGTATATAGTGGGCTCAGCCGCGTGCATGTTGGTACTTGCATCCCTGGATCCGATGAAAGCTATAATGGCACCGGACGGGGTTAAAAGCAGAGTGTGCTTGGCGTGCATGCTGACCTGCATTCCCTGGACTTTGTGTGGCTGTCATGGCCCATAAACAGGTAGGAACTAGTGTTAGGGACCACTCAATAGAGGCGACCTTGACGTGGTGAGTGGCTTATTACGCTTTGGCCAAAATGTACACCAATGCCTCATCCAGCATGGAGGCAGGGCAGAATGCTGGATGCAGAGTGCGATCACATTTGTATTTTCCGTTTGTATATGTATTTCGCCATAGTGATGTGCACCTACATACAGGTTGTGCTGACTCAATCCCCCACATTTTTTCTTTGCAGATATAATATTACTTGCTGACCAATAAATTGAATGGCCAACCACTTGATTCATAGACAGACTGAGTTTCTCGCTCTCCAGTCTGGTTCATGGAAGGGGGGACATGAGTGTTAGATTCCCTTGTAGTGTTGAGTAGGGATGAGCAAATCCAAACTTTACTGATTCAGGTTCAGTGTTAAGGTGGTGTAGGAATTCCATTATGGATTCATAGACGGAATATAACGGAATTCATAGACAGAATGCAAAACCGAAACCTTTTAGAGACATTCCGTTTTTGATCTGTCATAATAGAAGTCTATGGCAAAGCATAATGATCCATCTGGCTTCCATTATGCAAGACAGAAAACAAAGTCCTGCATAACAGAAACCAGACAGATCAGGAAAAAACAGCAATAAAGAGCATATTGTCCCCCCAACTTAACCAGCCAAGCATCATACAAGCAACCGCCCCTGCTTAAAGGTGCTGTGCGGCCATTAACATTGAAGACCAATTATACAAATGTGGTCTTCACTAGAGATGAGTGAATCGAAGCTGAGGATGTGGAATTCATTACGAATTTCAGCAAAAAATTTGATTCGCACCGAATGCAAATTTCCTCGCGCTTCGTAGTAACGAATCACATTTTTACTACGGACATGCATGCAGCCAATCAGCAGCCAGTCCTTTGATGTCACAGATCTATAAATATGGCAGTCATCTTAGATTCTGCCATTCACCAGTGTACTTAGTGCAGGGAGAGATGTCTGCAGGCACTAGAAACAGTGATAGAAAAAACGTCATTGTGCTAAAAAAAAACGATTTTCAAGTGCAGGGAAAGAATATTCAAGGTATAGGGAAAGGATAGGGAGGAATAATTTCACTGCATTTCTGTTGAACAGAATTGAGTTGGGGAGATGCAAACCTGGGTAATAGGAACAATCCGATTACACTTTGCTGCACTGACTGGGTATCCAAATTGCCATTATACAGCTCTTTAATTCCAGCAAACCGTTCTTATTATGGTGCAAGTGCTGTTTGATGCAGGGTTTATTACAAGGAAATATTTCTACGTCTTATTTGCCCTTGTGCAGTGCACTTACAGTCAGGTCCATAAATATTGGGACATCAACACAATTCTAACATTTTTGGCTCTATACACCACCACAATGGATTTGAAATGAAACGAACAAGATGTGCTTTAACTGCAGACTGTCAGCTTTAATTGGAGGGTATTTACATCCAAATCAGGTGAACGGTGTAGGAATTACAACAGTTTGCATATGTGCCTCCCACTTGTTAAGGGACCAAAAGTAATGGGACAGAATAATAATCATAAATCTAACTTTCACTTTTTAACACTTGGTTGCAAATCCTTTGCAGCCAATTACAGCCTGAAGTCTGGAACGCATAGACATCACCAGACGCTGGGTTTCATCCCTGGTGATGTTCTGCCAGGCCTCTACTGCAACTGTCTTCAGTTCCTGCTTGTTCTTGGTGCATTTTCCCTTCAGTTTTGTCTTCAGCAAGTGAAATGCATGCTCAATCGGATTCAGGTCAGGTGATTGACTTGGCCATTGCATAACATTCCACTTCTTTCCCTTAAAAAAACTCTTTGGTTGCTTTTGCAATATGCTTTGGGTCATTGTCCATCTGCACTGTGAAGCGCCGTCCAATGAGTTCTGAAGCATTTGGCTGAATGTGAGCAGATAATATTGCCCTAAACACTTCAGAATCATTCCTGCTGCTTTTGTCAGCAGTCACATCATCACTAAACGCCACGCCATGACACTACCACCACCATGCTTTACTGATGAGGTGGTATGCTTAGGAATATGAGCAGTTCCTTTCCTTCTCCATACTCTTCTCTTCCCATCACTCTGGTACAAGTTGATCTTGGTCTCATCTGTCCATAGGATGTTGTTCCAGAACTGTGAAGGCTTTTTTAGATGTCATTTGGCAAACTCTAATCTGGCCTTCCTGTTTTTGAGGCTCACCAATGGTTTACATCTTGTGGTGAACCCTCTGTATTCACTCTGGTGAAGTCTTCTCTTGATTGTTGACTTTGACACACATGCACCTACCTCCTGGAGAGTGCTCTTGATCTGGCCAACTGTTGTGAAGGGTGTTTTCTACACCAGGGAAAGAATTCTTCGGTCATTTACCACAGTTGTTTTCCGTGGTCCTCCGGGTCTTTTGGTGTTGCTGAGCTTAAGAATGTTCCAAACAGTTGCTTTGACCATGCTTTATGTTTTTGCTATCTCTCTGATGGGTTTGTTTTGTTTTTTCAGCCTAATGATGGTTAGCTTCACTGATAGTGACAGCTCTTTGGATCTCATCTTGAGAGTTGACAGCAACAGATTCCAAATGCAAATAGCACACTTGAAATGAACTCTGGACCTTTTATCTGCTCATTGTAATTGGGATAATGAGGGAATAACACACACGTGGCCATGGAATAGCTGAGAAGCCAATTCTCCCATTACTTTTGGTCCCTTAACAAGTGGGAGGCACATATGAAAACTGTTGTAATTCCTACACCGTTCACCTGATTTTGATGTAAATACCCTCAAATTAAAGCTGACAGTCTGCAGTTAAAGCACATTTCATCTCAAATCCATTGTGGTGGTGTATAGAGCCAAAAATGTTAGAATTGTGTCGATGTCCCAATATTTATGGACCTGATTGTATCTGTAGTAAAGGCTTTTGTGGAGTGTTTTAGCGGAAAAAGAAAAATATATATTTGTCGCTCAGCGGTGCAGTTCTTTTAAAGCCTTTTGTGACTTGTGTTAGCGCAAAAAGAAAAAATATATTTGCCCCTCAGCGGTGTAGTTATTTCTTGCAAAGCCTTTTGTGACGTGTATTAGTGCAAAAATAAAAAAAAATCATTTGCCGCTTTGCGGTACAGTAATATGTAGTTAAGGCTTTTGTGGGGTGTTTTAGTGGAAAAAGAAAAAAATACATTTGCCGCCCTGTGGTGCAGTTATTTCTTGTTAAGCCTTTTGTGATGTGTATTAGCACAAAAATAAAAAGAATATTTGCCGCTCTGCGGTGCAGTTATTTCTTTTTAAGCTTTTTGTGACTTGCGTCAGCGAAAAAAGAAAAAATACATTTGCAGCTCTGCGGTGCATTTATTTCTTGTTAAGCCTTTTGTGATGTGTATTAGCACAAAAATAAAAAATACATTTGCCGCTCTGAGGTGCAGTTATTTCTTGTAAAGCCTTTTGTGACATGAATTAGCATTAAAAAGAAGAAAATACATTTGCCGCTCTGCGGTGCAGTAATCTGTTGTAAAGGTTTTTGTGGGGTGTTTTAGCAGAAAAAGAAAAAATACATTTGCCCTCTGTGGTGCAGTTTTTTCTTGTAATGCCTTTTGTGATATGTATTAGCGCAAAAAGTAAAAATACATTTGCTGCTCTGCGGTACAGTTTTTTCTTGTTAAGCCTTTTGTGACATGTATAAGCACAAAAAAAAAAAAAAAATTTGCCGCTATGCGGTGCACTTACCTGCTGTAAATGCTTTTGTGGGGTGTTTTAGCGTAAAAATAAAAATATCCATTTACCGCTCTGTGGTGCAGTTATTTCTTGTAAAGCCTTTTGTGACGTGTATTAGCGCAAAAAGAAAAAATACATTTGCCGCTCTGCGGTGCAGTTATTTCTTGTAAAGTCTTTTGTAACGTAAATTAGCCCAAAAAGAAAAAATACATTTGCTGCTATGCAGTACAATTATCTGTGGTAAAGACTTTTGTGGGGTGGTATAATTTCCATTTTATTTATTTGATCTCATAGTATGTCAGACAGACAAGTATGATGCCCTGCACATGGGAGTGGCAGAGGCTTAAATGTTTCTGGCGCAGGCAGAGTTCGCAGCAGAGTAAGGGGCCGTGGCAGCAGGGGTTATTTTGAGAGGCCTGAGCTCCCAGTCTCCGCTAGCGGTCGTGTCATGACCAGCAACCCAGCAGTTCTTGAGTGGTTGACTCGTTCTTCGACTTTGTCGCAAGTGACATCAGACACCCCCAGCTAAAATTCAGTGGGTTTGGTTAGACACAACCCTTAGTTGGCATGGCCCAGGAGCAGACCCTGTGCCCTCACCTGTCCTCAACCTGCCTCTGTCCTTTTTTATTCCCACAGCCACAGAAGTATTGTATGCTGTGGGCTCAGCTCCACTATACAGCGAGGACGAGGTACTAGAGGACAGTCAGCTGCTACTGACCAGCCAAGATCTGGAGGAGATATATGCCGCTTCCTCCACTAGGAGGGCAAGTAGTGATGAGGAGAGTGGTGTGGGAGCTGGTGTTTCACTACAACTCAATAGGTAATATTGGAGTCTATGTGGCACCCCTTGGGTATTATTAGGATTCCTGAGATACTCTGCCAACCAACTAATACCTCTACACTCTGTCATTGGGCAACTCTGTGGTCTCCTGATGCTGCTGCCACCTCCACACTTTTTCATTGTGCCACTCTGTGGCCTCCTGATGCTGCCACTACCTCCAGACTCTGTCATTGTGCCACACTGTGGCCTCATCATGTTTTGTCACCTTGCCACTCTGTGGTCTCCTGATGCTGCTGCCACCTTCACACTCTGTCATTGTGCCACTCTGTGGCCCCCTGATGCTGCCGGCACCCTCAGACTCTGTCATTGAGCCATTTTGTGCTCTCCTAATGCTGCCGCCACCTCCATACTCTGTCATTGTACCACTCTGTGGCCTCCTCTTGCTGTTGCCACCTCCAGACTCTGTCATTGTGCAACTCTGTTGCCTCCTCATGCTGCTACCTCCTCCACACTCTGTCATTGGGCCACTTTGTTGTGTCCTCATGCTGCTGTCACCTCCATACTCTGTCATTGGGCCACTTTGTGGTCTTCTCATGCTGCTGCCACCTCCACACTCTGTCATTGTGCCACTCTGTGGCCCCATGATGCTGCCGCCACCCTCAGACTTTGTCATTGGGCCACTTTTTGGTCTCCTCATGCTGCTGCCACCTCTACACTCTGTCATTGTGCCCCTATATGGCCTCCTCATGCTGCTGCCACCTCCACATTCTGTAATTTTGCCACTCCGTGGCCTTCTGATGCTGTCGCCACCTTTAGACTCTGTCATTGGGCCAATCTGTGGTCTCCTCATGCTGCTTTCACCTTACCATTATGTCATTGGGCCACTCTGTGGACTTTTCATGCTGTTCCCACCCTCCACACTTTATGACTGGGCCACTATTTAGCCTTTTTGGCTTGGCTGACATCATCATTTATTTAACCCATCTTCTGATTTCTCAGAAGGAAGGAAAAATTAGACTCACAACGGATTTGTATAGCAGCTGTAAGGCCTGTATGGTCCCATCAGAATTGGCTAATGAATTGGTAGCCAAAAGCAGGAGTGGGTACAAAACACAGAAGATATGCAAATATTCCATTCACGTGTCACCTCTGTTTTGGATTTACTCCTTTTTTTGGGCATTAGCACTTAGCAAATGCTGACCGAGTGAAGGCAGATGCTCCAGAGACAGGAACTGTTTTTTGTGGGTTATTGTTCTGATGGATCAGAGGAAGGAAAAATTAATCAGTGAAGTCAAAACAAGCTGCTGACACCTTCTCCACTCTGTCAGGGGGGCTCTACTTGTATAAGCATTTAATAGAACAGGTTCTGCAGACATCTATGTGGAATCAGCTGATGACGGTGTAATCATCTCTACCCCTCCTCTATCATGTTTCTACGCCCAAATTAGATATGTAGAAAGAGGCTGCCAAGATGAGACAACTCCTTTAAAGGGAACCCGTCACCAGGATTTTGGGTATAGAGCTGAGGACATGGGTTGCTAGATGGCCGCTAGCACATCCGCAATATCCAGTCCCCATAGCTCTGTGTGCCTTTATTGTGTATAAAAACCGATTTGATACATATGCAAATTAACCTGAGATGAGTCAGAGCTTGAAAATATGACTCTTCTCTGGTCACACAAGTAAGATATGACTCTTTTATGTTAATTTGCATATGTATCAAATCGTTTTTTTTACACAATAAAAGCACAGAGAGCTATGGGGACTGGGTATTGCGTATGTGCTAGCGGCCATCTAGCAGCCCATGTCCTCAGCTCTATACACAAAATCCCGGTGACAGGTTCCCTTTAAACATGTTGTGCTAATTTCTTGTACTGTTCATAGTTCATTTTTTTTATTTTTATTTAACAGGTACGATAAAATCATACATATGTGAGAAGCTTTAGAAGTATGAGGTGACTCATTTGAGTTAAATAAAGAAGATTGGAGTGAATGACTTTTAAAATGAAAGTTCTGTTCTCTTCCATTTAATGGGAAGGCTTTTATAACTCTTAGCTAATATGATACCAACTTCTTCCTCTGAAAGCCTTTCTGAACGTCCCATTGTCCAGCATTTGGATCCTTCACTTTAATGAGTGCTAAATAAGAATTATATAAGTATTTCAATAATTCTCACTGGACAGTTAATTAAGCAGCAGTGGGTCTAAAAGCAGTCAGCTATTACCTTACCTTCTCTTACAGACAAGTACTTTGAGAGGTACAAAAGAGGAGGTCAGAATTTTCATTTTACAAAAGAAATATATGTTGTGAATTTTTACTTTTCTTCATATATAGAGGAAGATACAATGACACTGAAATGAGACAATGAAAATTGAATTTTTTTCTAATATGTTAACAATTTTACCAATCATGAATTGTTTCATAAATTTGTGTTTGAATAGTTTGCAAGGAGAATTTTTAAAAACAAATTTTGAAAAAGTAAAAAAAAAAGAAGCATTACTCTCCTCCACCGATTCCTCAGTACCACATTTGTAACTGATGCTACTCCCCAGAAAATATCTTTAACACAAAACTACCGTACTTTTGAAAAAAAAGCAAAAATAAAATAAAATGTTAAATTTTCTTTACAGAATGGTCTAATCAGGGACAACCCTCTTTGAAAATCTGCTGCACCAGACAGGCATTTCCCATGCAGGTGTAAGGCAATCTTATATTGTGACCAAAACTGCCAGAGCTGCTCCCCCTTTTTAAAATCCATAGGCCCTAATATGATATATAGACAGAAGTTGTCTTCATGAGGCTACTTCTTTAAATGAAATAACTTTAGTTTTTGGGTATCATACACATTTTACTAGGTAAATAAAAAAAATTGTATATACCTGTGCATAGAATTAAAGGGAATTTGTCTTAAAAAAAATTACATTATTTAAATCATGTTGTTATGTCTAACATATTTTTTAAATAATTTTTGATGATGTTATTTTATTTTCCCATTTAAATATCTATATTTAAACAAAAAACATTAAGTCCAGCAGTTTTCACATTGGCCACTAAGGCTAATAATATGCTCCACTTCTTTGTCTGTACAAATCACTTTACTGCAGTTACTACTTACTGTATGTATTCACATACTGTAGGTAATATAATTACAGGCAGAATTAGAATGACAGATAAGACAGGATCCACCATTCACAATAGATGATTGTCAAAGCTAATCTATTCTTTCCTTGTACATTCAACTCTGCATATGTCACAGAACATGCCTAGGAAACTCTCCCATAGAAGTAAATAAAATCCTCTCCAGACCATTGTGTGTATGGCCCATGGAGATGCCATAAAGCAATTTTCTTAATGCTTTCTAACTGCTGTTAAGAACATTTCAGACATGATGGCTGCCCCCATAATCATGTTCAAGAGATAGAATAAAATAAAAAAAAATATATATATATAATCAGAAAATAAAAATAGATTTGAAAAAAAGATATGATACAATTTTTGGTGACACATTTCCTTTAACCACTTGACATCCAGGCCATTTGCCCCCTTCCTGACCAGCCCTAATTTAGCAAATCTGACATATGTCACTTTATGTGGTAATAGCTTTGGAACGCTTTTATTTATCCAAGCCATTCAGAGATTGTTTTCTCGTGACACATTGCACTTCATTTTTTAGGACTTTAGAAGGCTTAGAATTTTAGAAGCAATTCTCAAAATGTTTAAGAAAATTGCCAAAACCCACTTTTTAACCACTTCCCATCTGGGCCATTTGCCTCCTTCCTGACCAGGCCTAATTTTGCAAAATTGACATATCTCACTTTATATGGTAATAACTTTGGAACGCCTTTACTTATCCAAATCGTTCAGAGATTTTTTTCTCGTGACACATTGTACTTCATGATAGTCAGAAATTTGAGTCAATATATTTCACCTTTATTTATGAAAAAATCCCAAATTTGCTAAAAATTTAGAAAAATTCGCAATTTTCTAAATTTATATTTCTCTGCTTTTAAAACAGAAAGTTATACCTCATAAAATATTTGTTACTTACCATTCCCCATATGTCTACTTTATGTTGGCATCATTTTGTAAATGTCATTTTATTTTTTTAGGACGTTAGAAGGCTTAGAAGTGCCAACCCACGCCGCATCGTGCCGCGATACTGAGAGACAGCCTATGCAAGTGAATTGAGAAGGACATAGGAAGTCGAGCGGGGCAAGCTCAGGCAGGACGGCACCAGCTGATCACATTCTCTCCAGCCAGGCTACAATCTACAGACGTGAGTATGGTGAGCCAGTGACATGCTGAGCTCTGAGGAAATCTCCGCACCACTCCCAGAGGATTCAAGAGACTTGAGGTATACTCTTAAAAACTGCCATTAAGTCCCATTAAAGAAGATCCGGAAGGGTTGTATATAGTTACTGTAAAAGAGAGACACACTGGGCGTGCTGGGAGAGTTTGGTCTGGTAATCTGCATATTTCTTAGTATTTCCTTTGTATGATAAGCAGGGCATAAAACATAGACACTGACTATATTGGGGAAATGTACCCTGCAAGGTAGGTTGGGGCATAGAAAAAAAATCCCCACCTGTGAACAGGAGGACTCAAACTACGGAGGAAATAGTGATTTTAAAAATCAGTTGGAGTTGCCGGTCCTAAATGAACCTGAAATGAAGGGCAGATAAGGACACATACATTTACTAAAGGAAGACTAAACACACTATAGCCTAAAAATTTAGAACAGGCAAATCCACAAACCTGCACAAATATATATATTTTTGTTTTTTTCTCCACTCCATAGTGGTGGTACGAAGGATAATTATAAAATCCTGGGGACCCAGGCCCCCCCCCCCCAGTGCGGGTCCCCCCTCCCCTTTTCCGGACTTCCACCTCTCTCTCTATCTCGGTCTATCAAACTATGCAGAAGAGAGAGACTGC